>NW_028322263.1:612865-919297 GCF_059928025.1 Delphinapterus leucas | reverse complement strand
TTTCTGACTTACTTCACTCTGTATGACAGTCTCTAGATCCATCAACATCTCTACAAATGACCCAATTTCATTCCTTTTTATGGCTTAGTAATATTCCATTTTATATATGTACCACTTCTTTATGCATTCGTCTGTCTGTGGGCATTTAGGTTGCTTCCATTACGTGGATATTGTAAATAGTGATGCAATGAACATTGCGGTGAATGTCTCTTTTTGATTTATGGTTTTGTCTGGGTATATGCCCAGTAGTGGGATTGCTGTATCATATGGTAATTCTATTCTTAGTTTTATAAGAAACTCCATAATGTTCTCCACAGTGACTGTATCAATTTACATTCCCAACAATAGTGGAAGAGGGTTCCTTATCTCCACACCCTTTCCAGCATTTGTTGTTTGTAGATTTTCTGATGATGCCCATTCTAACAGGTGTGAGGTGATACACCATGGATGAGTCTATTTCGTTGAGCAAAGAGTAGGTCTTGTCTATTACATATTTGGCTTATGGAACGGTATGTGTGCTAATTTCAATCTCTGGTTTTATACAGCACCCCAACTCAACTTTCCCCTTAAGCAAGCATAAGTTTTTATCTAAATGTGAGACTCTGTTCGGTTTTGGAATTCAGTTTATGTGTAGCCAAGTTTACACTCTCTGTATTAGTGATATCTTATGATAATTATCTTTCTCTGTGTGACCTATTTCTCTTAGAATCATCATACTTAAATCCACTCAATTTGGTGCTACAGGCCTGATGACTTTGATTTCATTGCTGAGTGATATTCCGTTGTACATAAGTAGCACAACTCCTTTATCCATTTTTTTCTTTCTGGGATATTTAATTCGTACTGCACTCAAGGTTCTTGTAAACACAGCAGCCCTAAATTTGGTGTTGGCTGTGTCTTGTTGATTTTAATTTTCCTAAGCTATAGGGCCAAAAGTGGAAGTGCCCTAGGGTCTGTAGCTTTGTTTTTCAGATGTTTCAGGATACACCATAAACATCTCCAGAGTGTCTGTTGGCAATTTACATCCCGCCCATCAGCATAACGAGGCTCCCTGTTCTCCATGGCCTGTCCTGTGTTTCTGGTTTTTACACTTTTTTCAGATGGCCCTTTTGACGAATGGGAAATGAGACTTCATTGTAGTGCGGATTTCCATTTCTCGAGTGCTTGGTTGGCCAAAAAGGGCATATGTGTTTTTTCCTGAATATATTCAGGAAAAAATGTTTACGCACTTTTGTCCAAGTGCATCACTGTCAAAGATCTGCCGCTTTTCACATGCTTTAAATGCAATTCCAATCTACCTCCTGAAATATGATTCCTGCAATTCTGCCTCGTTTTCAAGTCCTCTTTGCAGACTTACTTCCATATAATTTTGCCAATAACGGTCATTTATAACACTGCAGGTTTGTGAATTACAGTGCCCGTGATTTCCTTTCTTAACTCGTTTCCTTGAAAACTGGCCACAGAACCGCAGGTTTGCTTCAGGCCGTAATCAGGGTCCGGCACGGCACTCTGAGACTTTGGTTCATTCCACTTCCTGGTGGGAAATTAGAGTTAAATGTGCCCCTCCAGACACCTGCCTCACTCCTAGCCCCTTGGTGATGTGTGTCCTCTGGTTTGAGGCCACATGTGCTGGGTTCCTCACCTTTGGCTGATGTGGCCCCACTGGTGTGAGGACACTCCTGCCTGGTTCCCATCCCCTTGGTGATGTGGGCCCTCCGGTGAGAGTCTGATCCTGGTTGGGTTCCTCACACTTCTGTGAGGTGGGCCCTCTTCTCTGAGGTCACTCCTGCCTGGCTGGCACACCCTGCCTTGGCGACGTCGGCTCTCTGGTGGGATTTGGTGCCTGCTGGGTGTCTCCTCCCCTCGGTAATGAGGGCCCTCTGGCGTCAGGCCCTAACTCCTGGGCTCCCAATATTTTCTGATATGCGCCCTGTGGTTCGAGTACACTCCTGCCAGGTTCCCAACCCCATGGGAATGTGGGACTTCTGCTCTGAGGTCCCAAACGTGGGTTGCTCAGTTTCATGATGAGGGCCCTCTGCTGTGAGTTCTCTCCGGTTTGGATCCCATAGCCTCGCTGCTCCTGGCCACCTGCTGGGAGGTTCCAACTGCGAGATTCCTCACCTTTTTTCTTCTATGGACCCTCTGTTTTGAGACTCCTCCTGCCTGCCTCACTCCCAGCCCCTTGGTGATGTGTGTCCTCTGGTTTGAGGCCACGTGTGCTGGGTCCCTCGCCTTTCGATGATGTGGCCCCACTGGTGTGAGGACACTCCTGCCTGGTTCCTATCCCCTTGATGATGTGGGCCCTCTGGTGAGAGTCTGATCCTGGCTGGGTTCCTCACCCTTCTGTGAGGGGGGCCCTCTGCTGTGAGGTCACTCCTGCCTGGCTGGCACACCCCACCTGCGCAACATCGGCCCTCTTGTGGCAGTTGGAGCCTGCTGGGAACCTCCCCTCGGTGATGGGGGCCCTCTTGCCTCAGGCCCTAACTGCTGGGTACCCACATTTTCTGATACGTGCTAAGTGGTGCGAGGACACTCCTGCGAGGTTCCCATCCCCATGGGCATGTCGGCCTTCTGCTCTAAGGTCCCAACACCTGTGTTGTTCACCGTTTCATGATGTTGGCTCTCTGGTGTTAGTTCACCCAGGCCTAGATCCCATAGCCTCTGTGCTCTGAGCGGCCTGCTGGGAGGTTCCTACTGCTGGATTCCTTACCTTTTTTATTCTTTGGGTCCTGTGTTTTCATGCTCCTACTTCCTGACTCACTCCCAGCCCATTTGTGATGTAGGTCCTCTGGTTTAAGGCCACATGTACCGGTTTCCTCACCTTTATTGATGTGGCCCCACTGGTGTGAGGACACTCCTGCCTGGTTCCCATCCCCTTGGTGATGGGGGCCCTCTGGTGAGAGTCTGATCCTGTCTGGATTCCTCACACTTCTGGGAGGTGGGCCCTCTGCTGTGAGGTCACTCCTGCCTGGCTGGCACACGTCACCTTGGCGATGTGGGCCCTCAGTTGGGAGTTGGTGCCTGCTGGGAGTCTCATCCCCTCGGTAATGAGGGGCCTCTGGCGTCAGGCCCTAACTCATGGGCTCCCAAAATTTTCTGATGTGCGCCCTGTCGTGCGAGTACACTCCAGCCAGGGTCCCATCCCCATGGGGATGTGGGCTTTCTGCCCTGAGGTCCCAACGGCTGGGTTGCTCACAGTGTCAGAATGTGGGCCCTCTGCTGTGAGTTCACTCCGGCATGGATCCCATATCCTCGGTGCTCTGGGCCACCTGCTTGGAGCTTCCAACTGCGGGGTTCCTCACCTTTTTTATTCTATGGGCGCTCTGTTGTGAGTCTCCTCCTGCATGCCTCACTCCCAGCCCTTTCGTGATGTGTGTCCCCTTGTTTGAGGCCACATGTGCTGTGTTCCTCACCTTTCGCTGATGTGGCCCCACTGGTCTGAGGACACTCCTGCCTGGTTTCCATCCCCTTGGTGATGTGGGCGCTCTGGTTAGAGTCTGATCCTGTTTGGGCTCCTCACACTTCTGTGAGGTGGGCCCTCTGCTGTGAGGTAACTCCTGCCTAGCTTGCTCCCATTGCCTTGGTGACGTCGGCTCTCTGGTGGCATTTGGAGCCTGCTGGTAGCCTCCTCTCCTCCGTGATGAGGGCCCTCTGGCGCCAGGCCATAACTGCTGGGTTCCCACATTTTCTGATACGTGCTAAGTTGTGCGAGGACACTCCTGCGAGGTTCCCATCCCCATGGGGATGTGGGCCTTCTGCTCTGAGGTCCCACTGGCTGGGTTGCTCACAGTTTCATGATGTGGGCCCTCTGCTGTGAGTTCACTGTGGCCTGGATTCCATAGACTCCATGCTCTGGGCCACCTGCTGGGAGGTTCAAACTGCTGGATTCCTCACATTTTTTATTCTGTGGGCCCTGTGTTGTTAGGCTACTCCTGCCTGCCTCACTCGGAGCACCTTGGAAATGTGGGTCCTCTGGTTTAGGCCACATGTGCTGGGTTCCTCACCTTTCTATAATGTGGCCACACTGGTGTGAGGACACTCCTGCCTTGTTCCGATCCCCTTGGTGATGTGGGCCCTCTGGTGAGAGTCTTATCCTGGCTGGGTTCCTCACCCTTCTGTGAGGTAGGCCCTCTGCTGTGAGGTCACTCCTGCCTGGCTGGCACACGTCAACGTGGCGACGTGGGCCCTCAGTTGGGAGTTGGTGCCTGCTGGGAGTCTCCTCCCCTCGGTAATGAGGGCCCTCTGGCGTCAGACCCTAACTCCTGGGCTCCCAAAATTTTCTGATGTGCGCCCTGTGGTGCGAGTACACTCCTGCCAGGATCCCAACCCCATGGGAATGTGGGCCTTCTGCTCTAAGGTCCCAACGGCTGGGTTGCTCACAGTTTCATAATGAGGGCCCTCTGTTTTGAGTTCAGTCAGGCCTGGATCCCATAGCCTCGCTGCTCCTGGCCACCTGCTGGGAGGTTCCAACTGCGGGATTCCTCACTTTTTTTACGCTATGGGCCCTCTGTTTGGAGGCTCCTCCTGCCTGCCTCACTCCCAGCCCCTTGGTGATGTGTGTCCTGTAGTTTGAGGCCACGTGTGCTGGGTCCGTCACATTTCGGTGATGTGACCACACTGGTGTGAGAACACTCCTGCCTGGTTTCCATTCCCTTGGTGATGTGGGCCCTCCGGTGAGAGTCTGATCCTCTTTGGGTTCCTCACACTTTTGTGTGGTTGGCCCTCTGCTCTGAGGTCACTCCTGCCTGGCTGGCACACCCTGCATTGGCGACGTCGGCCTTCTGGTAGCAGTTGGAGCTTGCTGGGAGCCTCCTCTCCTCAGTGATGAGGGCCCTCTGGCGTCCGGCCCTAACTGTTGGGCTCCCCACCTTTTCTGATGTGTGCCCACTGGTGCGATGACACTCCTGCTTGGTTCCCTTCCCCATGGGGATGTGGGCCTTGTGCTCTGAGGTTACAACGGCTGGGTTGCTTACAGTATCACGATGAGGGCCCTCTGTTGTGAGTTCATCACTGCCTGGATCCCATAGCCTCGGTGCTCTGGGCCGCCTGCTGGGATGTTCCAACTGCTGGATTCCTCACCTTTTTTATACAATGGGCCATGTGTTTTGAGGTTAATCCTGCCTGCCTCGCTCCGAGTCCCTTGGTGATGTGGGTCCTCTGGTTTGAGGCCACATGTGCTGGGTACCTCAACTTTCGATGATGTGGCCCCACGGGTGTGAGGACACTCCTGGCTGGTTCCCAGCCCCTTGCTTATGTGGGCACTCTGGTGAGAGTCTGATATTGACTGGGTTCCTTACCCTTCTGTGAGGTGGGCCCTCTGATGTGAGGTCACTCCTGCCTGGATGGCTCATGTCGCCTTGGCGACGTAGGCCCTCTGTTGGCCACTGAAGCATGCTGGGAGCCTCCTACCCTCTTTAATAAGGGCCCTGGAAGAAACGCATATGCCCTTTTTGACCAAGTGCATCATTGTCGAGGTTCTGCCTCTTCTCCTATACTTTCAGAGGACTTCCCGTCTACCTCCTGAAATCGTATTCCTGGAATTCTGCCCCGCGTTCAAGTCCTCTTTGCAGCCTTACTTCAATATATTTTTGGACGATAGCTGTCATTTATAACTCTGCAGGTTTGTGAATTACAGTGCCCCTGAGCTCCTTTCTTCAACTCGCTTTCTTGTGAGCTGGCCGCAAAACCGCAGGATTGCTTCAGGCCCTAATCTTGTTCCGACACGGCATGCTGAGCCTTTGGCTAATTCCTCTTCCTGGTGGGAAATGAGCGTTAAATTTGTTCGTGCAGACACCTACAGCTAATCTCTCATTGGTTCTCCCTATTCCTGTTCATCTTGCGCAGAAATTCCAAACTGTGCCAAACAGGAGGTTAAAGGCACTGACTCTCCAAGTGGGGAGTGTGTTAGTAAAGTATCTGGAATGGTAAAACCGAGTACGAGGGGACGAAAACTGAGACGCATTTAAAAAGTTTTCCCGGTCACACGGTGGACCATATTCTGGGTTGCCCATGCATGTTTTACCTGAAGGAAGAATCCCTTCAACCTGGAGAGTTGGGACCCATGGAATGGGTACCACGCAGTATGACTTCAAAGGGTTGCCTTTGCTCACCGAACGTCACCAATGCTATCAGCCCGAAGTGTCCAGCCTTATGTCTCACTCAGCTCGGGGTGTAGATGTGGTAAATCCACGTTGCATCACAAGCCCTGAATGAATTATTTAAGAATTGCTCTCTATTTCACTGTCATTGTGTTTTGTTTTTGTAATTTATTTTGATAATGGCATTTATCGGATTTTCACTGCTGCGTTTATGCCGCTGTACACATGCTTGATTCTCTTATGGAGACATATAAATCCATGGGTTTTCAGATTCTTATTAGTCAGGTATATTCCTAGGCATTGAATATGGGGTGTTGAGTCCATTTCGTGGAGCAAGGAGTAGGCCCTGACTATTACATATTTGCTTATGGAAAGGTATCTGTGCTAATTTCAATCTCTGGTTTTATGCAGCACCACAACTCACCTTTCCCCTTAAGCAAGCATAAGTTGGTTTTCTAAATTTGAGACCCTTTTCTGTTTTGTAATTGAGTTCATGTGCAGCCATGTTTGCATTCCGTGTATTTGAGATATCTTATGGTGTTTCTTTTTCTGTGTGACTTAGTTAACTTAGAATGATCGTACCTGAATCCACTCATTATGCCGCGACGGGCCTCATGACATAGATTTCATTGCTGAGTGATATTCCATTGTACGTACGTACAACAACTTCTTTATCCATTTTTTGCTTTCTGGGATATTTCACTTGTACCGTAAATGAGGTTCTTGTAAGCAGAGCCGTCCAAAATTTATGGGTGGCTGTGTCTTTTTGATTTTAATTTCCCTAAGCTATAGAACCATAAGTTGAAGTGCCGTAGGCTCCGTTGCTTAGTTTTTTAGGTGTTTGAGGAAACACCATACACTTCTCCAGAGTGGCTGTTGGCAATTTACATCCCGCCCATCAGCATAACAAGGCTCCCTGTTCTCCATGGCCTGTCCTGCCTTTCTGGATTTTTCACTTTTTTCAGATGTCCCTTTTGACAGGGGGGCAGTGAGACTTCATTGTAATGCAGATTTCTTTACAGGCTTGCTTGTTTGGCCAAAAAGGGCGTATGTGTTTTTTCTTGAATATATTCAGGAAAAAACGCATACGCCCTTTTTGACCAAGTGCATCATTGTCGACTTTCTGTCTCTTTCCTTATGCTTTAAATGCAATTCCAGTCTGCCCCTGAACTCGTTTTCCTGCAATTCTGCCCCGCTTTCAAGTCCTCTACGCAGCCTTTCTTCAATACATTTTTGGACAATAGCTGACATTTATAACTCTGCAGGTTTGTGAATGACAGCGCGCCTGAGCTCCTTTCTTCTACTCGCTTTCTTGTGAGCTGGCCGCAAACCCGCAGGATTGCTTCATGCCCTAATCTGGTTCCGGCACAGCATGCTGATCCTTTGGTAAATTCCTCTTCCTGGTGGGAAATGAGTGTTATATTTGAACGTGCAGACACCTAGAGCTAGTCTCTCATTGGTTCTCCCTATTCTTGTTCATCTTGCGCAGAAATTGCAAACTGTGCCAAACAGGAGGTTAAAGGCACTGACTCTCTAAGTGGGGAGAGTATTAGTAAAGGGTCTTCAATCGTGAACCCGAGTAAAAGGGGACGAAAACTGAGATGCATTTGAAAAGGTTTCCCGGTCACACGGTGCACCATACTGTGGGTTTCCCATGCATGTTTTAGCTGAAGGAAGAATCCCTTAAACCTGGAGAGTTGGGACCCATGGAATGGGTACCATGCAGTATGACTTCAAAGGGCCTGCATTTTCTCAACGAACCTCACCAATGCTATCAGGCCGAAGTGTACAGCCTTATGTCTCACTCAGCTCTGGTTGTAGATGTGGTAAATCCAGGTTGCATCACAAGCCCTGAATGAATTATTTAAGAATTGCTCTCTATTTCACTGTCATTGTGTTTGTTTTTGTAATTCATTTTGATAATGGGATTTATCGGATTTTCTCTGCTGCATTCATGCCGCTGTACACACTTGAGTCTCTTATGGAGACATATAAATCCATGGGTTTGAAGATACTTACTAGTCAGGTGTATTCCTAGGCGTTGAATATGGGGTGTTTAGTCCATTTCGTTGAGCAAGGGCTAGGTTTTGACTATTACATATTTGGCTTATGGAAAGGTATCTGTGCTAATTTCTATCTCTGGTTTTATGCAGCACCCCAACTCACTTTTCCCCTTAAGCAAGCATAAGGTGGTTTTCTAAATTTGAGACCCTGTTCTGTTTTGTAATTCAGTTCATGTGTAGCCAAGTTTACATTCCGTGTATTAGTGATATCTTATGATGTTTCATTTTCTGTGTGACTTATTTCACTTAGAATCATCGTACCTGAATCCACTCATTATGCCACGATGGGCCTGATGACATAGATTTCATTGCTGAGTGATATTCCATTGAATGTGCGTACCACAACTTCTTTATCCATTTTTCACATTCTGGGATATTTAACTTGTACCGTAGACGAGATTCCTGTAAACAGAGCCGTCTGAAACTTTGGGGTGGCTGTCTGTTTTTGATTTTAATTTCCGTGATCTCTAAGACCATAAGTGGAAGTGCCGTAGTCTCCGTTGCTTTGTTTCTTAGGTGTTTCAGGAAACACCATACACATCTCCAGAGTGGCTGTTGGCAATTTACATCCCGCCCATCAGCATAACAAGGCTCCCTGTTCTCCGTGGCCTGTGCTGCCTTTCTGGATTTTACACTTTTTTCAGATGGCCCTTTTGAACGGGGGGCAGTGAGACTTCATTGTAGTGTAGATTTCTTTAACATGTTTGCTTGGTTGGCCAAAAAGGGCGTATGCGTTTTTTCCTGAATTCAGGAAAAAACGCATACGCCCTTTTTGGCCAAGTGCATCATTGTCGACGTTCTGCCTCTTTTCCTATGCTTTAAATGCAATTCCAGTCTACCCCCTGAAATCGTTTTCTTGCAATTCTGCCCCGCTTTCAAGTCCTTTTCGCAGCCTTCCTTCAATATATTTTTGGGTGATAGCTGTCATTTATAACTCTGCAGGTTTGTGAATTATAGTGTCCCTGAGCTCCTTTCTTCAACTCGCTTTCTTGTGAGCTGGCCGCAAACCCGCAGGAAAGCTTCAGGCCCTAATCTGGTTCCAGCACGGCATGCTGAGCCTTTGGTTAATTCCTCTTCCTGGTGGGAAATGAGCGTTAAATTTGCCCGTGCAGACACCTTCACACGAGTCTTCATGGTGCAACTTTGCCCCGGTTAACTCTATGGAGGTTGGAGTTGGAGGGCCTCCTCGCTCAAGGTCAGTGTGCCCATGGAGCCAACCCTGCAACTTCAGGGCATGGTTGGGTGTTAGGATCACCACGTGGGGTCCTTTTCCCTTCGGAGGGAGGTGGCCTTTTGGGCTGCTGATTTCCAGGTTTTCAGATACGGCCAGTATCTTGGCCAGATGTGGCGGTGGGCCAAGCCCCTTGGTGACCGTAGTTTATCCTACCTGGATCGCATTCTTGCATTGTTCCATTTCAAGTGGTCCCAGGTTTTGCACTAATACTCCAATGGCGATTCACCTTTCACCAGGAATGTAAAGGTCAAAGGGTTTAGCTAAATTAGGGAGCTCCAGGGCAAGGGTCTGAATTGACTGCTCTTTCCATTCTTGAAAGGCCACTTCTGCATTCTATTCAAAAGGATCATCATCTTTTCCTTTCAGTGTTTCATATAGAGGCCGAGCTAGTAGACTGTAGTTAGGGATCCAGAAGCAGCAAACCCTGGCCTCCCCAGGAACCCCTAAGCTGTCTTCTAGTTTCAGAAATGGGTAAGGCTGTAAATTGTTTCTTCCCTTTCCTGGGATGGGCTTCTCCGACCTTCTGTGAGAATGAAGCCCAGGCAGGTCACCGTAGTCTGTGATATTTGAGCTTTTTCTTGGACAACTTGTATCCTTTATTGGCTTGGTAGTTCAGAGGTCTCCTTAGTAGGGCTGGCGTTCAGAATGTCATCTGCATATTGAAGGAGTGTTTCCTTTTCCAGAGGTAGAACTTTTAGGTCTTTAGCTGAGCTTTCCCCAAAGATGGTGTGGGAATTTTTGAACCCTTGGGGCAACACGGCCCGGAAGTATTGTTTTAGTTGTATGTTGAGTCCTGCCACTCACAAGCCAAAATTTCTTGTGACTCTGGGACTAATAGAATACAAAAGAAGGCATCATTGAAGACTAATACAGAATACCATGTCCTGGTGGTTGGTAGAATGACCAGCAGGGTGTAGGATTTAGGAACTACTAGAGGTATATCCTCGGTGGCTTCAGTGACTGTCCTGACATCCTTTACCAGGACTCCAGCAGCCCATGGGGCTCTCGAGGTCAGGCCAATCCCAGGATATGGAGCTCACCTGGGCAGGTACCCCACCCCCACCCCAGCCCATGGGGCTCTCGTGTTCAGGCCCCTCCCAGGATATGGGGTTCCCTGGGCAGGTTCCCCTGCAGCCCATGGGGCTCTCGTGGTCAGGCCCCTCCCAGGATACAGAGCTACTCTTGCAGGTACCATGGCAGGGCTGGGAACACAGGAACCGTGCATATCGCCCTCATTGCAGAGCACTCCCAGCTCACCTGTCACTCAGATCTGACACAGAGCACCTCAGAGCAGGACTTGAACTAACAAACAGCAGCTCCGACAGGTCTGTGACCCTGGGCATCACTCTGTGTGGCCTCCCTCCACCTGGTCTTCCAGAGACTTCCACTGCACCCGGGGCACCAGGCCTCTGTCTCCACCCACCAGCCACCCCTCCTCTCCCTGACTCCTGGGTTCCTCTCATTAGGAGAGGGTTTTCTTGAAGTTGTCTCCCACTCATGGGCCAGATAATATAATTAGAAAACAAGCCAGAGCTGCAGCCCCTTGTCTATCCTGACTCTCAGGAGCCCACACCTGTTCCTTGGACCTGGCCGATTCAGCAAGTTCCAGTTTCTGCAACTGTGAGCCCCTGAGGGGTGATTATTGGCTGGCCTGGGAAGCCCGACCGTGCCGGCCAGCCCTCCCCAGGTGTGCCTGGGTTCAGATCAATATAAACACCGCTCCAGGCAGCAAGAGCCCCTGCAGCTGTGCCTGACGCCATTTTCTCTGCCCTGTCAGCAGTCTTGGGGCTGGACTGGTGGGAGGGAGTGAGAGGCCACGGCTTTGTGGGTGGCCCAGTGTGAGTGGGGCTCTGCTGGACTTTCTGCAGCAGTTGCCAAGATGCCACCTGCTAAAGAAGAGGATGTGTCACCCATACCTGCCGCTGGAATTTCTCCCTGGGCAGAGGTGAGTGAGGAAGAAAGCAGTGGGGGCCGGGACAGCAGGGGTATCTCAGGCAGGGAAATGGAAAGCTTCCAGAAGAGCACCCAGGGCCAGGACCATCCTGGCTGGCCTGCAGGCACCAAGTCGGCTGGCATGCTGTCACTCATGTGGCTCCATGGCCCTTCCTCTAGGCTTTCAAGTCCTTGTACATATTCAGGTGTTTTACCTGGGAAGGGTGGGAACATTTCAGCAGCAGCTGGCCTGGGGCTCAGCACACGTTTACTCACAGATGCCTCGGCACGGTCCCCCAGCTTTGCAATGAGGACGCTTGTTGCGTGGGGCCTGCTGGCTGAATGGGAGATGATTCCCCACCACTGACCAACTTCAGAAATGTTTACAACTGGAGCAAGTGCCCTGATACGGTTTTCCTCTGTGTAACTGGTGGGTTCTGTTTTTTTTTCTTTTTTTCGTTTTTGGTTCAAGGTAGATTTTATTCCTCTTTTTTGTATTTACAGATATAAGCATGGAAATAATTTATTCATATAAATACATGTATGTGAAGGGAAGAATATTTTTTCTGTTTTACTTTTTGTAATTTGAATTTTATTTTATTTTTTTATACAGCAGGTTCTTTTTGGTTATCTATTTTATACATATAAATGTATATATGCCAATCCCAATCTCTCAACTCCTCCCACCACCACCACCCCCCAACAGCTTTCCCCCCTTGGTGTCCATACGTTTGTTGTCTACATCTGTTGCTCTATTTCTGCCTGGCAAAACGGTTCATCTGTACAATTTTTCTAGGTTCCACATATATGCATTAATAGACAAGATTTGTTTTTCTCTTTCTGACTTACTTCACTCTGTATGACAGTCTCTAGATCCATCAACGTCTCTACAAATGACCCAATTTCATTCCTTTTTATGGCTTAGTAATATTCCATTTTATATATGTACCACTTCTTTATGCATTCGTCTGTCTGTGGGCATTTAGGTTGCTTCCATTACCTGGATATTGTAAATAGTGATGCAATGAACATTGCGGTGAATGTCTCTTTTTGATTTATGGTTTTGTCTGGGTATATGCCCAGTAGTGGGATTGCTGTATCATATGGTAATTCTATTCTTAGTTTTATAAGAAACTCCATAATGTTCTCCACAGTGACTGTATCAATTTACATTCCCAACAATAGTGGAAGAGGGTTCCTTATCTCCACACCCTTTCCAGCATTTGTTGTTTGTAGATTTTCTGATGATGCCCATTCTAACAGGTGTGAGGTGATATACCATGGATGAGTCTATTTCGTTGAGCAAAGAGTAGGTCTTGTCTATTACATATTTGCCTTATGGAACGGTATGTGTGCTAATTTCAATCTCTGGTTTTATACAGCACCCCAACTCAACTTTCCCCTTAAGCAAGCATAAGTTTTTATCTAAATGTGGGACTCTGTTCGGTTTTGGAATTCAGTTTATGTGTAGCCAAGTTTACACTCTCTCTATTAGTGATATCTTATGATAATTCTCTTTCTCTGTGTGACCTATTTCTCTTAGAATCATCATACTTAAATCCACTCAATTTGCTGCTACAGGCCTGATGACATTGATTTCATTGCTGAGTGATATTCCGTTGTACGTAAGTAGCACAACTCCTTTATCCATTTTTTTCTTTCTGGGATATTTAATTTGTACTGGACTCAAGGTTCTTGTAAACACAGCAGTCCTAAATTTGGTGTTGGCTGTGTCTTGTTGATTTTAATTTTCCTAAGCTATAGGGCCAAAAGTGGAAGTGCCCTAGGGTCTGTAGCTTTGTTTTTCAGATGTTTCAGGATACACCATAAACATCTCCAGAGTGTCTGTTGGCAATTTACATCCCGCCCATCAGCATAACAAGGCTCCCTGTTCTCCATGGTCTGTCCTGTGTTTCTGGTTTTTACACTTTTTTCAGATGGCCCTTTTGACGAATGGGAAATGAGACTTCATTGTAGTGCGGATTTCCATTTCTCGAGTGCTTGGTTGGCCAAAAAGGGCATATGTGTTTTTTCCTGAATATATTCAGGAAGAAATGTTTACGCACTTTTGTCCAAGTGCATCACTGTCAAAGATCTGCCGCTTTTCACATGCTTTAAATGCAATTCCAATCTACCTCCTGAAATATGATTCCTGCAATTCTGCCTCGTTTTCAAGTCCTCTTTGCAGACTTACTTCCATATAATTTTGCCAATAACTGTCATTTATAACACTGCAGGTTTGTGAATTACAGTGCCCGTGATTTCCTTTCTTAACTCGTTTCCTTGAAAACTGGCCACAGAACCGCAGGTTTGCTTCAGGCCGTAATCAGGGTCCGGCACGGCACTCTGAGACTTTGGTTCATTCCACTTCCTGGTGGGAAATTAGAGTTAAATGTGCCCCTCCAGACACCTGCCTCACTCCTAGCCCCTTGGTGATGTGTGTCTTCTGGTTTGAGGCCACATGTGCTGGGTTCCTCACCTTTGGCTGATGTGGCCCCACTGGTGTGAGGACACTCCAGCCTGGTTCCCATCCCCTTGGTGATGTGGGCCCTCCGGTGAGAGTCTGATCCTGGTTGGGTTCCTCACACTTCTGTGAGGTGGGCCCTCTTCTCTGAGGTCACTCCTGCCTGGCTGGCACACCCCGCCTTGGCGACGTCGGCTCTCTGGTGGGATTTGGTGCCTGCTGGGTGTCTCCTCCCCTCGGTAATGAGGGCCCTCTGGTGTCAGGCCCTAACTCCTGGGCTCCCAATATTTTCTGATATGCGCCCTGTGGTTCGAGTACACTCCTGCCAGATTCCCAACACCATGGGAATGTGGGCCTTCTGCTCTGAGGTCCCAACGTTGGGTTGCTCAGTTTCATGATGAGGGCCCTCTGCTGTGAGTTCTCTCCAGCCTGGATCCCATAGCCTCGCTGCTCCTGGCCACCTGCTGGGAGGTTCCAACTGCGAGATTCCTCACCTTTTTTCTTCTATGGACCCTCTGTTTTGAGACTCCTCCTGCCTGCCTCACTCCCAGCCCCTTGGTGATGTGTGTCCTCTGGTTTGAGGCCACGTGTGCTGGGTCCCTCGCCTTTCGATGATGTGGCCCCACTGGTGTGAGGACACTCCTGCCTGGTTCCTATCCCCTTGATGATGTGGGCCCTCTGGTGAGAGTCTGATCCTGGCTGGGTTCCTCACCCTTCTGTGAGGGGGGCCCTCTGCTGTGAGGTCACTCCTGCCTGGCTGGCACACCCCACCTGCGCAACATCGGCCCTCTTGTGGCAGTTGGAGCCTGCTGGGAACCTCCCCTCGGTGATGGGGGCCCTCTTGCCTCAGGCCCTAACTGCTGGGTACCCACATTTTCTGATACGTGCTAAGTGGTGCGAGGACACTCCTGCGAGGTTCCCATCCCCATGGGCATGTCGGCCTTCTGCTCTAAGGTCCCAACACCTGTGTTGTTCACCGTTTCATGATGTTGGCTCTCTGGTGTTAGTTCACCCAGGCCTAGATCCCATAGCCTCTGTGCTCTGAGCGGCCTGCTGGGAGGTTCCTACTGCTGGATTCCTTACCTTTTTTATTCTTTGGGTCCTGTGTTTTCATGCTCCTACTTCCTGACTCACTCCCAGCCCATTTGTGATGTAGGTCCTCTGGTTTAAGGCCACATGTACCGGTTTCCTCACCTTTATTGATGTGGCCCCACTGGTGTGAGGACACTCCTGCCTGGTTCCCATCCCCTTGGTGATGGGGGCCCTCTGGTGAGAGTCTGATCCTGTCTGGATTCCTCACACTTCTGGGAGGTGGGCCCTCTGCTGTGAGGTCACTCCTGCCTGGCTGGCACACGTCACCTTGGCGATGTGGGCCCTCAGTTGGGAGTTGGTGCCTGCTGGGAGTCTCATCCCCTCGGTAATGAGGGGCCTCTGGCGTCAGGCCCTAACTCATGGGCTCCCAAAATTTTCTGATGTGCGCCCTGTCGTGCGAGTACACTCCAGCCAGGGTCCCATCCCCATGGGGATGTGGGCTTTCTGCCCTGAGGTCCCAACGGCTGGGTTGCTCACAGTGTCAGAATGTGGGCCCTCTGCTGTGAGTTCACTCCGGCATGGATCCCATATCCTCGGTGCTCTGGGCCACCTGCTTGGAGCTTCCAACTGCGGGGTTCCTCACCTTTTTTATTCTATGGGCGCTCTGTTGTGAGTCTCCTCCTGCATGCCTCACTCCCAGCCCTTTCGTGATGTGTGTCCCCTTGTTTGAGGCCACATGTGCTGTGTTCCTCACCTTTCGCTGATGTGGCCCCACTGGTCTGAGGACACTCCTGCCTGGTTTCCATCCCCTTGGTGATGTGGGCGCTCTGGTTAGAGTCTGATCCTGTTTGGGCTCCTCACACTTCTGTGAGGTGGGCCCTCTGCTGTGAGGTAACTCCTGCCTAGCTTGCTCCCATTGCCTTGGTGACGTCGGCTCTCTGGTGGCATTTGGAGCCTGCTGGTAGCCTCCTCTCCTCCGTGATGAGGGCCCTCTGGCGCCAGGCCATAACTGCTGGGTTCCCACATTTTCTGATACGTGCTAAGTTGTGCGAGGACACTCCTGCGAGGTTCCCATCCCCATGGGGATGTGGGCCTTCTGCTCTGAGGTCCCACTGGCTGGGTTGCTCACAGTTTCATGATGTGGGCCCTCTGCTGTGAGTTCACTGTGGCCTGGATTCCATAGACTCCATGCTCTGGGCCACCTGCTGGGAGGTTCAAACTGCTGGATTCCTCACATTTTTTATTCTGTGGGCCCTGTGTTGTTAGGCTACTCCTGCCTGCCTCACTCGGAGCACCTTGGAAATGTGGGTCCTCTGGTTTAGGCCACATGTGCTGGGTTCCTCACCTTTCTATAATGTGGCCACACTGGTGTGAGGACACTCCTGCCTTGTTCCGATCCCCTTGGTGATGTGGGCCCTCTGGTGAGAGTCTTATCCTGGCTGGGTTCCTCACCCTTCTGTGAGGTAGGCCCTCTGCTGTGAGGTCACTCCTGCCTGGCTGGCACACGTCAACGTGGCGACGTGGGCCCTCAGTTGGGAGTTGGTGCCTGCTGGGAGTCTCCTCCCCTCGGTAATGAGGGCCCTCTGGCGTCAGACCCTAACTCCTGGACTCCCAAAATTTTCTGATGTGCGCCCTGTGGTGCGAGTACACTCCTGCCAGGATCCCAACCCCATGGGAATGTGGGCCTTCTGCTCTAAGGTCCCAACGGCTGGGTTGCTCACAGTTTCATAATGAGGGCCCTCTGTTTTGAGTTCAGTCAGGCCTGGATCCCATAGCCTCGCTGCTCCTGGCCACCTGCTGGGAGGTTCCAACTGCGGGATTCCTCACTTTTTTTACGCTATGGGCCCTCTGTTTGGAGGCTCCTCCTGCCTGCCTCACTCCCAGCCCCTTGGTGATGTGTGTCCTGTAGTTTGAGGCCACGTGTGCTGGGTCCGTCACATTTCGGTGATGTGACCACACTGGTGTGAGAACACTCCTGCCTGGTTTCCATTCCCTTGGTGATGTGGGCCCTCCGGTGAGAGTCTGATCCTCTTTGGGTTCCTCACACTTTTGTGTGGTTGGCCCTCTGCTCTGAGGTCACTCCTGCCTGGCTGGCACACCCTGCATTGGCGACGTCGGCCTTCTGGTAGGAGTTGGAGCTTGCTGGGAGCCTCCTCTCCTCAGTGATGAGGGCCCTCTGGCGTCCGGCCCTAACTGTTGGGCTCCCCACCTTTTCTGATGTGTGCCCACTGGTGCGATGACACTCCTGCTTGGTTCCCTTCCCCATGGGGATGTGGGCCTTGTGCTCTGAGGTTACAACGGCTGGGTTGCTTACAGTATCACGATGAGGGCCCTCTGTTGTGAGTTCATCACTGCCTGGATCCCATAGCCTCGGTGCTCTGGGCCGCCTGCTGGGATGTTCCAACTGCTGGATTCCTCACCTTTTTTATACAATGGGCCATGTGTTTTGAGGTTAATCCTGCCTGCCTCGCTCCGAGTCCCTTGGTGATGTGGGTCCTCTGGTTTGAGGCCACATGTGCTGGGTACCTCAACTTTCGATGATGTGGCCCCACGGGTGTGAGGACACTCCTGGCTGGTTCCCAGCCCCTTGCTTATGTGGGCACTCTGGTGAGAGTCTGATATTGACTGGGTTCCTTACCCTTCTGTGAGGTGGGCCCTCTGATGTGAGGTCACTCCTGCCTGGATGGCTCATGTCGCCTTGGCGACGTAGGCCCTCTGTTGGCCACTGAAGCATGCTGGGAGCCTCCTACCCTCTTTAATAAGGGCCCTGGAAGAAACGCATATGCCCTTTTTGACCAAGTGCATCATTGTCGAGGTTCTGCCTCTTCTCCTATACTTTCAGAGGACTTCCCGTCTACCTCCTGAAATCGTATTCCTGGAATTCTGCCCCGCGTTCAAGTCCTCTTTGCAGCCTTACTTCAATATATTTTTGGACGATAGCTGTCATTTATAACTCTGCAGGTTTGTGAATTACAGTGCCCCTGAGCTCCTTTCTTCAACTCGCTTTCTTGTGAGCTGGCCGCAAAACCGCAGGATTGCTTCAGGCCCTAATCTTGTTCCGACACGGCATGCTGAGCCTTTGGCTAATTCCTCTTCCTGGTGGGAAATGAGCGTTAAATTTGTTCGTGCAGACACCTACAGCTAATCTCTCATTGGTTCTCCCTATTCCTGTTCATCTTGCGCAGAAATTCCAAACTGTGCCAAACAGGAGGTTAAAGGCACTGACTCTCCAAGTGGGGAGTGTGTTAGTAAAGTATCTGGAATGGTAAAACCGAGTACGAGGGGACGAAAACTGAGACGCATTTAAAAAGTTTTCCCGGTCACACGGTGGACCATATTCTGGGTTGCCCATGCATGTTTTACCTGAAGGAAGAATCCCTTCAACCTGGAGAGTTGGGACCCATGGAATGGGTACCACGCAGTATGACTTCAAAGGGTTGCCTTTGCTCACCGAACGTCACCAATGCTATCAGCCCGAAGTGTCCAGCCTTATGTCTCACTCAGCTCGGGGTGTAGATGTGGTAAATCCACGTTGCATCACAAGCCCTGAATGAATTATTTAAGAATTGCTCTCTATTTCACTGTCATTGTGTTTTCTTTTTGTAATTTATTTTGATAATGGGATTTATCGGATTTTCACTGCTGCGTTTATGCCGCTGTACACATGCTTGATTCTCTTATGGAGACATATAAATCCATGGGTTTTCAGATTCTTATTAGTCAGGTATATTCCTAGGCATTGAATATGGGGTGTTGAGTCCATTTCGTGGAGCAAGGAGTAGGCCCTGACTATTACATATTTGCTTATGGAAAGGTATCTGTGCTAATTTCAATCTCTGGTTTTATGCAGCACCACAACTCACCTTTCCCCTTAAGCAAGCATAAGTTGGTTTTCTAAATTTGAGACCCTTTTCTGTTTTGTAATTGAGTTCATGTGCAGCCATGTTTGCATTCCGTGTATTTGAGATATCTTATGGTGTTTCTTTTTCTGTGTGACTTAGTTAACTTAGAATGATCGTACCTGAATCCACTCATTATGCCGCGACGGGCCTCATGACATAGATTTCATTGCTGAGTGATATTCCATTGTACGTACGTACAACAACTTCTTTATCCATTTTTTGCTTTCTGGGATATTTCACTTGTACCGTAAATGAGGTTCTTGTAAGCAGAGCCGTCCAAAATTTATGGGTGGCTGTGTCTTTTTGATTTTAATTTCCCTAAGCTATAGAACCATAAGTTGAAGTGCCGTAGGCTCCGTTGCTTAGTTTTTTAGGTGTTTGAGGAAACACCATACACTTCTCCAGAGTGGCTGTTGGCAATTTACATCCCGCCCATCAGCATAACAAGGCTCCCTGTTCTCCATGGCCTGTCCTGCCTTTCTGGATTTTTCACTTTTTTCAGATGTCCCTTTTGACAGGGGGGCAGTGAGACTTCATTGTAATGCAGATTTCTTTACAGGCTTGCTTGTTTGGCCAAAAAGGGCGTATGTGTTTTTTCTTGAATATATTCAGGAAAAAACGCATACGCCCTTTTTGACCAAGTGCATCATTGTCGACTTTCTGTCTCTTTCCTTATGCTTTAAATGCAATTCCAGTCTGCCCCTGAACTCGTTTTCCTGCAATTCTGCCCCGCTTTCAAGTCCTCTACGCAGCCTTTCTTCAATACATTTTTGGACAATAGCTGACATTTATAACTCTGCAGGTTTGTGAATGACAGCGCGCCTGAGCTCCTTTCTTCTACTCGCTTTCTTGTGAGCTGGCCGCAAACCCGCAGGATTGCTTCATGCCCTAATCTGGTTCCGGCACAGCATGCTGATCCTTTGGTAAATTCCTCTTCCTGGTGGGAAATGAGTGTTATATTTGAACGTGCAGACACCTAGAGCTAGTCTCTCATTGGTTCTCCCTATTCTTGTTCATCTTGCGCAGAAATTGCAAACTGTGCCAAACAGGAGGTTAAAGGCACTGACTCTCTAAGTGGGGAGAGTATTAGTAAAGGGTCTTCAATCGTGAACCCGAGTAAAAGGGGACGAAAACTGAGATGCATTTGAAAAGGTTTCCCGGTCACACGGTGCACCATACTGTGGGTTTCCCATGCATGTTTTAGCTGAAGGAAGAATCCCTTAAACCTGGAGAGTTGGGACCCATGGAATGGGTACCATGCAGTATGACTTCAAAGGGCCTGCATTTTCTCAACGAACCTCACCAATGCTATCAGGCCGAAGTGTACAGCCTTATGTCTCACTCAGCTCTGGTTGTAGATGTGGTAAATCCAGGTTGCATCACAAGCCCTGAATGAATTATTTAAGAATTGCTCTCTATTTCACTGTCATTGTGTTTGTTTTTGTAATTCATTTTGATAATGGGATTTATCGGATTTTCTCTGCTGCATTCATGCCGCTGTACACACTTGAGTCTCTTATGGAGACATATAAATCCATGGGTTTGAAGATACTTACTAGTCAGGTGTATTCCTAGGCGTTGAATATGGGGTGTTTAGTCCATTTCGTTGAGCAAGGGCTAGGTTTTGACTATTACATATTTGGCTTATGGAAAGGTATCTGTGCTAATTTCTATCTCTGGTTTTATGCAGCACCCCAACTCACTTTTCCCCTTAAGCAAGCATAAGGTGGTTTTCTAAATTTGAGACCCTGTTCTGTTTTGTAATTCAGTTCATGTGTAGCCAAGTTTACATTCCGTGTATTAGTGATATCTTATGATGTTTCATTTTCTGTGTGACTTATTTCACTTAGAATCATCGTACCTGAATCCACTCATTATGCCACGATGGGCCTGATGACATAGATTTCATTGCTGAGTGATATTCCATTGAATGTGCGTACCACAACTTCTTTATCCATTTTTCACATTCTGGGATATTTAACTTGTACCGTAGACGAGATTCCTGTAAACAGAGCCGTCTGAAACTTTGGGGTGGCTGTCTGTTTTTGATTTTAATTTCCGTGATCTCTAAGACCATAAGTGGAAGTGCCGTAGTCTCCGTTGCTTTGTTTCTTAGGTGTTTCAGGAAACACCATACACATCTCCAGAGTGGCTGTTGGCAATTTACATCCCGCCCATCAGCATAACAAGGCTCCCTGTTCTCCGTGGCCTGTGCTGCCTTTCTGGATTTTACACTTTTTTCAGATGGCCCTTTTGAACGGGGGGCAGTGAGACTTCATTGTAGTGTAGATTTCTTTAACATGTTTGCTTGGTTGGCCAAAAAGGGCGTATGCGTTTTTTCCTGAATTCAGGAAAAAACGCATACGCCCTTTTTGGCCAAGTGCATCATTGTCGACGTTCTGCCTCTTTTCCTATGCTTTAAATGCAATTCCAGTCTACCCCCTGAAATCGTTTTCTTGCAATTCTGCCCCGCTTTCAAGTCCTTTTCGCAGCCTTCCTTCAATATATTTTTGGGTGATAGCTGTCATTTATAACTCTGCAGGTTTGTGAATTATAGTGTCCCTGAGCTCCTTTCTTCAACTCGCTTTCTTGTGAGCTGGCCGCAAACCCGCAGGAAAGCTTCAGGCCCTAATCTGGTTCCAGCACGGCATGCTGAGCCTTTGGTTAATTCCTCTTCCTGGTGGGAAATGAGCGTTAAATTTGCCCGTGCAGACACCTTCACACGAGTCTTCATGGTGCAACTTTGCCCCGGTTAACTCTATGGAGGTTGGAGTTGGAGGGCCTCCTCGCTCAAGGTCAGTGTGCCCATGGAGCCAACCCTGCAACTTCAGGGCATGGTTGGGTGTTAGGATCACCACGTGGGGTCCTTTTCCCTTCGGAGGGAGGTGGCCTTTTGGGCTGCTGATTTCCAGGTTTTCAGATACGGCCAGTATCTTGGCCAGATGTGGCGGTGGGCCAAGCCCCTTGGTGACCGTAGTTTATCCTACCTGGATCGCATTCTTGCATTGTTCCATTTCAAGTGGTCCCAGGTTTTGCACTAATACTCCAATGGCGATTCACCTTTCACCAGGAATGTAAAGGTCAAAGGGTTTAGCTAAATTAGGGAGCTCCAGGGCAAGGGTCTGAATTGACTGCTCTTTCCATTCTTGAAAGGCCACTTCTGCATTCTATTCAAAAGGATCATCATCTTTTCCTTTCAGTGTTTCATATAGAGGCCGAGCTAGTAGACTGTAGTTAGGGATCCAGAAGCAGCAAACCCTGGCCTCCCCAGGAACCCCTAAGCTGTCTTCTAGTTTCAGAAATGGGTAAGGCTGTAAATTGTTTCTTCCCTTTCCTGGGATGGGCTTCTCCGACCTTCTGTGAGAATGAAGCCCAGGCAGGTCACCGTAGTCTGTGATATTTGAGCTTTTTCTTGGACAACTTGTATCCTTTATTGGCTTGGTAGTTCAGAGGTCTCCTTAGTAGGGCTGGCGTTCAGAATGTCATCTGCATATTGAAGGAGTGTTTCCTTTTCCAGAGGTAGAACTTTTAGGTCTTTAGCTGAGCTTTCCCCAAAGATGGTGTGGGAATTTTTGAACCCTTGGGGCAACACGGCCCGGAAGTATTGTTTTAGTTGTATGTTGAGTCCTGCCACTCACAAGCCAAAATTTCTTGTGACTCTGGGACTAATAGAATACAAAAGAAGGCATCATTGAAGACTAATACAGAATACCATGTCCTGGTGGTTGGTAGAATGACCAGCAGGGTGTAGGATTTAGGAACTACTAGAGGTATATCCTCGGTGGCTTCAGTGACTGTCCTGACATCCTTTACCAGGACTCCAGCAGCCCATGGGGCTCTCGAGGTCAGGCCAATCCCAGGATATGGAGCTCACCTGGGCAGGTACCCCACCCCCACCCCAGCCCATGGGGCTCTCGTGTTCAGGCCCCTCCCAGGATATGGGGTTCCCTGGGCAGGTTCCCCTGCAGCCCATGGGGCTCTCGTGGTCAGGCCCCTCCCAGGATACAGAGCTACTCTTGCAGGTACCATGGCAGGGCTGGGAACACAGGAACCGTGCATATCGCCCTCATTGCAGAGCACTCCCAGCTCACCTGTCACTCAGATCTGACACAGAGCACCTCAGAGCAGGACTTGAACTAACAAACAGCAGCTCCGACAGGTCTGTGACCCTGGGCATCACTCTGTGTGGCCTCCCTCCACCTGGTCTTCCAGAGACTTCCACTGCACCCGGGGCACCAGGCCTCTGTCTCCACCCACCAGCCACCCCTCCTCTCCCTGACTCCTGGGTTCCTCTCATTAGGAGAGGGTTTTCTTGAAGTTGTCTCCCACTCATGGGCCAGATAATATAATTAGAAAACAAGCCAGAGCTGCAGCCCCTTGTCTATCCTCTCAGGAGCCCACACCTGTTCCTTGGACCTGGCCGATTCAGCAAGTTCCAGTTTCTGCAACTGTGAGCCCCTGAGGGGTGATTATTGGCTGGCCTGGGAAGCCCGACCGTGCCGGCCAGCCCTCCCCAGGTGTGCCTGGGTTCAGATCAATATAAACACCGCTCCAGGCAGCAAGAGCCCCTGCAGCTGTGCCTGACGCCATTTTCTCTGCCCTGTCAGCAGTCTTGGGGCTGGACTGGTGGGAGGGAGTGAGAGGCCACGGCTTTGTGGGTGGCCCAGTGTGAGTGGGGCTCTGCTGGACTTTCTGCAGCAGTTGCCAAGATGCCACCTGCTAAAGAAGAGGATGTGTCACCCATACCTGCCGCTGGAATTTCTCCCTGGGCAGAGGTGAGTGAGGAAGAAAGCAGTGGGGGCCGGGACAGCAGGGGTATCTCAGGCAGGGAAATGGAAAGCTTCCAGAAGAGCACCCAGGGCCAGGACCATCCTGGCTGGCCTGCAGGCACCAAGTCGGCTGGCATGCTGTCACTCATGTGGCTCCATGGCCCTTCCTCTAGGCTTTCAAGTCCTTGTACATATTCAGGTGTTTTACCTGGGAAGGGTGGGAACATTTCAGCAGCAGCTGGCCTGGGGCTCAGCACACGTTTACTCACAGATGCCTCGGCACGGTCCCCCAGCTTTGCAATGAGGACGCTTGTTGCGTGGGGCCTGCTGGCTGAATGGGAGATGATTCCCCACCACTGACCAACTTCAGAAATGTTTACAACTGGAGCAAGTGCCCTGATACGGTTTTCCTCTGTGTAACTGGTGGGTTCTGTTTTTTTTTCTTTTTTTCGTTTTTGGTTCAAGGTAGATTTTATTCCTCTTTTTTGTATTTACAGATATAAGCATGGAAATAATTTATTCATATAAATACATGTATGTGAAGGGAAGAATATTTTTTCTGTTTTACTTTTTGTAATTTGAATTTTATTTTATTTTTTTATACAGCAGGTTCTTTTTGGTTATCTATTTTATACATATAAATGTATATATGCCAATCCCAATCTCTCAACTTCTCCCACCACCACCACCCCCCAACAGCTTTCCCCCCTTGGTGTCCATACGTTTGTTGTCTACATCTGTTGCTCTATTTCTGCCTGGCAAAACGGTTCATCTGTACAATTTTTCTAGGTTCCACATATATGCATTAATAGACAAGATTTGTTTTTCTCTTTCTGACTTACTTCACTCTGTATGACAGTCTCTAGATCCATCAACGTCTCTACAAATGACCCAATTTCATTCCTTTTTATGGCTTAGTAATATTCCATTTTATATATGTACCACTTCTTTATGCATTCGTCTGTCTGTGGGCATTTAGGTTGCTTCCATTACCTGGATATTGTAAATAGTGATGCAATGAACATTGCGGTGAATGTCTCTTTTTGATTTATGGTTTTGTCTGGGTATATGCCCAGTAGTGGGATTGCTGTATCATATGGTAATTCTATTCTTAGTTTTATAAGAAACTCCATAATGTTCTCCACAGTGACTGTATCAATTTACATTCCCAACAATAGTGGAAGAGGGTTCCTTATCTCCACACCCTTTCCAGCATTTGTTGTTTGTAGATTTTCTGATGATGCCCATTCTAACAGGTGTGAGGTGATATACCATGGATGAGTCTATTTCGTTGAGCAAAGAGTAGGTCTTGTCTATTACATATTTGCCTTATGGAACGGTATGTGTGCTAATTTCAATCTCTGGTTTTATACAGCACCCCAACTCAACTTTCCCCTTAAGCAAGCATAAGTTTTTATCTAAATGTGGGACTCTGTTCGGTTTTGGAATTCAGTTTATGTGTAGCCAAGTTTACACTCTCTCTATTAGTGATATCTTATGATAATTCTCTTTCTCTGTGTGACCTATTTCTCTTAGAATCATCATACTTAAATCCACTCAATTTGCTGCTACAGGCCTGATGACATTGATTTCATTGCTGAGTGATATTCCGTTGTACGTAAGTAGCACAACTCCTTTATCCATTTTTTTCTTTCTGGGATATTTAATTTGTACTGGACTCAAGGTTCTTGTAAACACAGCAGTCCTAAATTTGGTGTTGGCTGTGTCTTGTTGATTTTAATTTTCCTAAGCTATAGGGCCAAAAGTGGAAGTGCCCTAGGGTCTGTAGCTTTGTTTTTCAGATGTTTCAGGATACACCATAAACATCTCCAGAGTGTCTGTTGGCAATTTACATCCCGCCCATCAGCATAACAAGGCTCCCTGTTCTCCATGGTCTGTCCTGTGTTTCTGGTTTTTACACTTTTTTCAGATGGCCCTTTTGACGAATGGGAAATGAGACTTCATTGTAGTGCGGATTTCCATTTCTCGAGTGCTTGGTTGGCCAAAAAGGGCATATGTGTTTTTTCCTGAATATATTCAGGAAGAAATGTTTACGCACTTTTGTCCAAGTGCATCACTGTCAAAGATCTGCCGCTTTTCACATGCTTTAAATGCAATTCCAATCTACCTCCTGAAATATGATTCCTGCAATTCTGCCTCGTTTTCAAGTCCTCTTTGCAGACTTACTTCCATATAATTTTGCCAATAACTGTCATTTATAACACTGCAGGTTTGTGAATTACAGTGCCCGTGATTTCCTTTCTTAACTCGTTTCCTTGAAAACTGGCCACAGAACCGCAGGTTTGCTTCAGGCCGTAATCAGGGTCCGGCACGGCACTCTGAGACTTTGGTTCATTCCACTTCCTGGTGGGAAATTAGAGTTAAATGTGCCCCTCCAGACACCTGCCTCACTCCTAGCCCCTTGGTGATGTGTGTCTTCTGGTTTGAGGCCACATGTGCTGGGTTCCTCACCTTTGGCTGATGTGGCCCCACTGGTGTGAGGACACTCCAGCCTGGTTCCCATCCCCTTGGTGATGTGGGCCCTCCGGTGAGAGTCTGATCCTGGTTGGGTTCCTCACACTTCTGTGAGGTGGGCCCTCTTCTCTGAGGTCACTCCTGCCTGGCTGGCACACCCCGCCTTGGCGACGTCGGCTCTCTGGTGGGATTTGGTGCCTGCTGGGTGTCTCCTCCCCTCGGTAATGAGGGCCCTCTGGTGTCAGGCCCTAACTCCTGGGCTCCCAATATTTTCTGATATGCGCCCTGTGGTTCGAGTACACTCCTGCCAGATTCCCAACACCATGGGAATGTGGGCCTTCTGCTCTGAGGTCCCAACGTTGGGTTGCTCAGTTTCATGATGAGGGCCCTCTGCTGTGAGTTCTCTCCAGCCTGGATCCCATAGCCTCGCTGCTCCTGGCCACCTGCTGGGAGGTTACAACTGTGGGATTCCTCACCTTTTTTCTTCTATGGGCCCTCTGTTTTGAGACTCCTCCTGCCTGCCTCACTCCCAGTCCCTTGGTGATGTGTGTCCTCTGGTTTGAGGCCATGTATGCTGGGTCCCTCGCCTTTCGATGATGTGGCCCCACTGGTGTGAGGACACTCCTGCCTGGTTCCTATCCCCTTGATGATGTGGGCCCTCTGGTGAGAGTCTGATCCTGGCTGGGTTCCTCACCCTTCTGTGAGGGGGGCCCTCTGCTGTGAGGTCACTCCTGCCTGGCTGGCACACCCCACCTGCGCAACATCGGCCCTCTTGTGGCAGTTGGAGCCTGCTGGGAACCTCCCCTCGGTGATGGGGGCCCTCTTGCCTCAGGCCCTAACTGCTGGGTACCCACATTTTCTGATACGTGCTAAGTGGTGCGAGGACACTCCTGCGAGGTTCCCATCCCCATGGGCATGTGGGCCTTCTGCTCTAAGGTCCCAACACCTGTGTTGTTCACCGTTTCATGATGTTGGCTCTCTGGTGTTAGTTCACCCAGGCCTAGATCCCATAGCCTCTGTGCTCTGAGCGGCCTGCTGGGAGGTTCCTACTGCTGGATTCCTTACCTTTTTTATTCTTTGGGTCCTGTGTTTTCATGCTCCTACTTCCTGACTCACTCCCAGCCCATTTGTGATGTAGGTCCTCTGGTTTAAGGCCACATGTACCGGTTTCCTCACCTTTATTGATGTGGCCCCACTGGTGTGAGGACACTCCTGCCTGGTTCCCATCCCCTTGGTGATGGGGGCCCTCTGGTGAGAGTCTGATCCTGTCTGGATTCCTCACACTTCTGGGAGGTGGGCCCTCTGCTGTGAGGTCACTCCTGCCTGGCTGGCACACGTCACCTTGGCGATGTGGGCCCTCAGTTGGGAGTTGGTGCCTGCTGGGAGTCTCCTCCCCTCGGTAATGACGGGCCTCTGGCGTCAGGCCCTAACTCATGGGCTCCCAAAATTTTCTGATGTGCGCCCTGTCGTGCGAGTACACTCCAGCCAGGGTCCCATCCCCATGGGGATGTGGGCTTTCTGCCCTGAGGTCCCAACGGCTGGGTTGCTCACAGTGTCAGAATGTGGGCCCTCTGCTGTGAGTTCACTCCGGCATGGATCCCATAGCCTCGGTGCTCTGGGCCACCTGCTTGGAGCTTCCAACTGCGGGGTTCCTCACCTTTTTTATTCTATGGGCGCTCTGTTGTGAGTCTCCTCCTGCATGCCTCACTCCCAGCCCTTTCGTGATGTGTGTCCCCTTGTTTGAGGCCACATGTGCTGTGCTCCTCACCTTTCGCTGATGTGGCCCCACTGGTGTGAGGACACTCCTGCCTGGTTTCCATCCCCTTGGTGATGTGGGCGCTCTGGTTAGAGTCTGATCCTGTTTGGGCTCCTCACACTTCTGTGAGGTGGGCCCTCTGCTGTGAGGTAACTCCTGCCTGGCTTGCTCCCATTGCCTTGGTGACGTCGGCCCTCTGGTGGCATTTGGAGCCTGCTGGTAGCCTCCTCTCCTCCGTGATGAGGGCCCTCTGGCGCCAGGCCATAACTGCTGGGTTCCCACATTTTCTGATACGTGCTAAGTTGTGCGAGGACACTCCTGCGAGGTTCCCATCCCCATGGGGATGTGGGCCTTCTGCTCTGAGGTCCCACTGGCTGGGTTGCTCACAGTTTCATGATGTGGGCCCTCTGCTGTGAGTTCACTGTGGCCTGGATCCCATAGACTCCATGCTCTGGGCCACCTGCTGGGAGGTTCCAACTGCGGGATTCCTCACCTTTTTTACGCTATGGGCCCTCTGTTTGGAGGCTCCTCCTGCCTGCCTCACTCCCAGCCCCTTGGTGATGTGTGTCCTGTAGTTTGAGGCCACGTGTGCTGGGTCCGTCACATTTCGGTGATGTGACCACACTGGTGTGAGAACACTCCTGCCTGGTTTCCATTCCCTTGGTGATGTGGGCCCTCCGGTGAGAGTCTGATCCTCTTTGGGTTCCTCACACTTTTGTGTGGTTGGCCCTCTGCTCTGAGGTCACTCCTGCCTGGCTGGCACACCCTGCATTGGCGACGTCGGCCTTCTGGTAGCAGTTGGAGCTTGCTGGGAGCCTCCTCTCCTCAGTGATGAGGGCCCTCTGGCGTCCGGCCCTAACTGCTGGGCTCCCCACCTTTTCTGATGTGTGCCCACTGGTGCGATGACACTCCTGCTTGGTTCCCTTCCCCATGGGGATGTGGGCCTTGTGCTCTGAGGTTACAACGGCTGGGTTGCTTACAGTATCACGATGAGTGCCCTCTGTTGTGAGTTCATCACTGCCTGGATCCCATAGCCTCGGTGCTCTGGGCCGCCTGCTGGGATGTTCCAACTGCTGGATTCCTCACCTTTTTTATACAATGGGCCATGTGTTTTGAGGTTAATCCTGCCTGCCTCGCTCCGAGACCCATGGTGTTGTGGGTCCTCTGGTTTGAGGCCACATGTGCTGGGTACCTCAACTTTCGATGATGTGGCCCCACGGGTGTGAGGACACTCCTGCCTGGTTCCCAGCCCCTTGCTTATGTGGGCACTCTGGTGAGAGTCTGATCTTGACTGGGTTCCTTACCCTTCTGTGAGGTGGGCCCTCTGATGTGAGGTCACTCCTGCCTGGATGGCTCATGTCGCCTTGGCGACGTAGGCCCTCTGTTGGCCACTGAAGCATGCTGGGAGCCTCCTACCCTCTTAAATAAGGGCCCTGGAAGAAACGCATATGCCCTTTTTGACCAAGTGCATCATTGTCGAGGGTCTGCCTCTTCTCCTATACTTTCAGAGGACTTCCCGTCTACCTCCTGAAATCGTATTCCTGGAATTCTGCCCCGCGTTCAAGTCCTCTTTGCAGCCTTACTTCAATATATTTTTGGACGATAGCTGTCATTTATAACTCTGCAGGTTTGTGAATTACAGTGCCCCTGAGCTCCTTTCTTCAACTCGCTTTCTTGTGAGCTGGCCGCAAAACCGCAGGATTGCTTCAGGCCCTAATCTGGTTCCAACACGGCATGCTGAGCCTTTGGCTAATTCCTCTTCCTGGTGGGAAATGAGCGTTAAATTTGTTCGTGCAGACACCTACAGCTAATCTCTCATTGGTTCTCCCTATTCCTGTTCATCTTGCGCAGAAATTCCAAACTGTGCCAAACAGGAGGTTAAAGGCACTGACTCTCCCTAAGTGGGGAGAGTGTTAGTAAAGCGTCTGGAATGGTAAAACCGAGTACGAGGGGACGAAAACTGAGACGCATTTAAAAAGGTTTCCCGGTCACACGGTGGACCATATTCTGGGTTGCCCATGCACGTTTTACCTGAAGGAAGAATCCCTTCAACCTGGAGAGTTGGGACCCATGGAATGGGTACCACGCAGTATGACTTCAAAGGGTTGCCTTTGCTCACCGAACGTCACCAATGCTATCAGCCCAAAGTGTCCAGCCTTATGTCTCACTCAGCTCGGGGTGTAGATGTGGTAAATCCACGTTGCATCACAAGCCCTGAATGAATTATTTAAGAATTGCTCTCTATTTCACTGTCATTGTGTTCTGTTTTTGTAATTTATTTTGATAATGGGATTTATCGGATTTTCACTGCTGCGTTTATGCCGCTGTACACATGCTTGATTCTCTTATGTAGACATATAAATCCATGGGTTTTCAGATTCTTACTAGTCAGGTATATTCCTAGGCATTGAATATGGGGTGTTGAGTCCATTTCGTGGAGCAAGGAGTAGGTCCTGACTATTACATATTTGCTTATGGAAAGGTATCTGTGCTAATTTCAATCTCTGGTTTTATGCAGCACCACAACTCACCTTTCCCCTTAAGCAAGCATAAGTTGGTTTTCTAAATTTGAGACCCTTTTCTGTTTTGTAATTGAGTTCATGTGCAGCCATGTTTGCATTCCGTGTATTTGAGATATCTTATGGTGTTTCTTTTTCTGTGTGACTTAGTTAACTTAGAATGATCGTACCTGAATCCACTCATTATGCCGCGACGGGCCTCATGACATAGATTTCATTGCTGAGTGATATTCCATTGTACGTACGTACAACTTCTTTATCCATTTTTCACATTCTGAGATATTTCACTTGTACCGTAAATGAGGTTCTTGTAAGCAGAGCCGTCCAAAATTTATGGGTGGCTGTGTCTTTTTGATTTTAATTTCCCTAAGCTATAGAACCATAAGTTGAAGTGCCGTAGGCTCCGTTGCTTAGTTTTTTAGGTGTTTGAGGAAACACCATACACTTCTCCAGAGTGGCTGTTGGCAAGTTACATCCCGCCCATCAGCATAACAAGGCTCCCTGTTCTCCATGGCCTGTCCTGCCTTTCTGGATTTTTCACTTTTTTCAGATGTCCCTTTTGACAGGGGGGCAGTGAGACTTCATTGTAATGCAGATTTCTTTACAGGCTTGCTTGTTTGGCCAAAAAGGGCGTATGTGTTTTTTCTTGAATATATTCAGGAAAAAACGCATACGCCCTTTTTGACCAAGTGCAACATTGTCGACTTTCTGTCTCTTTCCTTATGCTTTAAATGCAATTCCAGTCTGCCCCTGAACTCGTTTTCCTGCAATTCTGCCCCGCTTTCAAGTCCTCTACACAGCCTTACTTCAATACATTTTTGGACAATAGCTGACATTTATAACTCTGCAGGTTTGTGAATGACAGTGCGCCTGAGCTCCTTTCTTCTACTCGCTTTCTTGTGAGCTGGCCGCAAACCCGCAGGAATGCTTCAGGCCCTAATCTGGTTCCGGCACGGCATGCTGAGCCTTTGGTTAATTCCTCTTCCTGGTGGGAAATGAGCGTTCCATTTGCCCGTCCAGACACCTACAGCTAGTCTCTCATTGGTTCTCCCTATTCCTGTTCATCTTGCGCAGAAATTGCTAACTGTGCCAAACAGGAGGTTAAAGGCACTGACTCTCCAAGTGGGGAGAGTGTTAGTAAACGGTCTGGAATGGTGAACCCGAGTAAAAGGGGACGAAAACTGAGATGCATTTGAAAACGTTTCCCGGTCACACGGTGCACTGTACTGTGGGTTTCCCATGCATGTTTTAGCTGAAGGAAGAATCCCTTAAACCTGGAGAGTTGGGACCCATGGAATGGGTACCATGCAGTATGACTTCAAAGGGTCTGCATTTGCTCATCGAACCTCACCAATGCTATCAGCCCGAAGTGTCCAGCCTTATGTCTCACTCAGCTCTGGGTGTAGATGTGGTAAATCCAGGTTGCATCACAAGCCCTGAATGAATTATTTAAGAATTGCTCTCTATTTCACTGTCATTGTGTTTGTTTTTGTAATTCATTTTGATAATGGGTTTTATCGGATTTTCTCTGCTGCATTCATGCCGCTGTACACACACTTGAGTCTCTTACGGAGACATATAAATCCATGGGTTTGAAGATTCTTACTAGTCATGTGTAATCCTAGGCGTTGAATATGGGGTGTTTAGTCCATTTCGTTGAGCAAGGGGTAGGTCTTGACTATTACATATTTGGCTTATGGAAAGGTATCTGTGCTAATTTCTATCTCTGGTTTTATGCAGCACCACAACTCACCTTTCCCCTTAAGCAAGCATAAGTTGGTTTTCTAAATTTGAGACCCTGTTCTGTTTTGTAATTCAGTTCATGTGTAGCCAAGTTTACATTCCGTGTATTAGTGATATCTTATGATGTTTCATTTTCTGTGTGACTTATTTCACTTAGAATCATCGTACCTGAATCCACTCATTATGCCGCGACGGGCCTGATGACATAGATTTCATTGGTGAGTGATATTCCTTTGTACGTATGTACCACACTTCTTTATCCATTTCTCGCTTTCTGGGATATTTAACTTGTACCGTAGACGAGGTTCTTGTAAACAGAGCCGTAAACAGAAACTTTGCGGTGGCTGTGTGTTTTTGATTTTAATTTCCCTAAGCTATAGGAAAATAAGTGGTAATGCCTTAGGCTCCGTTGCTTTGTCTTTTAGGTTTTTGAGGAAACACCATACACATCTCCAGAGTGGCTGTTGGCAATTTACATCCCGCCCATCAGCATAACAAGGCTCCCTGTTCTCCATGGCCTGGGCTGCCTTTCTGCATTTTACACTTTTTTCAGATGGCCCTTTTGAACGGGGGGCAGTGAGACTTCATTGTAGTGCAAATTTCTTTAACATGCTTGCTTGGTTGGCCAAAAAGGGCGTATGCGTTTTTTCCTGAATATATTCAGGAAAAAACGCATACGCCCTTTTTGGCCAAGTGCATCATTGTCGACGTTCTGCCTCTTTTCCTATGCTTTAAATGCAATTCCAGTCTACCCCCTGAAATCGTTTTCTTGCAATTCTGCCCCGCTTTCAAGTCCTCTTCGCAGTCTTCCTTCAATATATTTTTGGGTGATAGCTGTCATTTATAACTCTGCAGGTTTGTGAATTACAGTGTCCCTGAGCTCCTTTCTTCAACTCGCTTTCTTGTGAGCTGGCCGCAAACCCGCAGGATTGCTTCAGGCCCTAATCTGGTTCCGGCACGGCATGCTGAGCCTTTGGTAAATTCCTCTTCCTGGTGGGAAATGAGTGTTATATTTGAACGTGCAGACACCTAGAGCTAGTCTCTCATTGCTTCTCCCTATTCTTGTTCATCTTGCGCAGAAATTGCAAACTGTGCCAAACAGCAGGTTAAAGGCACTGACTCTCTAAGTGGGGAGAGTATTAGTAAAGGGTCTTCAATCGTGAACCCGAGTAAAAGGGGACGAAAACTGAGATGCATTTGAAAAGGTTTCCCGGTCACACGGTGCACCATACTGTGGGTTTCCCATGCATGTTTTAGCTGAAGGAAGAATCCCTTAAACCTGGAGAGTTGGGACCCATGGAATGGGTACCATGCAGTATGACTTCAAAGGGCCTGCATTTTCTCAAGAACCTCACCAATGCTATCAGGCCGAAGTGTACAGCCTTATGTCTCACTCAGCTCTGGTTGTAGATGTGGTAAATCCAGGTTGCATCACAAGCCCTGAATGAATTATTTAAGAATTGCTCTCTATTTCACTGTCATTGTGTTTGTTTTTGTAATTCATTTTGATAATGGGATTTATCGGATTTTCTCTGCTGCATTCATGCCGCTGTACACACACCTGATTCTCTTATGGAGACATATAAATCCATGGGTTTGAAGATACTTACTAGTCAGGTGTATTCCTAGGCGTTGAATATGGGGTGTTTAGTCCATTTGGTTGAGCAAGGGCTAGGTCTTGACTATTACATATTTGGCTTATGGAAAGGTATCTGTGCTAATTTCTATCTCTGGTTTTATGCAGCACCCCAACTCACTTTTCCCCTTAAGCAAGCATAAGGTGGTTTTCTAAATTTGAGACCCTGTTCTGTTTTGTAATTCAGTTCATGTGTAGCCAAGTTTACATTCCGTGTATTAGTGATATCTTATGATGTTTCATTTTCTGTGTGACTTATTTCACTTAGAATCATCGTACCTGAATCCACTCATTATGCCACGATGGGCCTGATGACATAGATTTCATTGCTGAGTGATATTCCATTGAATGTGTGTACCACAACTTCTTTATCCATTTTTCACATTCTGGGACATTTAACTTGTACCGTAGACGAGATTCCTGTAAACAGAGCCGTCTGAAACTTTGGGGTGGCTGTCTGTTTTTGATTTTAATTTCCGTGATCTATAAGACCATAAGTGGAAGTGCCGTAGTCTCCGTTGCTTTGTTTCTTAGGTGTTTCAGGAAACACCATACACTTCTCCAGAGTGGCTGTTGGCAATTTACATCCCGCCCATCAGCATAACAAGGCTCCCTGTTCTCCATGGCCTGTGCTGTCTTTCTGGATTTTACACTTTTTTCAGATGGCCCTTTTGACCTGGGGGCAGTGAGAGTTCTTTGTAGTGCAGATTTCTTTAACATGCTGGCTTGGTTGGCCAAAAAGGGCGTATGCGTTTTTTCCTGAATATATTCAGGAAAAAACGCATACGCCCTTTTTGGGCAAGTGCATCACTGTCGACGTTCTGCCTCTTTTCCTATGCTTTAAATGCAATTCCAGTCTACCCCCTGAAGTCGTTTTCCTGCAATTCTGCCCCGCTTTCCAGTCCTCTTCGCAGCCTTCCTTCAATATATTTTTGGACGATAGCTGTCATTTATAACTCTGCAGGTTTGTGAATTACAGTGCCCCTGAGCTCCTTTCTTCAACTCGCTTTCTTGTGAGCTGGCCGCAAACCCGCAGGAATGCTTCAGGCCCTAATCTGGTTCCGGCACGGCATGCTGAGCCTTTGGTTAATTCCTCTTCCTGGTGGGAAATGAGCGTTCCATTTGCCCGTCCAGACACCTACAGCTAGTCTCTCATTGGTTCTCCCTATTCCTGTTCATCTTGTGCAGAAATTGCAAACTGTGCCAAACAGGAGGTTAAAGGCACTGACTCTCCAAGTGGGGAGAGTGTTAGTAAACGGTCTGGAATGGTGAACCCGAGTAAAAGGGGACGAAAACTGAGATGCATTTGAAAACGTTTCCCGGTCACACAGTGCACTGTACTGTGGGTTTCCCATGCATGTTTTAGCTGAAGGAAGAATCCCTTAAACCTGGAGAGTTGGGACCCATGGAATGGGTACCATGCAGTATGACTTCAAAGGGTCTGCATTTGCTCATCGAACCTCACCAATGCTATCAGCCCGAAGTGTCCAGCCTTATGTCTCACTCAGCTCTGGGTGTAGATGTGGTAAATCCAGGTTGCATCACAAGCCCTGAATGAATTATTTAAGAATTGCTCTCTATTTCACTGTCATTGTGTTTGTTTTTGTAATTCATTTTGATAATGGGTTTTATCGGATTTTCTCTGCTGCATTCATGCCGCTGTACACACACTTGAGTCTCTTACGGAGACATATAAATCCATGGGTTTGAAGGTTCTTACTAGTCATGTGTAATCCTAGGCGTTGAATATGGGGTGTTTAGTCCATTTCGTTGAGCAAGGGCTAGGTCTTGACTATTACATATTTGGCTTATGGAAAGGTATCTGTGCTAATTTCTATCTCTGGTTTTATGCAGCACCACAACTCACCTTTCCCCTTAAGCAAGCATAAGTTGGTTTTCTAAATTTGAGACCCTGTTCTGTTTTGTAATTCAGTTCATGTGTAGCCAAGTTTACATTCCGTGTATTAGTGATATCTTATGATGTTTCATTTTCTGTGTGACTTATTTCACTTAGAATCATCGTACCTGAATCCACTCATTATGCCGCGACGGGCCTGATGACATAGATTTCATTGGTGAGTGATATTCCTTCGTACGTACGTACCACACTTCTTTATCCATTTTTCGCTTTCTGGGATATTTAACTTGTACCGTAGATGAGGTTCTTGTAAACAGAGCCGTAAACAGAAACTTGGCGGTGGCTGTGTGTTTTTGATTTTAATTTCCCTAAGCTATAGGACAATAAGTGGAAGTGATGTGGGCTCCGTTGCTTGGTTTTTTAGGTGTTTCAGGAAACACAATACACTTCTCCAGAGTGGCTGTTGGCAATTTACATCCCGCCCATCAGCATAACAAGGCTTCCTCTTCTCCATGGTCTGTGCTGCCTTTCTGGATTTTACACTTTTTTCAGATGGCCCTTTTGACCGGGGGGCAGTCAGACTTCATTGTAGTGCAGATTTCTTTAACATGCTTGCTTGGTTGGCCAAAAAGTGCGTATGCGTGTTTTCCTGAATATATTCAAGAAAAAACGCATATGCCCCTTTTGGCCAAGTGCATCATTGTCGTCGTTCTGCCTCTTTTCCTATGCTTTAAATGCAATTCCAGTCTACCCCCTGAAATCCTTTTCCTGCAATTCTGCCCCACATTCAAGCCCTCTTCGTAGCCTTCCTTCAATATATTTTTGGACGATAGCTGTCATTTATAACTCTGCAGGTTTGTGAATTACAGTGCCCCTGAGCTCCTTTCTTCAACTCGCTTTCTTATGAGCTGGCCGCAAACCCGAAGGAATGCTTCAGGCCCTAATCTGGTGCCGGCATGGCATGCTGAGCCTTTGGCTAATTCCTCTTCCTGTTGGGACATGAGCGTTAAATTTGCCCGTGCAGACACCTACTGCTACTCTCTCATTGATTCTCCCTATTCCTGTTCATCTTGCGCAGAAATTGCAAACTGTGCCAAACAGGAGGTTAAAGGCACTGACTCACCAAGTGGGGAGAGTGTTAGTAAAGGGTCTGGAATGGTGAACCCGAGTAAAAGGGGACGAAAACTGAGATGCATTTGAAAACGTTTCCCGGTCACACGGTGCACCATACTGTGGGTTTCCCATGCACGTTTTAGCTGAAGGAAGAATCCCTTAAACCTGAAAATTTGGGAAACATGGAATGGGTACCATGCAGTATGACTTCAAAGGGTCTGCATTTCCTCATGGAACCTCACCAATGCTATTAGCCCGAAGTGTCCAACCTTATGTCTCACTCAGCTCTTGGTATAGATGTGGTAAATCCAGGTTGCATCACAAGCCCTGAATGAATTATTTAAGAATTGCTCTCTATTTCACTGTAATTGTGTTTGTTTTTGCAATTCATTTTGATAATGGGATTTATCGGATTTTCTCTGCTGCATTCATGCCGCTGAACACACACTTGAGTCTCTTATGGAGACATATAAATCCATGGGTTTGTAGATTCTTACTAGTCAGGTGTATTCCTAGGCGTTGAATATGGGGTGTTTAGTCGATTTCGTTGAGCAAGTAGTAGGTCTTGACTATTACATATTTGGCTTATGGAAAGGTATCTGTGCTAATTTCTATGTCTGGTATATGCAGCACCCCAACTTATCTTTCCCCTTAAGAAAGCATAAGTTGGGTTTCTAAATTTGAGACCCTGTTCTGTTTTGTAATTCAGTTCATGTGTAGCAAAGTTTACATTCCGTGTATTAGTGATATCTTATGATGTTTCATTTTCTGTGTGACTTATTTCACTTAGAATCATCGTACATGAATCCACTCATTATGCCGTGACGGGCCTGATGACATAGATTTCATTGCTGAGTGATATTCCATTGTACGTGCGTACCACATATTCTTCATACATTTTTCACTTTCTGGGATATTTAACTTGTACCCTAGACAAGGTTCTTGTAAAAATTGATGTCCAAAACTTTGGGGTGGCTGTGTCTTTTTGATTTTATTTTCCCTAAGCTATAGGACCATAAGTGGAAGTGCCATAGGCTCCGTTGCTTTGTTTTTTAGGTGTTTCAGGGTACACCGTACACTTTTCCAGAGTGGCTGTTGGCAATTTACATCCCGACAATCAACATAATAAGGCTCCCTGTTCTCTAAGACCTGTCCTGATTTTCTGGATTTTTCCCTTTTTTCAGATGGCCCTTTTGACCGGGGGGCAGTGAGACTTCTTTGTAGTGCAGATTTCCTTTACACGCTTGCTTCGTTGGCCAAAAAGGGCGTATGCATTTTTTCCTGAATATATTCAGGAAAAAACGCATACGCCCTTTTTGGCCAAGTGCATCATTGTCGTCGTTCTGCCTCTTTTCCTATGCTTTAAATGCAATTCCAGTCTACCCCCTGAAATCGTTTTCCTGAAATTCTGCCCCACTTTCAAGTCCTCTTCGCAGCCTTCCTTCAATATATTTTTAGACCATAGCTGTCATTTATAACTCTGCAGGTTTGTGAATTACAGTGCCCCTGAGCTCCTTTCTTCAACTCGCTTTCTTGTGAGCTGGCCGCAAACCCACAGGAATGCTTCAGGCCCTAATCTGGTTCCGGCACAGCATGCTGAGCCTTTGGTTAATTCCTCTTCCTGGTGGGAAATGAGCGTTAAATTTGCCCGTGCAGACACCTTTACATGAGTCGTCATGGTGCCCCTTTGCCCCGGTTATCTCTATGGAGGTTGGAGTTGGAGGGCCTCCTCACTCAAGGTCTGTGTGCCCACGGAGCCAACCCTGCAACTTCAGGGCATGTTTGGTGGTTAGGATCACCACGTGGGTTCCTTTTAACTTAGGAGGGAGGTGGCCTTTTGGGCTGCTGATTTCCAGGTTTTCGGATACTGCCAGTATCTTGGCCAGATGTGGCGGTGGGCCAATCCCCTTGGTGACCGTAGTTTATCCTACCTGGATCGCATTCTTGCATTGTTCCATTTCAAGTGGTCCCAGGTTTTGCACTAATACTCCAATGGCGATTCACCGTTCACCAGGAATGTAAAGGTCAAAGGGTTTAGCTAAATTAGGGAGTTCCAGGGCAAGGGTCTGAATTGACTGCTCTTTCCATTCTTGAAAGGCCACTTCTGCATTCTATTCAAAAGGATCATCACCATTTCCTTTCAGTGTTTCATATAGAGGCCGAGCTATTAGACTGTAGTTAGGGATCCAGAAGCAGCAAACCCTGGCCTCCCCAGGAGCCCCTAAGCTGTCTTCTAGTTTTAGAAATGGGTAAGGCTGTAAATTGTTTCTTCCCTTTCCTGGGATGGGCTTCTCCGACCTTCTGTGAGAATGAAGCCCAGGCAGGTCACCGTAGTCTGTGATATTTGAGCTTTTTCTTGGACAATTTGTATCCTTTATTGGCTTCGTAGTTCAGAGGTCTCCTTAGTAGGGCTGGCGATCAGAATGTCGTCTGCATATTGAAGGAGTGTTTCCTTTTCCAGAGGTAGAACTTTTAGGTCTTTAGCTGAGCTTTCCCCAAAGATGGTGTGGGAATTTTTGAACCCTTGGGACAACACGGCCCGGAAGTATTGTATTAGTTGTATGTTGAGTCCTGCCACTCACAACCCAAAATTTCTTGTGACTCTGGGACTAATAGAATACAAAAGAAGGCATCATTGAAGACTAATACAGAATACCATGTCCTGGTGGTTGGTAGAATGACCAGCAGGGTGTAGGGTTTAGGAACTACTGGAGGTATATCCTCAGTGGCTTAACTGACTGTCCTGACATCCTTTACCAGGACTCCAGCAGCCCATGGGGCTCTCGAGTTCAGGCCAATCCCAGGATATGGAGCTCACCTGGGCAGGTACCCCAACCCAGCCCACGGGGCTCTCATGTTCAGGACCCTCCCAGGATATGGTGTTCCCTGGGCAGGTCCCCCTGCAGCCCATGGGGCTCTCGTGGTCAGGCCCCTCCCAGGATACAGAGCTACCCTTGCAGGTACCATGGCAGGGCTGGGAACACAGGAACCGTGCATATCGCCCTCATTGCAGAGCACTCCCAGCTCACCTGTCACTCAGATCTGACACAGAGCACCTCAGAGCAGGACTTGAACTAACAAACAGCAGCTCCGACAGGTTTGTGACCCTGGGCATCACTCTGTGTGGCCTCCCTCCACCTGGTCTTCCAGAGACTTCCACTGCACCCGGGGCACCAGGCCTCTGTCTCCACCCACCAGCCACCCCTCCTCTCCCTGACTCCTGGGTTCCTCTCATTAGGAGAGGGTTTTCTTGAAGTTGTCTCCCACTCATGGGCCAGATAATATAATTAGAAAACAAGCCAGAGCTGCAGCCCCTTGTCTATCCTGACTCTCAGGAGCCCACACCTGTTCCTTGGACCTGGCCGATTCAGCAAGTTCCAGTTTCTGCAACTGTGAGCCACTGAGGGGTGATTATTGGCTGGCCTGGGAAGCCTGACCATGCCGGCCAGCCCTCCCCAGGTGTGCCTGGGTTCAGATCAATATAAACACCGCTCCAGGCAGCAAGAGCCCCTGCAGCTGTGCCTGACGCCATTTTCTCTGCCCTGTCAGCAGTCTTGGGGCTGGACTGGTGGGAGGGAGTGAGAGGCCACGGCTTTGTGGGTGGCCCAGTGTGAGTGGGGCTCTGCTGGACTTTCTGCAGCAGTTGCCAAGATGCCACCTGCTAAAGAAGAGGATGTGTCACCCATACCTGCCGCTGGAATTTCTCCCTGGGCAGAGGCGAGTGAGGAAGAAAGCAGTGGGGACCGGGACAGCAGGGGTATCTCAGGCAGGGAAATGGAAAGCTTCCAGAAGAGCACCCAGGGCCAGGACCACCCTGGCTGGCCTGCAGGCACCAAGTCGGCTGGCATGCTGTCGCTCATGTGGCTCCATGGCCCTTCCTCTAGGCTTTCAAGTCCTTGTACATATTCAGGTGTTTTACCTGGGAAGGGTGGGAACATTTCAGCAGCAGCTGGCCTGGGGCTCAGCCCACGTTTACTCACAGATGCCTCGGCACGGTCCCCCAGCTTTGCAATGAGGACGCTTGTTGCGTGGGGCCTGCTGGCTGAATGGGAGATGATTCCCCACCACTGACCATCTTCAGAATTGCTTACAACTGGAGCAAGTGCCCTGATACGGTTTTCCTCTGTGTAACTGGTGGGTTCTGTTTTTTTTTCTTTTTTTCGTTTTTGGTTCAAGGTAGATTTTATTCCTCTTTTTTGTATTTACAGATATAAGCATGGAAATAATTTATTCATATAAATACATGTATGTGAAGGGAAGAATATTTTCTCTGTTTTACTTTTTGTAATTTGAATTTTATTTTATTTTTTTATACAGCAGGTTCTTTTTGGTTATCTCTTTTATACATATAAATGTATATATGCCAATCCCAATCTCTCAACTCCTCCCACCACCACCCCCCAACAGCTTTCCCCCCTTGGTGTCCATACGTTTGTTGTCTACATCTGTTGCTCTATTTCTGCCTTGCAAAACGGTTCATCTGTAAAATTTGTCTAGGTTCCACATATAGGCATTAATATACAAGATTTGTTTTTCTATTTCTGACTTACTTCACTCTGTATGACAGTCTCTAGATCCATCAACGTCTCTACAAATGACTCAATTTCATTCCTTTTTATGGCTTAGTAATATTCTATTTTATATATGTACCACTTCTTTATGCATTCGTCTGTCTGTGGGCATTTAGGTTGCTTCCATTACCTGGATATTGTAAATAGTGATGCAATGAACATTGCGGTGAATGTCTCTTTTTGATTTATGGTTTTGTCTGGGTATATGCCCAGTAGTGGGATTGCTGTATCATATGGTAATTCTATTCTTAATTTTATAAGAAACTCCATAATGTTCTCCACAGTGACTGTATCAATTTACATTCCCAACAATAGTGGAAGAGGGTTCCTTATCTCCACACCCTTTCCAGCATTTGTTGCTTGTAGATTTTCTGATGATGCCCATTCTAACATGTGTGAGGTGATACACCATGGATGAGTCTATTTCGTTGAGCAAAGAGTAGGTCTTGTCTAGTACATATTTGGCTTATGGAACGGTATGTGTGCTAATTTCAATCTCTGGTTTTATACAGCACCCCAACTCAACATTCCCCTTAAGCAAGCATAAGTTTTTATCTAAATGTGAGACTCTGTTCGGTTTCGTATTTCAGTTTATGTGTAGCCAAGTTCACACTCCCTCTATTAGTGATATCTTATGATACTTATCTTTCTCTGTGTGACGTATTTCTCTTAGAATCATCATATTTAAATCCACTCAATTTGCTGCTACAGGCCTGATGACATTGATTTCATTGCTGAGTGATATTCCGTTGTACGTAAGTAGCACAACTCCTTTATCCATTTTTTTCTTTCTGGGATATTTAATTTGTACTGGACTCGAGTTTCTTGTAAACACAGCAGCCCTAAATTTTGTGTTGGCTGTGTCTTGTTGATTTTAATTTTCCTAAGCTATAGGGCCAAAAGTGGAAGTGCCCTAGGGTCTGTAGCTTTGTTTTTCAGATGTTTCAGGATACACCATAAACATCTCCAGAGTGTCTGTTGGCAATTTACATCCCGCCCATCAGCATAACAAGGCTCCCTGTTCTCCATGGCCTGTCCTCTGTTTCTGGTTTTTACACTTTTTTCAGATGGCCCTTTTGAGGAATGGGAAATGGGACTTCATTGTAGTGCGGATTTCCATTGCTGGAGTGCTTGGTTGGCCAAAAAGGGCATATGCGTTTTTTCCTGAATATATTCAGGAAAAAATGTTTACGCACTTTTGTCCAAGTACATCAGTGTCAAAGATCTGCTGCTTTTCACATGCTTTAAATGCAATTCCAATCTACCTCCTGAAATATGATTCCTGCAATTCTGCCTCGTTTTCAAGTCCTCTTTGCAGACTTACTTCAATATATTTTTGCCAATAGCTGTCTTTTATATCTCTGCAGGTTTGTGAATTACAGTGCCCGTGATTTCCTTTCTTAACTCGTTTCCTTGAAAGCTGGCCACAGAACCGCAGGTTTGCTTTAGGCCATAATCAGCGTCCTACACGGCACTCTGAGCCTTTGGTTAATTCCTCTTCCTGGTGGGAAATTAGTGTTAAATGTGCCCCTCCGGACACCTGCCTCACTCCCAGCCCCTTGGTTATGTGTGTCCTGTAGTTTGAGGCCACATGTGCTGGGTTCCTCACCTTTGGCTGATGTGGCCCCACTGGTGTGAGGACACTCCTGCCTGGTTCCCATCCCCTTGGTGATGTGGACCCTCCGGTGAGAGTCTGATCCTGGCTGGGTTCCTCACACTTCTGAGAGGTGGGCCCTCTTCTCTGAGGTCACTCCTGCCTGGCTGGCCCACCCCGCCTTGACGACGTCGGCTCTCTCGTGGGAGTTGGTGCCTGCTGCGAGTCTCCTCCCCTTGGTAATGAGGGCCCTCTGGCGTCAGGCCCTAACTCCTGGCCTCCCAAAATTTTCTGATGTACGCCCTGTGGTGCGAGTACACTCCTGCCAGGTTCCCAACACCATGGGAATGTGGGCCTTCTGCTCTGAGGTCCCAACGGTGGGTTGCTCAGTTTCATGATGAGGGCCCTCTGGTGTGAGTTCACTCCGGCCTGGATCCCATAGCCTCGCTGCTCCTGGCCACCTGCGGGGAGGTTACAACTGCGGGATTCCTCACCTTTTTTCTTCTATGGGCCCTCTGTTTTGAGACTCCTCCTGCCTGCCTCACTCCCAGCCCCTTGGTGATGTGTGTCCTCTGGTTTGAGGCCACGTGTGCTGGGTCCCTCACCTTTCGATGATGTGGCCCCACTGGTGTGAGGACACTCTTGCCTGGTTCCTATCCCCTTGAAGATGTGGGCTCTCTGGTGAGAGTCTGATCCTGGCTGGGTTCCTCACCCTTCTGTGAGGTGGGCCCTCTGCTGTGAGGTCACTCCTGCCTGGCTGGCACACCCCGCCTGGGCAACATCGGCCCTCTTGTGGCAGTTGGAGCATGCTGGGAGCCTCCTCCCCTCGGTGATGAGGGCCCTCTTGCGTCAGGCCCTAACTGCTGGGTACCCACATTTTCTGATACGTGCTAAGTGGTGCGAGGACACTCCTGCGAGGTTCCCATCCCCATGGGGATGTGGGCCTTCTGCTCTGAGGTCCCAATGGCTGGGTTGCTCACAGTTTCATGATGTGGGCCCTCTGCTGTGAGTTCACTGCAGCCTGGATCACATAGACTTGGTGCTCTGGGCCGCCTGCTGGGAGGTTCCCACTGCAGGATTCCTCACCTTTTTTATTCTATTGGCCCTGTGTTGTGAGGCTACTCATGCCTGCCTCAATCCGAGCCCCTTGGAGATGTGGGTCCTCTGGTTTAGGCCTCATGTGCTGGTTTCCTCACCTTTCTATGATGTGGTCACCCTGGTGTGAAGACAGTCCTGCCTGGTTCTGATCCCCTTGGTGATGTGGGCCCTCTGGTGAGAGTCTTATCCTGGCTGGGTTCCTCACCCTTCTGTGAGGTAGGCCCTCTGCTGTGAGGTCACTCCTGCCTGGCTGCCACACGTCACCTTGTCGACATGGGCCCTCAGTTGGGAGTTGGTGCCTGCTTGGGGTCTCCTCCCCTTGGTAATGAGGGCCCTCTGGCGTCAGACCCTAACTTCTGGGCTCCCAAAATTCTCTGATGTGTGCCCTGAGGTGCGAGTACACTTATGCCATGTTCCCAACCACATAGGAATGTGGGCCTTCTGCTCTGAGGTCCCAAAGCCTGGGTTGCTCACAGTTTCATGATGAGGGCCCTCTGTTTTGAGTTCAGTCAGGTCTGGATCCCATAGCCTCGCTGCTCCTGGCCGCCTGCTGGGAGGTTCCAACTGCGGGATTCCTCACCTTTTTTCTTCTATGGGCCCTCTGTTTTGAGACTCCTCCTGCCTGCCTCACTCCCAGCCCCTTGGTGATGTGTGTCCTCTGGTTTGAGGCCACGTGTGCTGGGTCACTCACATTTCGTTGATGAGGTCCCACTGGTGTGAGGACACTCCAGCCTGGTTCCCATTCTCTTGGTGATGTGGGCCCTCTGGTGAGAGTCTGATCCTCCTTGGGTTCCTCACACTTTTGTGAGGTGGGCCCTCTGCTCTGAGGTCACTCTTGCCTGGCTGGCACACCCCGCATTGGCGACGGCGGCCCACTGGTAGCAGTTGGAGCCTGCTGGGAGCCTCCTCTCCTCGGTGATGAGAGCCCTCTGGTGTCAGGCCCTAACTGCTGGGCTCCCCACATTTTCTGATGTGTGCCCACTGGTGCGATGACACTCCTACTTGGTTCCCTTCCCCATGGGGATGTGGGCCTTGTGCTCTGAGGTCACAACGGCTGGTTTGCTCACAGTTTCATGATGAGGGCCCTCTGTTGTGAGTTCATCACTGCCTGGATCCCATAGCCTCGGTGCTCTGGGCCGCCTGCTGGGATGTTCCAACTGCTGGATTCCTCACCTTTTTTATACAATGGGCCATGTGTTGTGAGGTTAATCCTGCCTGCCTCGCTCCAAGACCCATGGTGATGTGGGTCCTCTGGTTTGAGGCCACATTTTCTTGTTACCTCAACTTTTGATGATATGGCCCCACGGGTGTGATGACACTCCTGCCTGGTTCACAGCCCCTTGCTGATGTGGGCACTCTGGTGAGAGTCTGATCCTGGCTGGGTTCCTTACCCTTCTGTGAGGTGGGCCCTCTGATGTGAGGTCACTCCTGCCTGGCTGGCTCATGTCGCCTTGATTATGTGGGCCCTCTGTTGGCCACTAAAGCATTCTGGGAGCCTCCTACCCTCTTTAATGAGGGCCCTGGAAAAAACGCATATGCACATTTTGACCAAGTGCATCATTGTCCAGGATCTGCCTCTTCTCCTATGCTTTCAGAGCACTTCCCGTCTACGTCCTGAAATCATATTCCAGGAATACTGCCCCGCTTTCAAGTCCTCCTCGCAGCCTTACTTCAATATATTTTTGTATGATACCTGTCATTAATAACTCTGCAGGTTTGTTAAATACAGTGTCCCTGAGCTCCTTTCTTCAACATGCTTTCTTGTGAGCTGGCCGCAAAACCGCAGGATTGCTTCAGGCCGTAATCTGGTTTCGGCACGGCACGCTGAGCCTTTGGTAAATTCCTCTTTCTGGTGAGAAATGAGCATTCAATTTGCCCGTGGAGACACCTACAGCTAGTCTCTCATTGGTTCTCCCTATTCCTGTTCATCTTGTGCAGAAATTGCAAACTGTGCCAAACAGGAGGTTAAAGGCACTGACTCTCCAAGTGGGTAGAGGGTTAGTAAAGCATCTGGAATGGTGAACCCGAGTACCAGGGAACGAAACCTGAGAGCCATTTAAAATGGTTTCCCAGTCTCACAGTGGACAATACTCTGGGTTTCCCATGCATGTTTTAGCTGAAGGAAGAATTCCTTAAACCTGGAGATTATTGACCCATGGAATGGGTACCATGCAGTATGACTAAAAAGGGTCTGAATTTGCTCACCGAACCTCACCAATGCTATCAGTTCGAAGTGTCCAGCCTTATGCCTCACCCAGCTCTGGGTGTAGATGTGGTAAATCCAGGTTTCATCACAAGCCCTGAATCAATTATTTAAGAATTGCTGTCTCTTTCACTGTCATTGTGTTTTGTTTTTGTAATTTAGTTTGATAATGGGATTTATCGGATTTTCACTGCTGCGTTCATGCCGCTGTACAAACGCTTGATTCTCCTACAGAGAAATATAAATCCACGGGTTTTAAGATTCTTACTAGTCAGGTATATTCCTAGGCGTTGAATATGTGGTGTTGAGTCCATGTCGTTGAACAAGGAGTAGGTCTTGACTATTACATATTTGGCTTATGGAACGGTATCTGTGCTATTTTCAATCTCTGGTTTTATGCAGCACCCCAACTCACCTTTGCCCTTAAGCAAGCATAAGTTGGTTTTCTAAATTTGAGTCCCTGTTCTGTTTTGTAATTCAGTTCATGTGTAGCCAAGTTTACATTCCGTGTATTAGTGATATCTTATGATGTTTCATTTTCTGTGTGACTTATTTCACTTAGAATCACTGTAGCTGAATCCACTCATTATGCCGTGATGGGGCTGATGACATAGATTTCATTGCTGAGTGATATTCCATTGTACGTACGAACCACAACTTCTTTATCCATTTTTCACATTCTGGGATATTTAACTTGTACCGTAGATGAGGTTCTTGTAAACAGAGCCGTCCGAAAATTTGGGGTGGCTGTGTGTTTTTGATTTTAATTTCCCTAAGCTATAGGACCATAACTGGAAGTGCCGTAGGCTCCGTTGCTTTGTTTTTTAGGTGTTTCAGGAAACACCATACACTTCTCCAGGGTGGCTGTTGGCAATTTACATCCCGCCCATCAGCATAACAAGGCTCCCTGTTCTCCATGGCCTGTGCTGTCTTTCTGGATTTTACACTTTTTTTAGATGGCCCTTTTGACCAGGGGGCTGTGAGACTTCATTGTAGTGCATAATTCTTTAACATGCTTGCATGGTTGGCCAAAAAGGGCGTATGCGTTTTTTCCTGAATATATTCAGGAAAAAACGCATACGCCCTTTTTGGCCAAGTGCATCATTGTCGACGTTCTGCCTCTTTTCCTATGCTTTAAATGCAATTCCAGTCTACCCCCTGAAATCGTTTTCTTGCAATTCTGCCCACTTACAAGTCCTCTTCGCAGCCTTCCTTCAATATATTTTTGGACGATAGCTGTCATTTATAACTCTGCAGGTTTGTGAATTACAGTACCCCTGAGCTCTTTTCTTCAACTCGCTTTCTTGTGAGCTGGCCGCAAACACACATGATTGCTTCAGGCCCTAATCTGGTTCCAGCACGGCATGCTGAGCCTTTGGTGAATTCCTCTTCCTGGGGGGAAATGAGCGTTAAATTTGCCTGTGCAGACACCTCCAGCTAGTCTCTCATTGATTCCCCCTATTCCTGTTCATCTTGCGCAGATATTGCAAACTGTGCCAAACAGGAGGTTAAAGGCACTGAGTCTCCAAGTGGGGAGAGTGTTAGTAAAGGGTCTGGAATGGTGAACCCGAGTAAAAGGGGACGAAAACTGAGATGCATTTGAAAACGTTTCCCGGTCACATGGTACACCATACTTGGGTTTTCCATGCATGTTTTAGCTGAAGGAAGAATCCCTCAAACCTGGAGAGTTGGGACCCATGGAATGGGTATCATGCAGTATGACTTCAAAGGGTCTGCACTTGCTCATCGAACCTCACCAATGCTATCAGCCCGAAGTGTCCAACCTTATGTCTCACTCAGCTCTGGGTGTAGATGTGGTAAATCCAGGTTGCATCACAAGCCCTGAATGAATTATTTAAAAATTGCTCTCTATTTCACTGTCATTGTGTTTTGTTTCTGTAATTCATTTTGATAATGGGATTTATCGGATTTTCTCTGCTGCATTCTTGCAGCTGTACACACGCTTGATTCTCTTATGGAGACATATAAATCCATGGGTTTGAAGATTCTGATCAGTCAGGTGTATTCCTAGGCTTTGAATACGGGGTGTTTAGTCCATTTCGTTGAGCAAGGGGTAGGTCTTGAGTATTATATATTTGGCTTATGGAAAGGTATCTGTGCTAATTTCTATCTCTGGTTTTATGCAGCACCCCAACTCACATTTCCCCTTAAGCAAGCATAAGTTGGTTTTCTAAATTTGAGACCCTGTTCTGTTTTGTAATTCAGTTCATGTGTAGCCAAGTTTACATTCCTTGTATTAGTGATATCTTATGATGTTTCATTTTCTGTGTGACTTATTTCACTTAGAATCATCGTACCTGAATCCACTCATTATGCCGCAATGGGCCTGATGACATAGATTTCATTGGTGAGTGATATTCCATTGTACGTACGTACCACAATTTCTTTATCCATTTTTCGCTTTCTTGGATATTTAACTTGTACCGTAGACGAGGTTCTTGTAAACAGAGCCGTCCAAAACTTTGGGGTGGCTGTGTGTTTTTGATTTTAATTTCACTAAGCTATAGGACCATAAGTGGAAGTGCTGTAGGCTCCGTTGCTTGGTTTTTTAGCTGTTTGAGGAAACACCATACACTTCTCCAGAGTGGCTGTTGGCAAATTACATCCCGCCCATCAGCATAACTAGGCTCCCTCTTCTCCATGGTCTGTGCTGCCTTTCTGGATTTTACACTTTTTTCAGATGGCCCTTTTGACCGGGGGGCAGTGAGACTTCATTGTAGTGCAGATTTCCTTTACACGCTTGCTTGGTTGTCCAAAAAGGGCGTATGCGTTTTTTCCTGAATATATTCAGGAAAAAACGCATACGCCCTTTTTGGCCAAGTGCATCATTGTCGTCGTTCTGCCTCTTTTCCTATGCTTTAAATGCAATTCCAGCCTACCCCCTGAAATCGTTTTCCTGAAATTCTGCCCCACTTTCAAGTCCTCTTCGCAGCCTTCCTTCAATATATTTTTAGACCATAGCTGTCATTTATAACTCTGCAGGTTTGTGAATTACAGTGCCCCTGAGCTCCTTTCTTCAACTCGCTTTCTTGTGAACTGGCCGCAAACCCACAGGAATGCTTCAGGCCCTAATCTGGTTCCGGCACGGCATGCTGAGCCTTTGGTTAATTCCTCTTCCTGGTGGGAAATGAGCGTTAAATTTGCCCGTGCAGACACCTTCACACGAGTCGTCATGGTGCCCCTTTGCCCCGGTTATCTCTATGGAGGTTGGAGTTGGAGGGCCTCCTCACTCAAGGTCAGTGTGCCCACGGAGCCAACCCTGCAACTTCAGGGCATGTTTGGTGGTTAGGATCACCACGTGGGGTCCTTTTACCTTAGGAGGGAGGTGGCCTTTTGGGCTGCTGATTTCCAGGTTTTCAGATACTGCCAGTATCTTGGCCAGATGTGGCGGTGGGCCAAGCCCCTTGGTGACTGTAGTTTATCCTACCTGGATCGCATTCTTGCATTGTTCCATTTCAAGTGGTCCCAGGTTTTGCACTAATACTCCAATGGCGATTCACCGTTCACCAGGAATATAAAGGTAAAGGGTTTAGCTAAATTAGGGAGTTCCTGTGCAAGGGTCTGAATTGACTGCTCTTTCCATTCTTGAAAGGCCACTTCTGCATTCTATTCAAAAGGATCATCACCTTTTCCTTTCAGTGTTTCATATAGAGGCCGAGCTAGTAGACTGTAGTTAGGGATCCAGAAGCAGCAAACCCTGGCCTCCCCAGGAACCCCTAAGCTGTCTTCTAGTTTTAGAAATGGGTAAGGCTGTAAATTGTTTCTTCCCTTTCCTGGGATGGGCTTCTCCGACCTTCTGTGAGAATGAAGCCCAGGCAGGTCACCGTAGTCTGTGATATTTGAGCTTTTTCTTGGACAACTTGTATCCTTTATTGGCTTCGTAGTTCAGAGGTCTCCTTAGTAGGGCTGGCGATCAGAATGTCGTCTGCATATTGAAGGAGTGTTTCCTTTTCCAGAGGTAGAACTTTTAGGTCTTTAGCTGAGCTTTCCCCAAAGATGGTGTGGGAATTTTTGAACCCTTGGGACAACACGGCCCGGAAGTATTGTTTTAGTTGTATGTTGAGTCCTGCCACTCACAAGCCAAAATTTCTTGTGACTCTGGGACTAATAGAATACAAAAGAAGGCATCATTGAAGACTAATACAGAATACCATGTCCTGGTGGTTGGTAGAATGACCAGCAGGGTGTAGGGTTTAGGAACTACTGGAGGTATATCCTCAGTGGCTTAACTGACTGTCCTGACATCCTTTACCAGGAATCCAGCAGCCCATGGGGCTCTCGAGGTCAGGCCAATCCCAGGATATGGAGCTCACCTGGGCAGGTACCCCACCCCAGCCCACGGGGCTCTCATGTTCAGGACCCTCCCAGGATATGGTGTTCCCTGTGCAGGTCCCCCTGCAGCCCATGGGGCTCTCGTGTTCAGGCCCCTCCCAGGATACAGAGCTACCCTTGCAGGTACCATGGCAGGGCTGGGAACACAGGAACCGTGCATATCGCCCTCATTGCAGAGCACTCCCAGCTCACCTGTCACTCAGATCTGACACAGAGCACCTCAGAGCAGGACTTGAACTAACAAACAGCAGCTCCGACAGGTCTGTGACCCTGGGCATCACTCTGTGTGGCCTCCCTCCACCTGGTCTTCCAGAGACTTCCACTGCACCCGGGGCACCAGGCCTCTGTCTCCACCCACCAGCCACCCCTCCTCTCCCTGACTCCTGGGTTCCTCTCATTAGGAGAGGGTTTTCTTGAAGTTGTCTCCCACTCATGGGCCAGATAATATAATTAGAAAACAAGCCAGAGCTGCAGCCCCTTGTCTATCCTGACTCTCAGGAGCCCACACCTGTTCCTTGGACCTGGCCGATTCAGCAAGTTCCAGTTTCTGCAACTGTGAGCCCCTGAGGGGTGATTATTGGCTGGCCTGGGAAGCCCGACCGTGCCGGCCAGCCCTCCCCAGGTGTGCCTGGGTTCAGATCAATATAAACACCGCTCCAGGCAGCAAGAGCCCCTGCAGCTGTGCCTGACGCCATTTTCTCTGCCCTGTCAGCAGTCTTGGGGCTGGACTGGTGGGAGGGAGTGAGAGGCCACGGCTTTGTGGGTGGCCCAGTGTGAGTGGGGCTCTGCTGGACTTTCTGCAGCAGTTGCCAAGATGCCACCTGCTAAAGAAGAGGATGTGTCACCCATACCTGCCGCTGGAATTTCTCCCTGGGCAGAGGCGAGTGAGGAAGAAAGCAGTGGGGACCGGGACAGCAGGGGTATCTCAGGCAGGGAAATGGAAAGCTTCCAGAAGAGCACCCAGGGCCAGGACCACCCTGGCTGGCCTGCAGGCACCAAGTCGGCTGGCATGCTGTCGCTCATGTGGCTCCATGGCCCTTCCTCTAGGCTTTCAAGTCCTTGTACATATTCAGGTGTTTTACCTGGGAAGGGTGGGAACATTTCAGCAGCAGCTGGCCTGGGGCTCAGCCCACGTTTACTCACAGATGCCTCGGCACGGTCCCCCAGCTTTGCAATGAGGACGCTTGTTGCGTGGGGCCTGCTGGCTGAATGGGAGATGATTCCCCACCACTGACCATCTTCAGAATTGCTTACAACTGGAGCAAGTGCCCTGATACGGTTTTCCTCTGTGTAACTGGTGGGTTCTGTTTTTTTTTCTTTTTTTCGTTTTTGGTTCAAGGTAGATTTTATTCCTCTTTTTTGTATTTACAGATATAAGCATGGAAATAATTTATTCATATAAATACATGTATGTGAAGGGAAGAATATTTTCTCTGTTTTACTTTTTGTAATTTGAATTTTATTTTATTTTTTTATACAGCAGGTTCTTTTTGGTTATCTCTTTTATACATATAAATGTATATATGCCAATCCCAATCTCTCAACTCCTCCCACCACCACCCCCCAACAGCTTTCCCCCCTTGGTGTCCATACGTTTGTTGTCTACATCTGTTGCTCTATTTCTGCCTTGCAAAACGGTTCATCTGTAAAATTTGTCTAGGTTCCACATATAGGCATTAATATACAAGATTTGTTTTTCTATTTCTGACTTACTTCACTCTGTATGACAGTCTCTAGATCCATCAACGTCTCTACAAATGACCCAATTTCATTCCTTTTTATGGCTTAGTAATATTCCATTTATATATGTACCACTTCTTTATGCATTCATCTGTCTGTGGGCATTTAGGTTGCTTCCATTACCTGGATATTGTAAATAGTGATGCAATGAACATTGCGGTGAATGTCTCTTTTTGATTTATGGTTTTGTCTGGGTATATGCCCAGTAGTGGGATTGCTGTATCATATGGTAATTCTATTCTTAATTTTATAAGAAACTCCATAATGTTCTCCACAGTGACTGTATCAATTTACATTCCCAACAATAGTGGAAGAGGGTTCCTTAGCTCCACACCCTTTCCAGCATTTGTTGTTTGTAGATTTTCTGATGATGCCCATTCTAACATGTGTGAGGTGATACACCATGGATGAGTCTATTTCGTTGAGCAAAGAGTAGGTCTTGTCTATTACATATTTGGCTTATGGAACGGTATGTGTGCTAATTTCAATCTCTGGTTTTATACAGCACCCCAACTCAACATTCCCCTTAAGCAAGCATAAGTTTTTATCTAAATGTGAGACTCTGTTCGGTTTTGTATTTCAGTTTATGTGTAACCAAGTTTACACTCCCTCTATTAGTGATATCTTATGATACTTATCTTTCTCTGTGTGACGTATTTCTCTTAGAATCATCATATTTAAATCCACTCAATTTGCTGCTACAGGCCTGATGACATTGATTTCATTGCTGAGTGATATTCCGTTGTACGTAAGTAGCACAACTCCTTTATCCATTTTTTTCTTTCTGAGATATTTAATTTGTACTGGACTCGAGTTTCTTGTAAACACAGCAGCCCTAAATTTTGTGCTGGCTGTGTCTTGTTGATTTTAATTTTCCTAAGCTATAGGGCTAAAAGTGGAAGTACCCTAGGCTCTGTAGCTTTGTTTTTCAGATGTTTCAGGATACACCATAAACATCTCCAGAGTGTCTGTTGGCAATTTACATCCCGCCCATCAGCATAACAAGGCTCCCTGTTCTCCATGGCCTGTCCTGTGTTTCTGGTTTTTACACTTTTTTCAGATGGCCCTTTTGACGAATGGGAAATGAGACTTCATTGTAGTGCGGATTTCCATTGCTGGAGTGCTTGGTTGGCCAAAAAGGGCATATGCGTTTTTTCCTGAATATATTCAGGAAAAAATGTTTACGCACTTTTGTCCAAGTGCATCACTGTCAAAGATCTGCCGCTTTTCACATGCTTTAAATGCAATTCCAATCTACCTCCTGAAATATGATTCCTGCAATTCTGCCTCGTTTTCAAGTCCTCTTTGCAGACTTACTTCAATATATTTTTGCCAATAGCTGTCATTTATATCTCTGCAGGTTTGTGAATTACAGTGCCCGTGATTTCCTTTCTTAACTCGTTTCCTTGAAAGCTGGCCACAGAACCGCAGGTTTGCTTTAGGCCATAATCAGGGTCCGACACGGCACTCTGAGCCTTTGGTTAATTCCTCTTCCTGGTGGGAAATTAGAGTTAAATGTGCCCCTCCGGACACCTGCCTCACTCCCAGCCCCTTGGTTATGTGTGTCCTGTAGTTTGAGGCCACATGTGCTGGGTTCCTCACCTTTGGCTGATGTGGCCCCACTGGTGTGAGGACACTCCTGCCTGGTTCCCATCCCCTTGGTGATGTGGACCCTCCGGTGAGAGTCTGATCCTGGCTGGGTTCCTCACACTTCTGAGAGGTGGGCCCTCTTCTCTGAGGTCACTCCTGCCTGGCTGGCCCACCCCGCCTTGACGACGTCGGCTCTCTCGTGGGAGTTGGTGCCTGCTGCGAGTCTCCTCCCCTTGGTAATGAGGGCCCTCTGGCGTCAGGCCCTAACTCCTGGCCTCCCAAAATTTTCTGATGTGCGCCCTGTGGTGCGAGTACACTCCTGCCAGGTTCCCAACACCATGGGAATGTGGGCCTTCTGCTCTGAGGTCCCAACGGTGGGTTGCTCAGTTTCATGATGAGGGCCCTCTGGTGTGAGTTCACTCCGGCCTGGATCCCATAGCCTCGCTGCTCCTGGCCACCTGCGGGGAGGTTACAACTGCGGGATTCCTCACCTTTTTTCTTCTATGGGCCCTCTGTTTTGAGACTCCTCCTGCCTGCCTCACTCCCAGCCCCTTGGTGATGTGTGTCCTCTGGTTTGAGGCCACGTGTGCTGGGTCCCTCACCTTTCGATGATGTGGCCCCACTGGTGTGAGGACACTCTTGCCTGGTTCCTATCCCCTTGAAGATGTGGGCTCTCTGGTGAGAGTCTGATCCAGGCTGGGTTCCTCACCCTTCTGTGAGGTGGGCCCTCTGCTGTGAGGTCACTCCTGCCTGGCTGGCACACCCCGCCTGGGCAACATCGGCCCTCTTGTGGCAGTTGGAGCATGCTGGGAGCCTCCTCCCCTCGGTGATGAGGGCCCTCTTGCGTCAGGCCCTAACTGCTGGGTACCCACATTTTCTGATACGTGCTAAGTGGTGCGAGGACACTCCTGCGAGGTTCCCATCCCCATGGGGATGTGGGCCTTCTGCTCTGAGGTCCCAATGGCTGGGTTGCTCACAGTTTCATGATGTGGGCCCTCTGCTGTGAGTTCACTGCAGCCAGGATCACATAGACTCGGTGCTCTGGGCCGCCTGCTGGGAGGTTCCCACTGCAGGATTCCTCACCTTTTTTATTCTATTGGCCCTGTGTTGTGAGGCTACTCATGCCTGCCTCAATCCGAGCCCCTTGGAGATGTGGGTCCTCTGGTTTAGGCCTCATGTGCTGGTTTCCTCACCTTTCTATGATGTGGTCACCCTGGTGTGAAGACAGTCCTGCCTGGTTCTGATCCCCTTGGTGATGTGGGCCCTCTGGTGAGAGTCTTATCCTGGCTGGGTTCCTCACCCTTCTGTGAGGTAGGCCCTCTGCTGTGAGGTCACTCCTGCCTGGCTGCCACACGTCACCTTGTCGACATGGGCCCTCAGTTGGGAGTTGGTGCCTGCTTGGGGTCTCCTCCCCTTGGTAATGAGGGCCCTCTGGCGTCAGACCCTAACTTCTGGGCTCCCAAAATTCTCTGATGTGTGCCCTGAGGTGCGAGTACACTTATGCCATGTTCCCAACCACATAGGAATGTGGGCCTTCTGCTCTGAGGTCCCAAAGCCTGGGTTGCTCACAGTTTCATGATGAGGGCCCTCTGTTTTGAGTTCAGTCAGGTCTGGATCCCATAGCCTCGCTGCTCCTGGCCGCCTGCTGGGAGGTTCCAACTGCGGGATTCCTCACCTTTTTTCTTCTATGGGCCCTCTGTTTTGAGACTCCTCCTGCCTGCCTCACTCCCAGCCCCTTGGTGATGTGTGTCCTCTGGTTTGAGGCCACGTGTGCTGGGTCACTCACATTTCGTTGATGAGGTCCCACTGGTGTGAGGACACTCCAGCCTGGTTCCCATTCTCTTGGTGATGTGGGCCCTCTGGTGAGAGTCTGATCCTCCTTGGGTTCCTCACACTTTTGTGAGGTGGGCCCTCTGCTCTGAGGTCACTCTTGCCTGGCTGGCACACCCCGCATTGGCGACGGCGGCCCACTGGTAGCAGTTGGAGCCTGCTGGGAGCCTCCTCTCCTCGGTGATGAGAGCCCTCTGGTGTCAGGCCCTAACTGCTGGGCTCCCCACATTTTCTGATGTGTGCCCACTGGTGCGATGACACTCCTACTTGGTTCCCTTCCCCATGGGGATGTGGGCCTTGTGCTCTGAGGTCACAACGGCTGGTTTGCTCACAGTTTCATGATGAGGGCCCTCTGTTGTGAGTTCATCACTGCCTGGATCCCATAGCCTCGGTGCTCTGGGCCGCCTGCTGGGATGTTCCAACTGCTGGATTCCTCACCTTTTTTATACAATGGGCCATGTGTTGTGAGGTTAATCCTGCCTGCCTCGCTCCAAGACCCATGGTGATGTGGGTCCTCTGGTTTGAGGCCACATTTTCTTGTTACCTCAACTTTTGATGATATGGCCCCACGGGTGTGATGACACTCCTGCCTGGTTCACAGCCCCTTGCTGATGTGGGCACTCTGGTGAGAGTCTGATCCTGGCTGGGTTCCTTACCCTTCTGTGAGGTGGGCCCTCTGATGTGAGGTCACTCCTGCCTGGCTGGCTCACGTCGCCTTGATGATGTGGGCCCTCTGTTGGCCACTAAAGCATTCTGGGAGCCTCCTACCCTCTTTAATGAGGGCCCTGGAAAAAACGCATATGCACATTTTGACCAAGTGCATCATTGTCCAGGATCTGCCTCTTCTCCTATGCTTTCAGAGCACTTCTCGTCTACGTCCTGAAATCATATTCCAGGAATACTGCCCCGCTTTCAAGTCCTCCTCGCAGCCTTACTTCAATATATTTTTGTATGATACCTGTCATTAATAACTCTGCAGGTTTGTTAAATACAGTGTCCCTGAGCTCCTTTCTTCAACATGCTTTCTTGTGAGCTGGCCGCAAAACCGCAGGATTGCTTCAGGCCGTAATCTGGTTTCGGCACGGCACGCTGAGCCTTTGGTAAATTCCTCTTTCTGGTGAGAAATGAGCATTCAATTTGCCCGTGGAGACACCTACAGCTAGTCTCTCATTGGTTCTCCCTATTCCTGTTCATCTTGTGCAGAAATTGCAAACTGTGCCAAACAGGAGGTTAAAGGCACTGACTCTCCAAGTGGGTAGAGGGTTAGTAAAGCATCTGGAATGGTGAACCCGAGTACCAGGGAACGAAACCTGAGAGCCATTTAAAATGGTTTCCCAGTCTCACAGTGGACAATACTCTGGGTTTCCCATGCATGTTTTAGCTGAAGGAAGAATTCCTTAAACCTGGAGATTATTGACCCATGGAATGGGTACCATGCAGTATGACTAAAAAGGGTCTGAATTTGCTCACCGAACCTCACCAATGCTATCAGTTCGAAGTGTCCAGCCTTATGCCTCACCCAGCTCTGGGTGTAGATGTGGTAAATCCAGGTTTCATCACAAGCCCTGAATCAATTATTTAAGAATTGCTGTCTCTTGCACTGTCATTGTGTTTTGTTTTTGTAATTTAGTTTGATAATGGGATTTATCGGATTTTCACTGCTGCGTTCATGCCGCTGTACAAACGCTTGATTCTCCTACAGAGAAATATAAATCCACGGGTTTTAAGATTCTTACTAGTCAGGTATATTCCTAGGCGTTGAATATGTGGTGTTGAGTCCATGTCGTTGAACAAGGAGTAGGTCTTGACTATTACATATTTGGCTTATGGAACGGTATCTGTGCTATTTTCAATCTCTGGTTTTATGCAGCACCCCAACTCACCTTTGCCCTTAAGCAAGCATAAGTTGGTTTTCTAAATTTGAGTCCCTGTTCTGTTTTGTAATTCAGTTCATGTGTAGCCAAGTTTACATTCCGTGTATTAGTGATATCTTATGATGTTTCATTTTCTGTGTGACTTATTTCACTTAGAATCACTGTAGCTGAATCCACTCATTATGCCGTGATGGGCCTGATGACATAGATTTTATTGCTGAGTGATATTCCATTGTACGTACGAACCACAACTTCTTTATCCATTTTTCACATTCTGGGATATTTAACTTGTACCGTAGATGAGGTTCTTGTAAACAGAGCCGTCCGAAAATTTGGGGTGGCTGTGTGTTTTTGATTTTAATTTCCCTAAGCTATAGGACCATAACTGGAAGTGCCGTAGGCTCCGTTGCTTTGTTTTTTAGGTGTTTCAGGAAACACCATACACTTCTCCAGGGTGGCTGTTGGCAATTTACATCCCGCCCATCAGCATAACAAGGCTCCCTGTTCTCCATGGCCTGTGCTGTCTTTCTGGATTTTACACTTTTTTTAGATGGCCCTTTTGACCAGGGGGCTGTGAGACTTCATTGTAGTGCATAATTCTTTAACATGCTTGCATGGTTGGCCAAAAAGGGCGTATGCGTTTTTTCCTGAATATATTCAGGAAAAAACGCATACGCCCTTTTTGGCCAAGTGCATCATTGTCGACGTTCTGCCTCTTTTCCTATGCTTTAAATGCAATTCCAGTCTACCCCCTGAAATCGTTTTCTTGCAATTCTGCCCACTTACAAGTCCTCTTCGCAGCCTTCCTTCAATATATTTTTGGACGATAGCTGTCATTTATAACTCTGCAGGTTTGTGAATTACAGTACCCCTGAGCTCTTTTCTTCAACTCGCTTTCTTGTGAGCTGGCCGCAAACACACATGATTGCTTCAGGCCCTAATCTGGTTCCAGCACGGCATGCTGAGCCTTTGGTGAATTCCTCTTCCTGGGGGGAAATGAGCGTTAAATTTGCCTGTGCAGACACCTCCAGCTAGTCTCTCATTGATTCCCCCTATTCCTGTTCATCTTGCGCAGATATTGCAAACTGTGCCAAACAGGAGGTTAAAGGCACTGAGTCTCCAAGTGGGGAGAGTGTTAGTAAAGGGTCTGGAATGGTGAACCCGAGTAAAAGGGGACGAAAACTGAGATGCATTTGAAAACGTTTCCCGGTCACATGGTACACCATACTTGGGTTTTCCATGCATGTTTTAGCTGAAGGAAGAATCCCTCAAACCTGGAGAGTTGGGACCCATGGAATGGGTATCATGCAGTATGACTTCAAAGGGTCTGCACTTGCTCATCGAACCTCACCAATGCTATCAGCCCGAAGTGTCCAACCTTATGTCTCACTCAGCTCTGGGTGTAGATGTGGTAAATCCAGGTTGCATCACAAGCCCTGAATGAATTATTTAAAAATTGCTCTCTATTTCACTGTCATTGTGTTTTGTTTCTGTAATTCATTTTGATAATGGGATTTATCGGATTTTCTCTGCTGCATTCTTGCAGCTGTACACACGCTTGATTCTCTTATGGAGACATATAAATCCATGGGTTTGAAGATTCTGATCAGTCAGGTGTATTCCTAGGCTTTGAATACGGGGTGTTTAGTCCATTTCGTTGAGCAAGGGGTAGGTCTTGAGTATTATATATTTGGCTTATGGAAAGGTATCTGTGCTAATTTCTATCTCTGGTTTTATGCAGCACCCCAACTCACATTTCCCCTTAAGCAAGCATAAGTTGGTTTTCTAAATTTGAGACCCTGTTCTGTTTTGTAATTCAGTTCATGTGTAGCCAAGTTTACATTCCTTGTATTAGTGATATCTTATGATGTTTCATTTTCTGTGTGACTTATTTCACTTAGAATCATCGTACCTGAATCCACTCATTATGCCGCAATGGGCCTGATGACATAGATTTCATTGGTGAGTGATATTCCATTGTACGTACGTACCACAATTTCTTTATCCATTTTTCGCTTTCTTGGATATTTAACTTGTACCGTAGACGAGGTTCTTGTAAACAGAGCCGTCCAAAACTTTGGGGTGGCTGTGTGTTTTTGATTTTAATTTCACTAAGCTATAGGACCATAACTGGAAGTGCTGTAGGCTCCGTTGCTTGGTTTTTTAGCTGTTTGAGGAAACACCATACACTTCTCCAGAGTGGCTGTTGGCAAATTACATCCCGCCCATCAGCATAACTAGGCTCCCTCTTCTCCATGGTCTGTGCTGCCTTTCTGGATTTTACACTTTTTTCAGATGGCCCTTTTGACCGGGGGGCAGTGAGACTTCATTGTAGTGCAGATTTCCTTTACACGCTTGCTTGGTTGTCCAAAAAGGGCGTATGCGTTTTTTCCTGAATATATTCAGGAAAAAACGCATACGCCCTTTTTGGCCAAGTGCATCATTGTCGTCGTTCTGCCTCTTTTCCTATGCTTTAAATGCAATTCCAGCCTACCCCCTGAAATCGTTTTCCTGAAATTCTGCCCCACTTTCAAGTCCTCTTCGCAGCCTTCCTTCAATATATTTTTAGACCATAGCTGTCATTTATAACTCTGCAGGTTTGTGAATTACAGTGCCCCTGAGCTCCTTTCTTCAACTCGCTTTCTTGTGAACTGGCCGCAAACCCACAGGAATGCTTCAGGCCCTAATCTGGTTCCGGCACGGCATGCTGAGCCTTTGGTTAATTCCTCTTCCTGGTGGGAAATGAGCGTTAAATTTGCCCGTGCAGACACCTTCACACGAGTCGTCATGGTGCCCCTTTGCCCCGGTTATCTCTATGGAGGTTGGAGTTGGAGGGCCTCCTCACTCAAGGTCAGTGTGCCCACGGAGCCAACCCTGCAACTTCAGGGCATGTTTGGTGGTTAGGATCACCACGTGGGGTCCTTTTACCTTAGGAGGGAGGTGGCCTTTTGGGCTGCTGATTTCCAGGTTTTCAGATACTGCCAGTATCTTGGCCAGATGTGGCGGTGGGCCAAGCCCCTTGGTGACCGTAGTTTATCCTACCTGGATCGCATTCTTGCATTGTTCCATTTCAAGTGGTCCCAGGTTTTGCACTAATACTCCAATGGCGATTCACCGTTCACCAGGAATGTAAAGGCAAAGGGTTTAGCTAAATTAGGGAGTTCCAGGGCAAGGGTCTGAATTGACTGCTCTTTCCATTCTTGAAAGGCCACTTCTGCATTCTATTCAAAAGGATCATCACCTTTTCCTTTCAGTGTTTCATATAGAGGCCGAGCTAGTAGACTGTAGTTAGGGATCCAGAAGCAGCAAACCCTGGCCTCCCCAGGAACCCCTAAGCTGTCTTCTAGTTTTAGAAATGGGTAAGGCTGTAAATTGTTTCTTCCCTTTCCTGGGATGGGCTTCTCCGACCTTCTGTGAGAATGAAGCCCAGGCAGGTCACCGTAGTCTGTGATATTTGAGCTTTTTCTTGGACAACTTGTATCCTTTATTGGCTTGGTAGTTCAGAGGTCTCCTTAGTAGGGCTGGCGATCAGAATGTCGTCTGCATATTGAATGAGTGTTTCCTTTTCCAGAGGTAGAACTTTTAGGTCTTTAGCTGAGCTTTCCCCAAAGATGGTGTGGGAATTTTTGAACCCTTGGGACAACACGGCCCGGAAGTATTGTTTTAGTTGTATGTTGAGTCCTGCCACTCACAAGCCAAAATTTCTTGTGACTCTGGGACTAATAGAATACAAAAGAAGGCATCATTGAAGACTAATACAGAATACCATGTCCTGGTGGTTGGTAGAATGACCAGCAGGGTGTAGGGTTTAGGAACTACTGGAGGTATATCCTCAGTGGCTTAACTGACTGTCCTGACATCCTTTACCAGGAATCCAGCAGCCCATGGGGCTCTCGAGGTCAGGCCAATCCCAGGATATGGAGCTCACCTGGGCAGGTACCCCACCCCAGCCCACGGGGCTCTCATGTTCAGGACCCTCCCAGGATATGGTGTTCCCTGTGCAGGTCCCCCTGCAGCCCATGGGGCTCTCGTGTTCAGGCCCCTCCCAGGATACAGAGCTACCCTTGCAGGTACCATGGCAGGGCTGGGAACACAGGAACCGTGCATATCGCCCTCATTGCAGAGCATTCCCAGCTCACCTGTCACTCAGATCTGACACAGAGCACCTCAGAGCAGGACTTGAACTAACAAACAGCAGCTCCGACAGGTCTGTGACCCTGGGCATCACTCTGTGTGGCCTCCCTCCACCTGGTCTTCCAGAGACTTCCACTGCACCCGGGGCACCAGGCCTCTGTCTCCACCCACCAGCCACCCCTCCTCTCCCTGACTCCTGGGTTCCTCTCATTAGGAGAGGGTTTTCTTGAAGTTGTCTCCCACTCATGGGCCAGATAATATAATTAGAAAACAAGCCAGAGCTGCAGCCCCTTGTCTATCCTGACTCTCAGGAGCCCACACCTGTTCCTTGGACCTGGCCGATTCAGCAAGTTCCAGTTTCTGCAACTGTGAGCCCCTGAGGGGTGATTATTGGCTGGCCTGGGAAGCCCGACCGTGCCGGCCAGCCCTCCCCAGGTGTGCCTGGGTTCAGATCAATATAAACACCGCTCCAGGCAGCAAGAGCCCCTGCAGCTGTGCCTGACGCCATTTTCTCTGCCCTGTCAGCAGTCTTGGGGCTGGACTGGTGGGAGGGAGTGAGAGGCCACGGCTTTGTGGGTGGCCCAGTGTGAGTGGGGCTCTGCTGGACTTTCTGCAGCAGTTGCCAAGATGCCACCTGCTAAAGAAGAGGATGTGTCACCCATACCTGCCGCTGGAATTTCTCCCTGGGCAGAGGTGAGTGAGGAAGAAAGCAGTGGGGGCCGGGACAGCAGGGGTATCTCAGGCAGGGAAATGGAAAGCTTCCAGAAGAGCACCCAGGGCCAGGACCATCCTGGCTGGCCTGCAGGCACCAAGTCGGCTGGCATGCTGTCACTCATGTGGCTCCATGGCCCTTCCTCTAGGCTTTCAAGTCCTTGTACATATTCAGGTGTTTTACCTGGGAAGGGTGGGAACATTTCAGCAGCAGCTGGCCTGGGGCTCAGCCCACGTTTACTCACAGATGCCTCGGCACGGTCCCCCAGCTTTGCAATGAGGACGCTTGTTGCGTGGGGCCTGCTGGCTGAATGGGAGATGATTCCCCACCACTGACCAACTTCAGAATTGTTTACAACTGGAGCAAGTGCCCTGATACGGTTTTCCTCTGTGTAACTGGTGGGTTCTGTTTTTTTTTCTTTTTTTCGTTTTTGGTTCAAGGTAGATTTTATTCCTCTTTTTTGTATTTACAGATATAAGCATGGAAATAATTTATTCATATAAATACATGTATGTGAAGGGAAGAATATTTTTTCTGTTTTACTTTTTGTAATTTGAATTTTATTTTATTTTTTTATACAGCAGGTTCTTTTTGGTTATCTATTTTATACATATAAATGTATACATGCCAATCCCAATCTCTCAACTCCTCCCACCACCACCCCCCAACAGCTTTCCCCCCTTGGTGTCCATACGTTTGTTGTCTACATCTGTTGCTCTATTTCTGCCTGGCAAAACGGTTCATCTGTACAATTTTTCTAGGTTCCACATATATGCATTAATAGACAAGATTTGTTTTTCTCTTTCTGACTTACTTCACTCTGTATGACAGTCTCTAGATCCATCAACGTCTCTACAAATGACCCAATTTCATTCCTTTTTATGGCTTAGTAATATTCCATTTTATATATGTACCACATCTTTATGCATTCGTCTGTCTGTGGGCATTTAGGTTGCTTCCATTACCTGGATATTGTAAATAGTGATGCAATGAACATTGCGGTGAATGTCTCTTTTTGATTTATGGTTTTGTCTGGGTATATGCCCAGTAGTGGGATTGCTGTATCATATGGTAATTCTATTCTTAGTTTTATAAGAAACTCCATAATGTTCTCCACAGTGACTGTATCAATTTACATTCCCAACAATAGTGGAAGAGGGTTCCTTATCTCCACACCCTTTCCAGCATTTGTTGTTTGTAGATTTTCTGATGATGCCCATTCTAACAGGTGTGAGGTGATACACCATGGATGAGTCTATTTCGTTGAGCAAAGAGTAGGTCTTGTCTATTACATATTTGGCTTATGGAACGGTGTGTGTGCTAATTTCAATCTCTGGTTTTATACAGCACCCCAACTCAACTTTCCCCTTAAGCAAGCATAAGTTTTTATCTAAATGTGAGACTCTGTTCGGTTTTGGAATTCAGTTTATGTGTAGCCAAGTTTACACTCTCTCTATTAGTGATATCTTATGATAATTATCTTGCTCTGTGTGACCTATTTCTCTTAGAATCATCATACTTAAATCCACTCAATTTGCTGCTACAGGCCTGATGACATTGATTTCATTGCTGAGTGATATTCCGTTGTACGTAAGTAGCACAACTCCTTTATCCATTTTTTTCTTTCTGGGATATTTAATTTGTACTGGACTCAAGGTTCTTGTAAACACAGCAGCCCTAAATTTTGTGTTGGCTGTGTCTTGTTGATTTTAATTTTCCTAAGCTATAGGGCCAAAAGTGGAAGTGCCCTAGGGTCTGTAGCTTTGTTTTTCAGATGTTTCAGGATACACCATAAACATCTCCAGAGTGTCTGTTGGCAATTTACATCCCGCCCATCAGCATAACAAGGCTCCCTGTTCTCCATGGCCTGTCCTGTGTTTCTGGTTTTTACACTTTTTTCAGATGGCCCTTTTGACGAATGGGAAATGAGACTTCATTGTAGTGCGGATTTCCATTTCTCGAGTGCTTGGTTGGCCAAAAAGGGCATATGCGTTTTTTCCTGAATATATTCAGGAAAAAGTGTTTACGCACTTTTGTCCAAGTGCATCACTGTCAAAGATCTGCCGCTTTTCACATGCTTTAAATGCAATTCCAATCTACCTCCTGAAATATGATTCCTGCAATTCTGCCTCGTTTTCAAGTCCTCTTTGCAGACTTACTTCCATATAATTTTGCCAATAGCTGTCATTTATAACACTGCAGGTTTGTGAATTACAGTGCCCGTGATTTCCTTTCTTAACTCGTTTCCTTGAAAACTGGCCACAGAACCGCAGGTTTGCTTCAGGCCGTAATCAGGGTCCGGCACGGCACTCTGAGACTTTGGTTCATTCCACTTCCTGGTGGGAAATTAGAGTTAAATGTGCCCCTCCAGACACCTGCCTCACTCCTAGCCCCTTGGTGATGTGTGTCCTGTGGTTTGAGGCCACATGTGCTGGGTTCCTCACCTTTGGCTGATGTGGCCCCACTGGTGTGAGGACACTCCTGCCTGGTTCCCATCCCCTTGGTGATGTGGGCCCTCCGGTGAGAGTCTGATCCTGGTTGGGTTCCTCACACTTCTGTGAGGTGGGCCCTCTTCTCTGAGGTCACTCCTGCCTGGCTGGCACACCCCGCCTTGGCGACGTCGGCCCTCTGGTGGGATTTGGTGCCTGCTGGGTGTCTCCTCCCCTCGGTAATGAGGGCCCTCTGGCGTCAGACCCTAACTCCTGGGCTCCCAATATTTTCTGATATGCGCCCTGTGGTTCGAGTACACTCCTGCCAGGTTCCCAACCCCATGGGAATGTGGGCCTTCTGCTCTGAGGTCCCAACCGTGGGTTGCTCAGTTTCATGATGAGGGCCCTCTGCTGTGAGTTCTCTCCGGCCTGGATCCCATAGCCTCGCTGCTCCTGGCCACCTGCTGGGAGGTTACAACTGCGGGATTCCTCACCTTTTTTCTTCTATGGGCCCTGTGTTTTGAGACTCCTCCTGCCTGCCTCACTCCCAGCCCCTTGGTGATGTGTGTCCTCTGGTTTGAGGCCACGTATGCTGGGTCCCTCGCCTTTCGATGATGTGGCCCCACTGGTGTGAGGACACTCCTGCCTGGTTCCTATCCCCTTGATGATGTGGGCCCTCTGGTGAGAGTCTGATCCTGGCTGGGTTCCTCACCCTTCTGTGAGGGGGGCCCTCTGCTGTGAGGTCACTCCTGCCTGGCTGGCACACCCCACCTGGGCAACATCGGCCCTCTTGTGGCAGTTGGAGCCTGCTGGGAACCTCCCCTCGGTGATGGGGGCCCTCTTGCCTCAGGCCCTAACTGCTGGGTACCCACATTTTCTGATACGTGCTAAGTGGTGCGAGGACACTCCTGCGAGGTTCCCATCCCCATGGGCATGTGGGCCTTCTGCTCTAAGGTCCCAACACCTGTGTTGTTCACCATTTCATGATGTTGGCTCTCTGGTGTTAGTTCACCCAGGCCTAGATCCCATAGCCTCTGTGCTCTGAGCGGCCTGCTGGGAGGTTCCTACTGCTGGATTCCTTACCTTTTTTATTCTTTGGGTCCTGTGTTTTCATGCTCCTACTTCCTGACTCACTCCCAGCCCATTTGTGATGTAGGTCCTCTTGTTTAAGGCCACATGTACCAGTTTCCTCACCTTTATTGATGTGGCCCCACTGGTGTGAGGACACTCCTGCCTGGTTCCCATCCCCTTGGTGATGTGGGCCCTCTGGTGAGAGTCTGATCCTGTCTGGATTCCTCACACTTCTGTGAGGTGGGCCCTCTGCTGTGAGGTAACTCCTGCCTGGCTTGCTCCCATTGCCTTGGTGACGTCGGCCCTCTGGTGGCATTTGGAGCCTGCTGGTAGCCTCCTCTCCTCCGTGATGAGGGCCCTCTGGCGCCAGGCCATAACTGCTGGGTTCCCACATTTTCTGATACGTGCTAAGTTGTGCGAGGACACTCCTGCGAGGTTCCCATCCCCATGGGGATGTGGGCCTTCTGCTCTGAGGTCCCACTGGCTGGGTTGCTCACAGTTTCATGATGTGGGCCCTCTGCTGTGAGTTCACTGTGGCCTGGATCCCATAGACTCCATGCTCTGGGCCACCTGCTGGGAGGTTCAAACTGCTGGATTCCTCACATTTTTTATTCTGTGGGCCCTGTGTTGTTAGGCTACTCCTGCCTGCCTCACTCGGAGCACCTTGGAAATGTGGGTCCTCTGGTTTAGGCCACATGTGCTGGGTTCCTCACCTTTCTATAATGTGGCCACACTGGTGTGAGGACACTCCTGCCTTGTTCCGATCCCCTTGGTGATGTGGGCCCTCTGGTGAGAGTCTTATCCTGGCTGGGTTCCTCACCCTTCTGTGAGGTAGGCCCTCTGCTGTGAGGTCACTCCTGCCTGGCTGGCACACGTCAACGTGGCGACGTGGGCCCTCAGTTGGGAGTTGGTGCCTGCTGGGAGTCTCCTCCCCTCGGTAATGAGGGCCCTCTGGCGTCAGACCCTAACTCCTGGGCTCCCAAAATTTTCTGATGTGCGCCCTGTGGTGCTAGTACACTCCTGCCAGGATCCCAACCCCATGGGAATGTGGGCCTTCTGCTCTAAGGTCCCAACGGCTGGGTTGCTCACAGTTTCATGATGAGGGCCCTCTGTTTTGAGTTCAGTCAGGCCTGGATCCCATAGCCTCGCTGCTCCTGGCCACCTGCTGGGAGGTTCCAACTGCGGGATCCCTCACCTTTTTTACGCTATGGGCCCTCTGTTTGGAGGCTCCTCCTGCCTGCCTCACTCCCAGCCCCTTGGTGATGTGTGTCCTGTAGTTTGAGGCCACGTGTGCTGGGTCCGTCACATTTCGGTGATGTGACCACACTGGTGTGAGAACACTCCTGCCTGGTTTCCATTCCCTTGGTGATGTGGGCCCTCCGGTGAGAGTCTGATCCTCTTTGGGTTCCTCACACTTTTGTGTGGTTGGCCCTCTGCTCTGAGGTCACTCCTGCCTGGCTGGCACACCCTGCATTGGCGACGTCGGCCTTCTGGTAGCAGTTGGAGCTTGCTGGGAGCCTCCTCTCCTCAGTGATGAGGGCCCTCTGGCGTCCGGCCCTAACTGCTGGGCTCCCCACCTTTTCTGATGTGTGCCCACTGGTGCGATGACACTCCTGCTTGGTTCCCTTCCCCATGGGGATGTGGGCCTTGTGCTCTGAGGTTACAACGGCTGGGTTGCTTACAGTATCACGATGAGGGCCCTCTGTTGTGAGTTCATCACTGCCTGGATCCCATAGCCTCGGTGCTCTGGGCCGCCTGCTGGGATGTTCCAACTGCTGGATTCCTCACCTTTTTTATACAATGGGCCATGTGTTTTGAGGTTAATCCTGCCTGCCTCGCTCCGAGACCCATGGTGATGTGGGTCCTCTGGTTTGAGGCCACATGTGCTGGGTACCTCAACTTTCGATGATGTGGCCCCACGGGTGTGAGGACACTCCTGCCTGGTTCCCAGCCCCTTGCTTATGTGGGCACTCTGGTGAGAGTCTGATCTTGACTGGGTTCCTTACCCTTCTGTGAGGTGGGCCCTCTGATGTGAGGTCACTCCTGCCTGGATGGCTCATGTCGCCTTGGCGACGTAGGCCCTCTGTTGGCCACTGAAGCATGCTGGGAGCCTCCTACCCTCTTTAATAAGGGCCCTGGAAGAAACGCATATGCCCTTTTTGACCAAGTGCATCATTGTCGAGGTTCTGCCTCTTCTCCTATACTTTCAGAGGACTTCCCGTCTACCTCCTGAAATCGTATTCCTGGAATTCTGCCCCGCGTTCAAGTCCTCTTTGCAGCCTTACTTCAATATATTTTTGGACGATAGCTGTCATTTATAACTCTGCAGGTTTGTGAATTACAGTGCCCCTGAGCTCCTTTCTTCAACTCGCTTTCTTGTGAGCTGGCCGCAAAACCGCAGGATTGCTTCAGGCCCTAATCTGGTTCCGACACGGCATGCTGAGCCTTTGGCTAATTCCTCTTCCTGGTGGGAAATGAGCGTTAAATTTGTTCGTGCAGACACCTACAGCTAATCTCTCATTGGTTCTCCCTATTCCTGTTCATCTTGCGCAGAAATTCCAAACTGTGCCAAACAGGAGGTTAAAGGCACTGACTCTCCAAGTGGGGAGAGTGTTAGTAAAGCGTCTGGAATGGTAAAACCGAGTACGAGGGGACGAAAACTGAGACGCATTTAAAAAGTTTTCCCGGTCACACGGTGGACCATATTCTGGGTTGCCCATGCATGTTTTAGCTGAAGGAAGAATCCCTTAAACCTGGAGAGTTGGGACCCATGGAATGGGTACCACGCAGTATGACTTCAAAGGGTTGCCTTTGCTCACCGAACGTCACCAATGCTATCAGCCCGAAGTGTCCAGCCTTATGTCTCACTCAGCTCGGGGTGTAGATGTGGTAAATCCACGTTGCATCACAAGCTCTGAATGAATTATTTAAGAATTGCTCTCTATTTCACTGTCATTGTGTTTTGTTTTTGTAATTTATTTTGATAATGGGATTTATCGGATTTTCACTGCTGCGTTTATGCCGCTGTACACATGCTTGATTCTCTTATGGAGACATATAAATCCATGGGTTTTCAGATTCTTACTAGTCAGGTATATTCCTAGGCATTGAATATGGGGTGTTGAGTCCATTTCGTGGAGCAAGGAGTAGGTCCTGACTATTACATATTTGCTTATGGAAAGGTATCTGTGCTAATTTCAATCTCTGGTTTTATGCAGCACCACAACTCACCTTTCCCCTTAAGCAAGCAAAAGTTGGTTTTCTAAATTTGAGACCCTTTTCTGTTTTGTAATTGAGTTCATGTGCAGCCATGTTTGCATTCCGTGTATTTGAGATATCTTATGGTGTTTCTTTTTCTGTGTGACTTAGTTAACTTAGAATGATCGTACCTGAATCCACTCATTATGCCGCGACGGGCCTCACGACATAGATTTCATTGCTGAGTGATATTCCATTGTACGTACGTACAACAACTTCTTTATCCATTTTTTGCTTTCTGGGATATTTCACTTGTACCGTAAATGAGGTTCTTGTAAGCAGAGCCGTCCAAAATTTATGGGTGGCTGTGTCTTTTTGATTTTAATTTCCCTAAGCTATAGAACCATAAGTGGAAGTGCCGTAGGCTCCGTTGCTTAGTTTTTTAGGTGTTTGAGGAAACACCATACACTTCTCCAGAGTGGCTGTTGGCAAGTTACATCCCGCCCATCAGCATAACAAGGCTCCCTGTTCTCCATGGCCTGTCCTGCCTTTCTGGATTTTTCACTTTTTTCAGATGTCCCTTTTGACAGGGGGGCAGTGAGACTTCATTGTAATGCAGATTTCTTTACAGGCTTGCTTGTTTGGCCAAAAAGGGCGTATGTGTTTTTTCTTGAATATATTCAGGAAAAAACGCATACGCCCTTTTTGACCAAGTGCATCATTGTCGACTTTCTGTCTCTTTCCTTATGCTTTAAATGCAATTCCAGTCTGCCCCTGAACTCGTTTTCCTGCAATTCTGCCCCGCTTTCAAGTCCTCTACGCAGCCTTACTTCAATACATTTTTGGACAATAGCTGACATTTATAACTCTGCAGGTTTGTGAATGACAGTGCGCCTGAGCTCCTTTCTTCTACTCGCTTTCTTGTGAGCTGGCCGCAAACCCGCAGGATTGCTTCATGCCCTAATCTGGTTCCGGCACAGCATGCTGATCCTTTGGTAAATTCCTCTTCCTGGTGGGAAATGAGTGTTATATTTGAACGTGCAGACACCTAGAGCTAGTCTCTCATTGGTTCTCCCTATTCTTGTTCATCGTGCGCAGAAATTGCAAACTGTGCCAAACAGGAGGTTAAAGGCACTGACTCTCTAAGTGGGGAGAGTATTAGTAAAGGGTTTTCAATCGTGAACCCGAGTAAAAGGGGACGAAAACTGAGATGCATTTGAAAAGGTTTCCCGGTCACACGGTGCACCATACTGTGGGTTTCCCATGCATGTTTTAGCTGAAGGAAGAATCCCTTAAACCTGGAGAGTTGGGACCCATGGAATGGGTACCATGCAGTATGACTTCAAAGGGCCTGCATTTTCTCAACAAACCTCACCAATGCTATCAGGCTGAAGTGTACAGCCTTATGTCTCACTCAGCTCTGGTTGTAGATGTGGTAAATCCAGGTTGCATCACAAGCCCTGAATGAATTATTTAAGAATTGCTCTCTATTTCACTGTCATTGTGTTTGTTTTTGTAATTCATTTTGATAATGGGATTTATCGGATTTTCTCTGCTGCATTCATGCCGCTGTACACACACTTGAGTCTCTTATGGAGACATATAAATCCATGGGTTTGAAGATACTTACTAGTCAGGTGTATTCCTAGGCGTTGAATATGGGGTGTTTAGTCCATTTCGTTGAGCAAGGGCTAGGTCTTGACTATTACATATTTGGCTTATGGAAAGGTATCTGTGCTAATTTCTATCTCTGGTTTTATGCAGCACCCCAACTCACTTTTCCCCTTAAGCAAGCATAAGGTGGTTTTCTAAATTTGAGACCCTGTTCTGTTTTGTAATTCAGTTCATGTGTAGCCAAGTTTACATTCCGTGTATTAGTGATATCTTATGATGTTTCATTTTCTGTGTGACTTATTTCACTTAGAATCATCATACCTGAATCCACTCATTATGCCACGATGGGCCTGATGACAGATTTCATTGCTGAGTGATATTCCATTGAATGTGTGTACCACAACTTCTTTATCCATTTTTCACATTCTGGGATATTTAACTTGTACCGTAGACGAGATTCCTGTAAACAGAGCCGTCTGAAACTTTGGGGTGGCTGTCTGTTTTTGATTTTAATTTCCGTGATCTATAAGACCATAAGTGGAAGTGCCGTAGTCTCCGTTGCTTTGTTTCTTAGGTGTTTCAGGAAACACCATACACTTCTCCAGAGTGGCTGTTGGCAATTTACATCCCGCCCATCAGCATAACAAGGCTCCCTGTTCTCCATGGCCTGTGCTGTCTTTCTGGATTTTACACTTTTTTCAGATGGCCCTTTTGACCTGGGGGCAGTGAGACTTCTTTGTAGTGCAGATTTCTTTAACATGCTGGCTTGGTTGGCCAAAAAGGGCGTATGCGTTTTTTCCTGAATATATTCAGGAAAAAACGCATACGCCCTTTTTGGCCAAGTGCATCATTGTCGACGTTCTGCCTCTTTTCCTATGCTTTAAATGCAATTCCAGTCTACCCCCTGAAATCGTTTTCCTGCAATTCTGCCCCGCTTTCCAGTCCTCTTCGCAGCCTTCCTTCAATATATTTTTGGACGATAGCTGTCATTTATAACTCTGCAGGTTTGTGAATTACAGTGCCCCTGAGCTCCTTTCTTCAACTCGCTTTCTTGTGAGCTGGCCGCAAACCCGCAGGAATGCTTCAGGCCCTAATCTGGTTCCGGCACGGCATGCTGAGCCTTTGGTTAATTCCTCTTCCTGGTGGGAAATGAGCGTTCCATTTGCCCGTCCAGACACCTACAGCTAGTCTCTCATTGGTTCTCCCTATTCCTGTTCATCTTGCGCAGAAATTGCAAACTGTGCCAAACAGGAGGTTAAAGGCACTGACTCTCCAAGTGGGGAGAGTGTTAGTAAACGGTCTGGAATGGTGAACCCGAGTAAAAGGGGACGAAAACTGAGATGCATTTGAAAACGTTTCCCGGTCACACAGTGCACTGTACTGTGGGTTTCCCATGCATGTTTTAGCTGAAGGAAGAATCCCTTAAACCTGGAGAGTTGGGACCCATGGAATGGGTACCATGCAGTATGACTTCAAAGGGTCTGCATTTGCTCATCGAACCTCACCAATGCTATCAGCCCGAAGTGTCCAGCCTTATGTCTCACTCAGCTCTGGGTGTAGATGTGGTAAATCCAGGTTGCATCACAAGCCCTGAATGAATTATTTAAGAATTGCTCTCTATTTCACTGTCATTGTGTTTGTTTTTGTAATTCATTTTGATAATGGGTTTTATCGGATTTTCTCTGCTGCATTCATGCCGCTGTACACACACTTGAGTCTCTTACGGAGACATATAAATCCATGGGTTTGAAGGTTCTTACTAGTCATGTGTAATCCTAGGCGTTGAATATGGGGTGTTTAGTCCATTTCGTTGAGCAAGGGCTAGGTCTTGACTATTACATATTTGGCTTATGGAAAGGTATCTGTGCTAATTTCTATCTCTGGTTTTATGCAGCACCACAACTCACCTTTCCCCTTAAGCAAGCATAAGTTGGTTTTCTAAATTTGAGACCCTGCTCTGTTTTGTAATTCAGTTCATGTGTAGCCAAGTTTACATTCCGTGTATTAGTGATATCTTATGATGTTTCATTTTCTGTGTGACTTATTTCACTTAGAATCATCGTACGTGAATCCACTCATTATGCCGCGACGGGCCTGATGACATAGATTTCATTGGTGAGTGATATTCCTTTGTACGTACGTACCACACTTCTTTATCCATTTTTCGCTTTCTGGGATATTTAACTTGTACCGTAGACGAGGTTCTTGTAAACAGAGCCGTAAACAGAAACTTTGCGGTGGCTGTGTGTTTTTGATTTTAATTTCCCTAAGCTATAGGAAAAAAAGTGGTAATGCCGTAGGCTCCATTGCTTTGTTTTTTAGGTTTTTGAGGAAACACCATACACATCTCCAGAGTGGCTGTTGGCAATTTACATCCCGCCCATCAGCATAACAAGGCTCCCTGTTCTCCATGGCCTGTGCTGCCTTTCTGGATTTTACACTTTTTTCAGATGGCCCTTTTGAACGGGGGGCAGTGAGACTTCATTGTAGTGCAGATTTCTTTAACATGCTTGCTTGGTTGGCCAAAAAGGGCGTATGCGTTTTTTCCTGAATATATTCAGGAAAAAACGCATACGCCCTTTTTGGCCAAGTGCATCATTGTCGACGTTCTGCCTCATTTCCTATGCTTTAAATGCAATTCCAGTCTACCCCCTGAAATCGTTTTCTTGCAATTCTGCCCCGCTTTCAAGTCCTCTTCGCAGCCTTCCTTCAGTATATTTTTGGGTGATAGCTGTCATTTATAACTCTGCAGGTTTGTGAATTACAGTGTCCCTGAGCTCCTTTCTTCAACTCGCTTTCTTGTGAGCTGGCCGCAAACCCGCAGGATTGCTTCAGGCCCTAATCTGGTTCCGGCACGGCATGCTGAGCCTTTGGTTAATTCCTCTTCCTGGTGGGAAATGAGCGTTAAATTTGCCCGTGCAGACACCTTCACACGAGTCTTCATGGTGCCACTTTGCCCCGGTTATCTCGATGGAGGTTGGAGTTGGAGGGCCTCCTCGCTCAAGGTCAGTGTGCCCATGGAGCCAACCCTGCAACTTCAGGGCATGGTTGGGTGTTAGGATCACCACGTGGGGTCCTTTTCCCTTCGGAGGGAGGTGGCCTTTTGGGCTGCTGATTTCCAGGTTTTCAGATACTGCCAGTATCTTGGCCAGATGTGGCGGTGGGCCAAGCCCCTTGGTGACCGTAGTTTATCCTACCTGGATCGCATTCTTGAATTGTTCCATTTCAAGTGGTCCCAGGTTTTGCACTAATACTCCAATGGCGATTCACCGTTCACCAGGAATGTAAAGGTCAAAGGGTTTAGCTAAATTAGGGAGTTCCAGGGCAAGGGTCTGAATTGACTGCTCTTTCCATTCTTGAAAGGCCACTTCTGCATTCTATTCAAAAGGATCATCATCTTTTCCTTTCAGTGTTTCATATAGAGGCCCAGCTAGTAGACTGTAGTTAGGGATCCAGAAGCAGCAAACCCTGGCCTCCCCAGGAACCCCTAAGCTGTCTTCTAGTTTCAGAAATGGGTAAGGCTGTAAATTGTTTCTTCCCTTTCCTGGGATGGGCTTCTCCGACCTTCTGTGAGAATGAAGCCCAGGCAGGTCACCGTAGTCTGTGATATTTGAGCTTTGTCTTGGACAACTTGTATCCTTTATTGGCTTGGTAGTTCAGAGGTCTCCTTAGTAGGGCTGGCGATCAGAATGTCGTCTGCATATTGAAGGAGTGTTTCCTTTTCCAGAGGTAGAACTTTTAGTTCTTTAGCTGAGCTTTCCCCAAAGATGGTGTGGGAATTTTTGAACCCTTGGGGCAACACGGCCCGGAAGTATTGTTTTAGTTGTATGTTGAGTCCTGCCACTCACAAGCCAAAATTTCTTGTGACTCTGGGACTAATAGAATACAAAAGAAGGCATCATTGAAGACTAATACAGAGTACCATGTCCTGGTGGTTGGTAGAATGACCAGCAGGGTGTAGGATTTAGGAACTACTGGAGGTATATCCTCGGTGGCTTCACTGACTGTCCTGACATCCTTTACCAGGACTCCAGCAGCCCATGGGGCTCTCGAGGTCAGGCCAATCCCAGGATATGGAGCTCACCTGGGCAGGTACCCCACCCCCACCCCAGCCCATGGGGCTCTCGTGTTCAGGCCCCTCCCAGGATATGGGGTTCCCTGGGCAGGTTCCCCTGCAGCCCATGGGGCTCTCGTGGTCAGGCCCCTCCCAGGATACAGAGCTACCCTTACAGGTACCATGGCAGGGCTGGGAACACAGGAACCCTGCATATCGCCCTCATTGCAGAGCACTCCCAGCTCACCTGTCACTCAGATCTGACACAGAGCACCTCAGAGCAGGACTTGAACTAACAAACAGCAGCTCCGACAGGTCTGTGACCCTGGGCATCACACTGTGTGGCCTCCCTCCACCTGGTCTTCCAGAGACTTCCACTGCACCCGGGGCACCAGGCCTCTGTCTCCACCCACCAGCCACCCCTCCTCTCCCTGACTCCTGGGTTCCTCTCATTAGGAGAGGGTTTTCTTGAAGTTGTCTCCCACTCATGGGCCAGATAATATAATTAGAAAACAAGCCAGAGCTGCAGCCCCTTGTCTATCCTGACTCTCAGGAGCCCACACCTGTTCCTTGGACCTGGCCGATTCAGCAAGTTCCAGTTTCTGCAACTGTGAGCCCCTGAGGGGTGATTATTGGCTGGCCTGGGAAGCCCGACCGTGCCGGCCAGCCCTCCCCAGGTGTGCCTGGGTTCAGATCAATATAAACACCGCTCCAGGCAGCAAGAGCCCCTGCAGCTGTGCCTGACGCCATTTTCTCTGCCCTGTCAGCAGTCTTGGGGCTGGACTGGTGGGAGGGAGTGAGAGGCCACGGCTTTGTGGGTGGCCCAGTGTGAGTGGGGCTCTGCTGGACTTTCTGCAGCAGTTGCCAAGATGCCACCTGCTAAAGAAGAGGATGTGTCACCCATACCTGCCGCTGGAATTTCTCCCTGGGCAGAGGTGAGTGAGGAAGAAAGCAGTGGGGGCCGGGACAGCAGGGGTATCTCAGGCAGGGAAATGGAAAGCTTCCAGAAGAGCACCCAGGGCCAGGACCATCCTGGCTGGCCTGCAGGCACCAAGTCGGCTGGCATGCTGTCACTCATGTGGCTCCATGGCCCTTCCTCTAGGCTTTCAAGTCCTTGTACATATTCAGGTGTTTTACCTGGGAAGGGTGGGAACATTTCAGCAGCAGCTGGCCTGGGGCTCAGCCCACGTTTACTCACAGATGCCTCGGCACGGTCCCCCAGCTTTGCAATGAGGACGCTTGTTGCGTGGGGCCTGCTGGCTGAATGGGAGATGATTCCCCACCACTGACCAACTTCAGAATTGTTTACAACTGGAGCAAGTGCCCTGATACGGTTTTCCTCTGTGTAACTGGTGGGTTCTGTTTTTTTTTCTTTTTTTCGTTTTTGGTTCAAGGTAGATTTTATTCCTCTTTTTTGTATTTACAGATATAAGCATGGAAATAATTTATTCATATAAATACATGTATGTGAAGGGAAGAATATTTTTTCTGTTTTACTTTTTGTAATTTGAATTTTATTTTATTTTTTTATACAGCAGGTTCTTTTTGGTTATCTATTTTATACATATAAATGTATACATGCCAATCCCAATCTCTCAACTCCTCCCACCACCACCCCCCAACAGCTTTCCCCCCTTGGTGTCCATACGTTTGTTGTCTACATCTGTTGCTCTATTTCTGCCTGGCAAAACGGTTCATCTGTACAATTTTTCTAGGTTCCACATATATGCATTAATAGACAAGATTTGTTTTTCTCTTTCTGACTTACTTCACTCTGTATGACAGTCTCTAGATCCATCAACGTCTCTACAAATGACCCAATTTCATTCCTTTTTATGGCTTAGTAATATTCCATTTTATATATGTACCACATCTTTATGCATTCGTCTGTCTGTGGGCATTTAGGTTGCTTCCATTACCTGGATATTGTAAATAGTGATGCAATGAACATTGCGGTGAATGTCTCTTTTTGATTTATGGTTTTGTCTGGGTATATGCCCAGTAGTGGGATTGCTGTATCATATGGTAATTCTATTCTTAGTTTTATAAGAAACTCCATAATGTTCTCCACAGTGACTGTATCAATTTACATTCCCAACAATAGTGGAAGAGGGTTCCTTATCTCCACACCCTTTCCAGCATTTGTTGTTTGTAGATTTTCTGATGATGCCCATTCTAACAGGTGTGAGGTGATACACCATGGATGAGTCTATTTCGTTGAGCAAAGAGTAGGTCTTGTCTAGTACATATTTGGCTTATGGAACGGTATGTGTGCTAATTTCAATCTCTGGTTTTATACAGCACCCCAACTCAACTTTCCCCTTAAGCAAGCATAAGTTTTTATCTAAATGTGAGACTCTGTTCGGTTTTGGAATTCAGTTTATGTGTAGCCAAGTTTACACTCTCTCTATTAGTGATATCTTATGATAATTATCTTTCTCTGTGTGACCTATTTCTCTTAGAATCATCATACTTAAATCCACTCAATTTGCTGCTACAGGCCTGATGACATTGATTTCATTGCTGAGTGATATTCCGTTGTACGTAAGTAGCACAACTCCTTTATCCATTTTTTTCTTTCTGGGATATTTAATTTGTACTGGACTCAAGGTTCTTGTAAACACAGCAGCCCTAAATTTTGTGTTGGCTGTGTCTTGTTGATTTTAATTTTCCTAAGCTATAGGGCCAAAAGTGGAAGTGCCCTAGGGTCTGTAGCTTTGTTTTTCAGATGTTTCAGGATACACCATAAACATCTCCAGAGTGTCTGTTGGCAATTTACATCCCGCCCATCAGCATAACAAGGCTCCCTGTTCTCCATGGCCTGTCCTGTGTTTCTGGTTTTTACACTTTTTTCAGATGGCCCTTTTGACGAATGGGAAATGAGACTTCATTGTAGTGCGGATTTCCATTTCTCGAGTGCTTGGTTGGCCAAAAAGGGCATATGTGTTTTTTCCTGAATATATTCAGGAAAAAATGTTTACGCACTTTTGTCCAAGTGCATCACTGTCAAAGATCTGCCGCTTTTCACATGCTTTAAATGCAATTCCAATCTACCTCCTGAAATATGATTCCTGCAATTCTGCCTCGTTTTCAAGTCCTCTTTGCAGACTTACTTCCATATAATTTTGCCAATAGCTGTCATTTATAACACTGCAGGTTTGTGAATTACAGTGCCCGTGATTTCCTTTCTTAACTCGTTTCCTTGAAAACTGGCCACAGAACCGCAGGTTTGCTTCAGGCCGTAATCAGGGTCCGGCACGGCACTCTGAGACTTTGGTTCATTCCACTTCCTGGTGGGAAATTAGAGTTAAATGTGCCCCTCCAGACACCTGCCTCACTCCTAGCCCCTTGGTGATGTGTGTCCTGTGGTTTGAGGCCACATGTGCTGGGTTCCTCACCTTTGGCTGATGTGGCCCCACTGGTGTGAGGACACTCCTGCCTGGTTCCCATCCCCTTGGTGATGTGGGCCCTCCGGTGAGAGTCTGATCCTGGTTGGGTTCCTCACACTTCTGTGAGGTGGGCCCTCTTCTCTGAGGTCACTCCTGCCTGGCTGGCACACCCCGCCTTGGCGACGTCGGCCCTCTGGTGGGATTTGGTGCCTGCTGGGTGTCTCCTCCCCTCGGTAATGAGGGCCCTCTGGCGTCAGACCCTAACTCCTGGGCTCCCAATATTTTCTGATATGCGCCCTGTGGTTCGAGTACACTCCTGCCAGGTTCCCAACCCCATGGGAATGTGGGCCTTCTGCTCTGAGGTCCCAACCGTGGGTTGCTCAGTTTCATGATGAGGGCCCTCTGCTGTGAGTTCTCTCCGGCCTGGATCCCATAGCCTCGCTGCTCCTGGCCACCTGCTGGGAGGTTACAACTGCGGGATTCCTCACCTTTTTTCTTCTATGGGCCCTGTGTTTTGAGACTCCTCCTGCCTGCCTCACTCCCAGCCCCTTGGTGATGTGTGTCCTCTGGTTTGAGGCCACGTATGCTGGGTCCCTCGCCTTTCGATGATGTGGCCCCACTGGTGTGAGGACACTCCTGCCTGGTTCCTATCCCCTTGATGATGTGGGCCCTCTGGTGAGAGTCTGATCCTGGCTGGGTTCCTCACCCTTCTGTGAGGGGGGCCCTCTGCTGTGAGGTCACTCCTGCCTGGCTGGCACACCCCACCTGGGCAACATCGGCCCTCTTGTGGCAGTTGGAGCCTGCTGGGAACCTCCCCTCGGTGATGGGGGCCCTCTTGCCTCAGGCCCTAACTGCTGGGTACCCACATTTTCTGATACGTGCTAAGTGGTGCGAGGACACTCCTGCGAGGTTCCCATCCCCATGGGCATGTGGGCCTTCTGCTCTAAGGTCCCAACACCTGTGTTGTTCACCGTTTCATGATGTTGGCTCTCTGGTGTTAGTTCACCCAGGCCTAGATCCCATAGCCTCTGTGCTCTGAGCGGCCTGCTGGGAGGTTCCTACTGCTGGATTCCTTACCTTTTTTATTCTTTGGGTCCTGTGTTTTCATGCTCCTACTTCCTGACTCACTCCCAGCCCATTTGTGATGTAGGTCCTCTTGTTTAAGGCCACATGTACCAGTTTCCTCACCTTTATTGATGTGGCCCCACTGGTGTGAGGACACTCCTGCCTGGTTCCCATCCCCTTGGTGATGTGGGCCCTCTGGTGAGAGTCTGATCCTGTCTGGATTCCTCACACTTCTGTGAGGTGGGCCCTCTGCTGTGAGGTCACTCCTGCCTGGCTTGCTCCCATTGCCTTGGTGACGTCGGCCCTCTGGTGGCATTTGGAGCCTGCTGGTAGCCTCCTCTCCTCCGTGATGAGGGCCCTCTGGCGCCAGGCCATAACTGCTGGGTTCCCACATTTTCTGATACGTGCTAAGTTGTGCGAGGACACTCCTGCGAGGTTCCCATCCCCATGGGGATGTGGGCCTTCTGCTCTGAGGTCCCACTGGCTGGGTTGCTCACAGTTTCATGATGTGGGCCCTCTGCTGTGAGTTCACTGTGGCCTGGATCCCATAGACTCCATGCTCTGGGCCACCTGCTGGGAGGTTCAAACTGCTGGATTCCTCACATTTTTTATTCTGTGGGCCCTGTGTTGTTAGGCTACTCCTGCCTGCCTCACTCGGAGCACCTTGGAAATGTGGGTCCTCTGGTTTAGGCCACATGTGCTGGGTTCCTCACCTTTCTATAATGTGGCCACACTGGTGTGAGGACACTCCTGCCTTGTTCCGATCCCCTTGGTGATGTGGGCCCTCTGGTGAGAGTCTTATCCTGGCTGGGTTCCTCACCCTTCTGTGAGGTAGGCCCTCTGCTGTGAGGTCACTCCTGCCTGGCTGGCACACGTCAACGTGGCGACGTGGGCCCTCAGTTGGGAGTTGGTGCCTGCTGGGAGTCTCCTCCCCTCGGTAATGAGGGCCCTCTGGCGTCAGACCCTAACTCCTGGGCTCCCAAAATTTTCTGATGTGCGCCCTGTGGTGCGAGTACACTCCTGCCAGGATCCCAACCCCATGGGAATGTGGGCCTTCTGCTCTAAGGTCCCAACGGCTGGGTTGCTCACAGTTTCATGATGAGGGCCCTCTGTTTTGAGTTCAGTCAGGCCTGGATCCCATAGCCTCGCTGCTCCTGGCCACCTGCTGGGAGGTTCCAACTGTGGGATCCCTCACCTTTTTTACGCTATGGGCCCTCTGTTTGGAGGCTCCTCCTGCCTGCCTCACTCCCAGCCCCTTGGTGATGTGTGTCCTGTAGTTTGAGGCCACGTGTGCTGGGTCCGTCACATTTCGGTGATGTGACCACACTGGTGTGAGAACACTCCTGCCTGGTTTCCATTCCCTTGGTGATGTGGGCCCTCCGGTGAGAGTCTGATCCTCTTTGGGTTCCTCACACTTTTGTGTGGTTGGCCCTCTGCTCTGAGGTCACTCCTGCCTGGCTGGCACACCCTGCATTGGCGACGTCGGCCTTCTGGTAGCAGTTGGAGCTTGCTGGGAGCCTCCTCTCCTCAGTGATGAGGGCCCTCTGGCGTCCGGCCCTAACTGCTGGGCTCCCCACCTTTTCTGATGTGTGCCCACTGGTGCGATGACACTCCTGCTTGGTTCCCTTCCCCATGGGGATGTGGGCCTTGTGCTCTGAGGTTACAACGGCTGGGTTGCTTACAGTATCACGATGAGGGCCCTCTGTTGTGAGTTCATCACTGCCTGGATCCCATAGCCTCGGTGCTCTGGGCCGCCTGCTGGGATGTTCCAACTGCTGGATTCCTCACCTTTTTTATACAATGGGCCATGTGTTTTGAGGTTAATCCTGCCTGCCTCGCTCCGAGACCCATGGTGATGTGGGTCCTCTGGTTTGAGGCCACATGTGCTGGGTACCTCAACTTTCGATGATGTGGCCCCACGGGTGTGAGGACACTCCTGCCTGGTTCCCAGCCCCTTGCTTATGTGGGCACTCTGGTGAGAGTCTGATCTTGACTGGGTTCCTTACCCTTCTGTGAGGTGGGCCCTCTGATGTGAGGTCACTCCTGCCTGGATGGCTCATGTCGCCTTGGAGACGTAGGCCCTCTGTTGGCCACTGAAGCATGCTGGGAGCCTCCTACCCTCTTTAATAAGGGCCCTGGAAGAAACGCATATGCCCTTTTTGACCAAGTGCATCATTGTCGAGGTTCTGCCTCTTCTCCTATACTTTCAGAGGACTTCCCGTCTACCTCCTGAAATCGTATTCCTGGAATTCTGCCCCGCGTTCAAGTCCTCTTTGCAGCCTTACTTCAATATATTTTTGGACGATAGCTGTCATTTATAACTCTGCAGGTTTGTGAATTACAGTGCCCCTGAGCTCCTTTCTTCAACTCGCTTTCTTGTGAGCTGGCCGCAAAACCGCAGGATTGCTTCAGGCCCTAATCTGGTTCCGACACGGCATGCTGAGCCTTTGGCTAATTCCTCTTCCTGGTGGGAAATGAGCGTTAAATTTGTTCGTGCAGACACCTACAGCTAATCTCTCATTGGTTCTCCCTATTCCTGTTCATCTTGCGCAGAAATTCCAAACTGTGCCAAACAGGAGGTTAAAGGCACTGACTCTCCAAGTGGGGAGAGTGTTAGTAAAGCGTCTGGAATGGTAAAACCGAGTACGAGGGGACGAAAACTGAGACGCATTTAAAAAGTTTTCCCGGTGACACGGTGGACCATATTCTGGGTTGCCCATGCATGTTTTACCTGAAGGAAGAATCCCTTCAACCTGGAGAGTTGGGACCCATGGAATGGGTACCACGCAGTATGACTTCAAAGGGTTGCCTTTGCTCACCGAACGTCACCAATGCTATCAGCCCGAAGTGTCCAGCCTTATGTCTCACTCAGCTCGGGGTGTAGATGTGGTAAATCCACGTTGCATCACAAGCCCTGAATGAATTATTTAAGAATTGCTCTCTATTTCACTGTCATTGTGTTTTGTTTTTGTAATTTATTTTGATAATGGGATTTATCGGATTTTCACTGCTGCGTTTATGCCGCTGTACACATGCTTGATTCTCTTATGGAGACATATAAATCCATGGGTTTTCAGATTCTTACTAGTCAGGTATATTCCTAGGCATTGAATATGGGGTGTTGAGTCCATTTCGTGGAGCAAGGAGTAGGTCCTGACTATTACATATTTGCTTATGGAAAGGTATCTGTGCTAATTTCAATCTCTGGTTTTATGCAGCACCACAACTCACCTTTCCCCTTAAGCAAGCATAAGTTGGTTTTCTAAATTTGAGACCCTTTTCTGTTTTGTAATTGAGTTCATGTGCAGCCATGTTTGCATTCCGTGTATTTGAGATATCTTATGGTGTTTCTTTTTCTGTGTGACTTAGTTAACTTAGAATGATCGTACCTGAATCCACTCATTATGCCGCGACGGGCCTCACGACATAGATTTCATTGCTGAGTGATATTCCATTGTACGTACGTACAACAACTTCTTTATCCATTTTTTGCTTTCTGGGATATTTCACTTGTACCGTAAATGAGGTTCTTGTAAGCAGAGCCGTCCAAAATTTATGGGTGGCTGTGTCTTTTTGATTTTAATTTCCCTAAGCTATAGAACCATAAGTGGAAGTGCCGTAGGCTCCGTTGCTTAGTTTTTTAGGTGTTTGAGGAAACACCATACACTTCTCCAGAGTGGCTGTTGGCAAGTTACATCCCGCCCATCAGCATAACAAGGCTCCCTGTTCTCCATGGCCTGTCCTGCCTTTCTGGATTTTTCACTTTTTTCAGATGTCCCTTTTGACAGGGGGGCAGTGAGACTTCATTGTAATGCAGATTTCTTTACAGGCTTGCTTGTTTGGCCAAAAAGGGCGTATGTGTTTTTTCTTGAATATATTCAGGAAAAAACGCATACGCCCTTTTTGACCAAGTGCATCATTGTCGACTTTCTGTCTCTTTCCTTATGCTTTAAATGCAATTCCAGTCTGCCCCTGAACTCGTTTTCCTGCAATTCTGCCCCGCTTTCAAGTCCTCTACGCAGCCTTACTTCAATACATTTTTGGACAATAGCTGACATTTATAACTCTGCAGGTTTGTGAATGACAGTGCGCCTGAGCTCCTTTCTTCTACTCGCTTTCTTGTGAGCTGGCCGGAAACCCGCAGGATTGCTTCATGCCCTAATCTGGTTCCGGCACAGCATGCTGATCCTTTGGTAAATTCCTCTTCCTGGTGGGAAATGAGTGTTATATTTGAACGTGCAGACACCTAGAGCTAGTCTCTCATTGGTTCTCCCTATTCTTGTTCATCTTGCGCAGAAATTGCAAACTGTGCCAAACAGGAGGTTAAAGGCACTGACTCTCTAAGTGGGGAGAGTATTAGTAAAGGGTCTTCAATCGTGAACCCGAGTAAAAGGGGACGAAAACTGAGATGCATTTGAAAAGGTTTCCCGGTCACACGGTGCACCATACTGTGGGTTTCCCATGCATGTTTTAGCTGAAGGAAGAATCCCTTAAACCTGGAGAGTTGGGACCCATGGAATGGGTACCATGCAGTATGACTTCAAAGGGCCTGCATTTTCTCAACGAACCTCACCAATGCTATCAGGCTGAAGTGTACAGCCTTATGTCTCACTCAGCTCTGGTTGTAGATGTGGTAAATCCAGGTTGCATCACAAGCCCTGAATGAATTATTTAAGAATTGCTCTCTATTTCACTGTCATTGTGTTTGTTTTTGTAATTCATTTTGATAATGGGATTTATCGGATTTTCTCTGCTGCATTCATGCCGCTGTACACACACTTGAGTCTCTTATGGAGACATATAAATCCATGGGTTTGAAGATACTTACTAGTCAGGTGTATTCCTAGGCGTTGAATATGGGGTGTTTAGTCCATTTCGTTGAGCAAGGGCTAGGTCTTGACTATTACATATTTGGCTTATGGAAAGGTATCTGTGCTAATTTCTATCTCTGGTTTTATGCAGCACCCCAACTCACTTTTCCCCTTAAGCAAGCATAAGGTGGTTTTCTAAATTTGAGACCCTGTTCTGTTTTGTAATTCAGTTCATGTGTAGCCAAGTTTACATTCCGTGTATTAGTGATATCTTATGATGTTTCATTTTCTGTGTGACTTATTTCACTTAGAATCATCGTACCTGAATCCACTCATTATGCCACGATGGGCCTGATGACATAGATTTCATTGCTGAGTGATATTCAATTGAATGTGTGTACCACAACTTCTTTATCCATTTTTCACATTCTGGGATATTTAACTTGTACCGTAGACGAGATTCCTGTAAACAGAGCCGTCTGAAACTTTGGGGTGGCTGTCTGTTTTTGATTTTAATTTCCGTGATCTATAAGACCATAAGTGGAAGTGCCGTAGTCTCCGTTGCTTTGTTTCTTAGGTGTTTCAGGAAACAACATACACTTCTCCAGAGTGGCTGTTGGCAATTTACATCCCGCCCATCAGCATAACAAGGCTCCCTGTTCTCCATGGCCTGTGCTGTCTTTCTGGATTTTACACTTTTTTCAGATGGCCCTTTTGACCTGGGGGCAGTGAGACTTCTTTGTAGTGCAGATTTCTTTAACATGCTGGCTTGGTTGGCCAAAAAGGGCGTATGCGTTTTTTCCTGAATATATTCAGGAAAAAACGCATACGCCCTTTTTGGCCAAGTGCATGATTGTCGACGTTCTGCCTCTTTTCCTATGCTTTAAATGCAATTCCAGTCTACCCCCTGAAATCGTTTTCCTGCAATTCTGCCCCGCTTTCCAGTCCTCTTCGCAGCCTTCCTTCAATATATTTTTGGACGATAGCTGTCATTTATAACTCTGCATGTTTGTGAATTACAGTGCCCCTGAGCTCCTTTCTTCAACTCGCTTTCTTGTGAGCTGGCCGCAAACCCGCAGGAATGCTTCAGGCCCTAATCTGGTTCCGGCACGGCATGCTGAGCCTTTGGTTAATTCCTCTTCCTGGTGGGAAATGAGCGTTCCATTTGCCCGTCCAGACACCTACAGCTAGTCTCTCATTGGTTCTCCCTATTCCTGTTCATCTTGCGCAGAAATTGCAAACTGTGCCAAACAGGAGGTTAAAGGCACTGACTCTCCAAGTGGGGAGAGTGTTAGTAAACGGTCTGGAATGGTGAACCCGAGTAAAAGGGGACGAAAACTGAGATGCATTTGAAAACGTTTCCCGGTCACACAGTGCACTGTACTGTGGGTTTCCCATGCATGTTTAAGATGAAGGAAGAATCCCTTAAACCTGGAGAGTTGGGACCCATGGAATGGGTACCATGCAGTATGACTTCAAAGGGTCTGCATTTGCTCATCGAACCTCACCAATGCTATCAGCCCGAAGTGTCCAGCCTTATATCTCACTCAGCTCTGGGTGTAGATGTGGTAAATCCAGGTTACATCACAAGCCCTGAATGAATTATTTAAGAATTGCTCTCTCTTTCACTGTCATTGTGTTTGTTTTTGTAATTCATTTTGATAATGGGTTTTATCGGATTTTCTCTGCTGCATTCATGCCGCTGTACACACACTTGAGTCTCTTACGGAGACATATAAATCTATGGGTTTGAAGGTTCTTACTAGTCATGTGTAATCCTAGGCGTTGAATATGGGGTGTTTAGTCCATTTCGTTGAGCAAGGGCTAGGTCTTGACTATTACATATTTGGCTTATGGAAAGGTATCTGTGCTAATTTCTATCTCTGGTTTTATGCAGCACCACAACTCACCTTTCCCCTTAAGCAAGCATAAGTTGGTTTTCTTAATTTGAGACCCTGTTCTATTTTGTAATTCAGTTCATGTGTAGCCAAGTTTACATTCCGTGTATTAGTGATATCTTATGATGTTTCATTTTCTGTGTGACTTATTTCACTTAGAATCATCGTACGTGAATCCACTCATTATGCCGCGACGGGCCTGATGACATAGATTTCATTGGTGAGTGATATTCCTTTGTACGTACGTACCACACTTCTTTATCCATTTTTCGCTTTCTGGGATATTTAACTTGTACCGTAGACGAGGTTCTTGTAAACAGAGCCGTAAACAGAAACTTTGCGGTGGCTGTGTGTTTTTGATTTTAATTTCCCTAAGCTATAGGAAAATAAGTGGTAATGCGGTAGGCTCCGTTGCTTTGTTTTTTAGGTTTTTGAGGAAACACCATACACATCTCCAGAGTGGCTGTTGGCAATTTACATCCCGCCCATCAGCATAACAAGGCTCCCTGTTCTCCATGGCCTGTGCTGCCTTTCTGGATTTTACACTTTTTTCAGATGGCCCTTTTGAACGGGGGGCAGTGAGACTTCATTGTAGTGCAGATTTCTTTAACATGCTTGCTTGGTTGGCCAAAAAGGGCGTATGGGTTTTTTCCTGAATATATTCAGGAAAAAACGCATACGCCCTTTTTGGCCAAGTGCATCATTGTCGACGTTCTGCCTCATTTCCCATGCTTTAAATGCAATTCCAGTCTACCCCCTGAAATCGTTTTCTTGCAATTCTGCCCCGCTTTCAAATCCTCTTCGCAGCCTTCCTTCAATATATTTTTGGGTGATAGCTGTCATTTATAACTCTGCAGGTTTGTGAATTACAGTGTCCCTGAGCTCCTTTCTTCAACTCGCTTTCTTGTGAGCTGGCCGCAAACCCGCAGGATTGCTTCAGGCCCTAATCTGGTTCCGGCACGGCATGCTGAGCCTTTGGTTAATTCCTCTTCCTGGTGGGAAATGAGCGTTAAATTTGCCCGTGCAGACACCTTCACACGAGTCTTCATGGTGCCACTTTGCCCCGGTTATCTCGATGGAGGTTGGAGTTGGAGGGCCTCCTCGCTCAAGGTCAGTGTGCCCATGGAGCCAACCCTGCAACTTCAGGGCATGGTTGGGTGTTAGGATCACCACGTGGGGTCCTTTTCCCTTCGGAGGGAGGTGGCCTTTTGGGCTGCTGATTTCCAGGTTTTCAGATACTGCCAGTATCTTGGCCAGATGTGGCGGTGGGCCAAGCCCCTTGGTGACCGTAGTTTATCCTACCTGGAGCGCATTCTTGCATTGTTCCATTTCAAGTGGTCCCAGGTTTTGCACTAATACTCCAATGGCGATTCACCGTTCACCAGGAATGTAAAGGTCAAAGGGTTTAGCTAAATTAGGGAGTTCCAGGGCAAGGGTCTGAATTGACTGCTCTTTCCATTCTTGAAAGGCCACTTCTGCATTCTATTCAAAAGGATCATCATCTTTTCCTTTCAGTGTTTCATATAGAGGCCCAGCTAGTAGACTGTAGTTAGGGATCCAGAAGCAGCAAACCCTGGCCTCCCCAGGAACCCCTAAGCTGTCTTCTAGTTTCAGAAATGGGTAAGGCTGTAAATTGTTTCTTCCCTTTCCTGGGATGGGCTTCTCCGACCTTCTGTGAGAATGAAGCCCAGGCAGGTCACCGTAGTCTGTGATATTTGAGCTTTGTCTTGGACAACTTGTATCCTTTATTGGCTTGGTAGTTCAGAGGTCTCCTTAGTAGGGCTGGCGATCAGAATGTCGTCTGCATATTGAAGGAGTGTTTCCTTTTCCAGAGGTAGAACTTTTAGTTCTTTAGCTGAGCTTTCCCCAAAGATGGTGTGGGAATTTTTGAACCCTTGGGGCAACACGGCCTGGAAGTATTGTTTTAGTTGTATGTTGAGTCCTGCCACTCACAAGCCAAAATTTCTTGTGACTCTGGGACTAATAGAATACAAAAGAAGGCATCATTGAAGACTAATACAGAATACCATGTCCTGGTGGTTGGTAGAATGACCAGCAGGGTGTAGGATTTAGGAACTACTGGAGGTATATCCTCGGTGGCTTCACTGACTGTCCTGACATCCTTTACCAGGACTCCAGCAGCCCATGTGGCTCTCGAGGTCAGGCCAATCCCAGGATATGGAGCTCACCTGGGCAAGTACCCCACCCCAACCCCAGCCCATGGGGCTCTCGTGTTCAGGCCCCTCCCAGGATATGGGGTTCCCTGGGCAGGTTCCCCTGCAGCCCATGGGGCTCTCGTGGTCAGGCCCCTCCCAGGATACAGAGCTACCCTTGCAGGTACCATGGCAGGGCTGGGAACACAGGAACCGTGCATATCGCCCTCATTGCAGAGCACTCCCAGCTCACCTGTCACTCAGATCTGACACAGAGCACCTCAGAGCAGGACTTGAACTAACAAACAGCAGCTCCGACAGGTCTGTGACCCTGGGCATCACTCTGTGTGGCCTCCCTCCACCTGGTCTTCCAGAGACTTCCACTGCACCCGGGGCACCAGGCCTCTGTCTCCACCCACCAGCCACCCCTCCTCTCCCTGACTCCTGGGTTCCTCTCATTAGGAGAGGGTTTTCTTGAAGTTGTCTCCCACTCATGGGCCAGATAATATAATTAGAAAACAAGCCAGAGCTGCAGCCCCTTGTCTATCCTGACTCTCAGGAGCCCACACCTGTTCCTTGGACCTGGCCGATTCAGCAAGTTCCAGTTTCTGCAACTGTGAGCCCCTGAGGGGTGATTATTGGCTGGCCTGGGAAGCCCGACCGTGCCGGCCAGCCCTCCCCAGGTGTGCCTGGGTTCAGATCAATATAAACACCGCTCCAGGCAGCAAGAGCCCCTGCAGCTGTGCCTGACGCCATTTTCTCTGCCCTGTCAGCAGTCTTGGGGCTGGACTGGTGGGAGGGAGTGAGAGGCCACGGCTTTGTGGGTGGCCCAGTGTGAGTGGGGCTCTGCTGGACTTTCTGCAGCAGTTGCCAAGATGCCACCTGCTAAAGAAGAGGATGTGTCACCCATACCTGCCGCTGGAATTTCTCCCTGGGCAGAGGTGAGTGAGGAAGAAAGCAGTGGGGGCCGGGACAGCAGGGGTATCTCAGGCAGGGAAATGGAAAGCTTCCAGAAGAGCACCCAGGGCCAGGACCATCCTGGCTGGCCTGCAGGCACCAAGTCGGCTGGCATGCTGTCACTCATGTGGCTCCATGGCCCTTCCTCTAGGCTTTCAAGTCCTTGTACATATTCAGGTGTTTTACCTGGGAAGGGTGGGAACATTTCAGCAGCAGCTGGCCTGGGGCTCAGCCCACGTTTACTCACAGATGCCTCGGCACGGTCCCCCAGCTTTGCAATGAGGACGCTTGTTGCGTGGGGCCTGCTGGCTGAATGGGAGATGATTCCCCACCACTGACCAACTTCAGAATTGTTTACAACTGGAGCAAGTGCCCTGATACGGTTTTCCTCTGTGTAACTGGTGGGTTCTGTTTTTTTTTCTTTTTTTCGTTTTTGGTTCAAGGTAGATTTTATTCCTCTTTTTTGTATTTACAGATATAAGCATGGAAATAATTTATTCATATAAATACATGTATGTGAAGGGAAGAATATTTTTTCTGTTTTACTTTTTGTAATTTGAATTTTATTTTATTTTTTTATACAGCAGGTTCTTTTTGGTTATCTATTTTATACATATAAATGTATACATGCCAATCCCAATCTCTCAACTCCTCCCACCACCACCCCCCAACAGCTTTCCCCCCTTGGTGTCCATACGTTTGTTGTCTACATCTGTTGCTCTATTTCTGCCTGGCAAAACGGTTCATCTGTACAATTTTTCTAGGTTCCACATATATGCATTAATAGACAAGATTTGTTTTTCTCTTTCTGACTTACTTCACTCTGTATGACAGTCTCTAGATCCATCAACGTCTCTACAAATGACCCAATTTCATTCCTTTTTATGGCTTAGTAATATTCCATTTTATATATGTACCACATCTTTATGCATTCGTCTGTCTGTGGGCATTTAGGTTGCTTCCATTACCTGGATATTGTAAATAGTGATGCAATGAACATTGCGGTGAATGTCTCTTTTTGATTTATGGTTTTGTCTGGGTATATGCCCAGTAGTGGGATTGCTGTATCATATGGTAATTCTATTCTTAGTTTTATAAGAAACTCCATAATGTTCTCCACAGTGACTGTATCAATTTACGTTCCCAACAATAGTGGAAGAGGGATCCTTATCTCCACACCCTTTCCAGCATTTGTTGTTTGTAGATTTTCTGATGATGCCCATTCTAACAGGTGTGAGGTGATACACCATGGATGAGTCTATTTCGTTGAGCAAAGAGTAGGTCTTGTCTATTACATATTTGGCTTATGGAACGGTATGTGTGCTAATTTCAATCTCTGGTTTTATACAGCACCCCAACTCAACTTTCCCCTTAAGCAAGCATAAGTTTTTATCTAAATGTGAGACTCTGTTCGGTTTTGGAATTCAGTTTATGTGTAGCCAAGTTTACACTCTCTCTATTAGTGATATCTTATGATAATTATCTTTCTCTGTGTGACCTATTTCTCTTAGAATCATCATACTTAAATCCACTCAATTTGCTGCTACAGGCCTGATGACATTGATTTCATTGCTGAGTGATATTCCGTTGTACGTAAGTAGCACAACTCCTTTATCCATTTTTTTCTTTCTGGGATATTTAATTTGTACTGGACTCAAGGTTCTTGTAAACACAGCAGCCCTAAATTTTGTGTTGGCTGTGTCTTGTTGATTTTAATTTTCCTAAGCTATAGGGCCAAAAGTGGAAGTGCCCTAGGGTCTGTAGCTTTGTTTTTCAGATGTTTCAGGATACACCATAAACATCTCCAGAGTGTCTGTTGGCAATTTACATCCCGCCCATCAGCATAACAAGGCTCCCTGTTCTCCATGGCCTGTCCTGTGTTTCTGGTTTTTACACTTTTTTCAGATGGCCCTTTTGACGAATGGGAAATGAGACTTCATTGTAGTGCGGATTTCCATTTCTCGAGTGCTTGGTTGGCCAAAAAGGGCATATGTGTTTTTTCCTGAATATATTCAGGAAAAAATGTTTACGCACTTTTGTCCAAGTGCATCACTGTCAAAGATCTGCCGCTTTTCACATGCTTTAAATGCAATTCCAATCTACCTCCTGAAATATGATTCCTGCAATTCTGCCTCGTTTTCAAGTCCTCTTTGCAGACTTACTTCCATATAATTTTGCCAATAGCTGTCATTTATAACACTGCAGGTTTGTGAATTACAGTGCCCGTGATTTCCTTTCTTAACTCGTTTCCTTGAAAACTGGCCACAGAACCGCAGGTTTGCTTCAGGCCGTAATCAGGGTCCGGCACGGCACTCTGAGACTTTGGTTCATTCCACTTCCTGGTGGGAAATTAGAGTTAAATGTGCCCCTCCAGACACCTGCCTCACTCCTAGCCCCTTGGTGATGTGTGTCCTGTGGTTTGAGGCCACATGTGCTGGGTTCCTCACCTTTGGCTGATGTGGCCCCACTGGTGTGAGGACACTCCTGCCTGGTTCCCATCCCCTTGGTGATGTGGGCCCTCCGGTGAGAGTCTGATCCTGGTTGGGTTCCTCACACTTCTGTGAGGTGGGCCCTCTTCTCTGAGGTCACTCCTGCCTGGCTGGCACACCCCGCCTTGGCGACGTCGGCCCTCTGGTGGGATTTGGTGCCTGCTGGGTGTCTCCTCCCCTCGGTAATGAGGGCCCTCTGGCGTCAGACCCTAACTCCTGGGCTCCCAATATTTTCTGATATGCGCCCTGTGGTTCGAGTACACTCCTGCCAGGTTCCCAACCCCATGGGAATGTGGGCCTTCTGCTCTGAGGTCCCAACCGTGGGTTGCTCAGTTTCATGATGAGGGCCCTCTGCTGTGAGTTCTCTCCGGCCTGGATCCCATAGCCTCGCTGCTCCTGGCCACCTGCTGGGAGGTTACAACTGCGGGATTCCTCACCTTTTTTCTTCTATGGGCCCTGTGTTTTGAGACTCCTCCTGCCTGCCTCACTCCCAGCCCCTTGGTGATGTGTGTCCTCTGGTTTGAGGCCACGTATGCTGGGTCCCTCGCCTTTCGATGATGTGGCCCCACTGGTGTGAGGACACTCCTGCCTGGTTCCTATCCCCTTGATGATGTGGGCCCTCTGGTGAGAGTCTGATCCTGGCTGGGTTCCTCACCCTTCTGTGAGGGGGGCCCTCTGCTGTGAGGTCACTCCTGCCTGGCTGGCACACCCCACCTGGGCAACATCGGCCCTCTTGTGGCAGTTGGAGCCTGCTGGGAACCTCCCCTCGGTGATGGGGGCCCTCTTGCCTCAGGCCCTAACTGCTGGGTACCCACATTTTCTGATACGTGCTAAGTGGTGCGAGGACACTCCTGCGAGGTTCCCATCCCCATGGGCATGTGGGCCTTCTGCTCTAAGGTCCCAACACCTGTGTTGTTCACCGTTTCATGATGTTGGCTCTCTGGTGTTAGTTCACCCAGGCCTAGATCCCATAGCCTCTGTGCTCTGAGCGGCCTGCTGGGAGGTTCCTACTGCTGGATTCCTTACCTTTTTTATTCTTTGGGTCCTGTGTTTTCATGCTCCTACTTCCTGACTCACTCCCAGCCCATTTGTGATGTAGGTCCTCTTGTTTAAGGCCACATGTACCAGTTTCCTCACCTTTATTGATGTGGCCCCACTGGTGTGAGGACACTCCTGCCTGGTTCCCATCCCCTTGGTGATGTGGGCCCTCTGGTGAGAGTCTGATCCTGTCTGGATTCCTCACACTTCTGTGAGGTGGGCCCTCTGCTGTGAGGTAACTCCTGCCTGGCTTGCTCCCATTGCCTTGGTGACGTCGGCCCTCTGGTGGCATTTGGAGCCTGCTGGTAGCCTCCTCTCCTCCGTGATGAGGGCCCTCTGGCGCCAGGCCATAACTGCTGGGTTCCCACATTTTCTGATACGTGCTAAGTTGTGCGAGGACACTCCTGCGAGGTTCCCATCCCCATGGGGATGTGGGCCTTCTGCTCTGAGGTCCCACTGGCTGGGTTGCTCACAGTTTCATGATGTGGGCCCTCTGCTGTGAGTTCACTGTGGCCTGGATCCCATAGACTCCATGCTCTGGGCCACCTGCTGGGAGGTTCAAACTGCTGGATTCCTCACATTTTTTATTCTGTGGGCCCTGTGTTGTTAGGCTACTCCTGCCTGCCTCACTCGGAGCACCTTGGAAATGTGGGTCCTCTGGTTTAGGCCACATGTGCTGGGTTCCTCACCTTTCTATAATGTGGCCACACTGGTGTGAGGACACTCCTGCCTTGTTCCGATCCCCTTGGTGATGTGGGCCCTCTGGTGAGAGTCTTATCCTGGCTGGGTTCCTCACCCTTCTGTGAGGTAGGCCCTCTGCTGTGAGGTCACTCCTGCCTGGCTGGCACACGTCAACGTGGCGACGTGGGCCCTCAGTTGGGAGTTGGTGCCTGCTGGGAGTCTCCTCCCCTCGGTAATGAGGGCCCTCTGGCGTCAGACCCTAACTCCTGGGCTCCCAAAATTTTCTGATGTGCGCCCTGTGGTGCGAGTACACTCCTGCCAGGATCCCAACCCCATGGGAATGTGGGCCTTCTGCTCTAAGGTCCCAACGGCTGTGTTGCTCACAGTTTCATGATGAGGGCCCTCTGTTTTGAGTTCAGTCAGGCCTGGATCCCATAGCCTCGCTGCTCCTGGCCACCTGCTGGGAGGTTCCAACTGCGGGATCCCTCACCTTTTTTACGCTATGGGCCCTCTGTTTGGAGGCTCCTCCTGCCTGCCTCACTCCCAGCCCCTTGGTGATGTGTGTCCTGTAGTTTGAGGCCACGTGTGCTGGGTCCGTCACATTTCGGTGATGTGACCACACTGGTGTGAGAACACTCCTGCCTGGTTTCCATTCCCTTGGTGATGTGGGCCCTCCGGTGAGAGTCTGATCCTCTTTGGGTTCCTCACACTTTTGTGTGGTTGGCCCTCTGCTCTGAGGTCACTCCTGCCTGGCTGGCACACCCTGCATTGGCGACGTCGGCCTTCTGGTAGCAGTTGGAGCTTGCTGGGAGCCTCCTCTCCTCAGTGATGAGGGCCCTCTGGCGTCCGGCCCTAACTGCTGGGCTCCCCACCTTTTCTGATGTGTGCCCACTGGTGCGATGACACTCCTGCTTGGTTCCCTCCCCCATGGGGATGTGGGCCTTGTGCTCTGAGGTTACAACGGCTGGGTTGCTTACAGTATCACGATGAGGGCCCTCTGTTGTGAGTTCATCACTGCCTGGATCCCATAGCCTCGGTGCTCTGGGCCGCCTGCTGGGATGTTCCAACTGCTGGATTCCTCACCTTTTTTATACAATGGGCCATGTGTTTTGAGGTTAATCCTGCCTGCCTCGCTCCGAGACCCATGGTGATGTGGGTCCTCTGGTTTGAGGCCACATGTGCTGGGTACCTCAACTTTCGATGATGTGGCCCCATGGGTGTGAGGACACTCCTGCCTGGTTCCCAGCCCCTTGCTTATGTGGGCACTCTGGTGAGAGTCTGATCTTGACTGGGTTCCTTACCCTTCTGTGAGGTGGGCCCTCTGATGTGAGGTCACTCCTGCCTGGATGGCTCATGTCGCCTTGGAGACGTAGGCCCTCTGTTGGCCACTGAAGCATGCTGGGAGCCTCCTACCCTCTTTAATAAGGGCCCTGGAAGAAACGCATATGCCCTTTTTGACCAAGTGCATCATTGTCGAGGTTCTGCCTCTTCTCCTATACTTTCAGAGGACTTCCCGTCTACCTCCTGAAATCGTATTCCTGGAATTCTGCCCCGCGTTCAAGTCCTCTTTGCAGCCTTACTTCAATATATTTTTGGACGATAGCTGTCATTTATAACTCTGCAGGTTTGTGAATTACAGTGCCCCTGAGCTCCTTTCTTCAACTCGCTTTCTTGTGAGCTGGCCGCAAAACCGCAGGATTGCTTCAGGCCCTAATCTGGTTCCGACACGGCATGCTGAGCCTTTGGCTAATTCCTCTTCCTGGTGGGAAATGAGCGTTAAATTTGTTCGTGCAGACACCTACAGCTAATCTCTCATTGGTTCTCCCTATTCCTGTTCATCTTGTGCAGAAATTCCAAACTGTGCCAAACAGGAGGTTAAAGGCACTGACTCTCCAAGTGGGGAGAGTGTTAGTAAAGCGTCTGGAATGGTAAAACCGAGTACAAGGGGACGAAAACTGAGACGCATTTAAAAAGTTTTCCCGGTGACACGGTGGACCATATTCTGGGTTGCCCATGCATGTTTTACCTGAAGGAAGAATCCCTTCAACCTGGAGAGTTGGGACCCATGGAATGGGTACCACGCAGTATGACTTCAAAGGGTTGCCTTTGCTCACCGAACGTCACCAATGCTATCAGCCCGAAGTGTCCAGCCTTATGTCTCACTCAGCTCGGGGTGTAGATGTGGTAAATCCACGTTGCATCACAAGCCCTGAATGAATTATTTAAGAATTGCTCTCTATTTCACTGTCATTGTGTTTTGTTTTTGTAATTTATTTTGATAATGGGATTTATCGGATTTTCACTGCTGCGTTTATGCCGCTGTACACATGCTTGATTCTCTTATGGAGACATATAAATCCATGGGTTTTCAGATTCTTACTAGTCAGGTATATTCCTAGGCATTGAATATGGGGTGTTGAGTCCATTTCGTGGAGCAAGGAGTAGGTCCTGACTATTACATATTTGCTTATGGAAAGGTATCTGTGCTAATTTCAATCTCTGGTTTTATGCAGCACCACAACTCACCTTTCCCCTTAAGCAAGCATAAGTTGGTTTTCTAAATTTGAGACCCTTTTCTGTTTTGTAATTGAGTTCATGTGCAGTCATGTTTGCATTCCGTGTATTTGAGATATCTTATGGTGTTTCTTTTTCTGTGTGACTTAGTTAACTTAGAATGATCGTACCTGAATCCACTCATTATGCCGCGACGGGCCTCATGACATAGATTTCATTGCTGAGTGATATTCCATTGTACGTACGTACAACAACTTCTTTATCCATTTTTTGCTTTCTGGGATATTTCACTTGTACTGTAAATGAGGTTCTTGTAAGCAGAGCCGTCCAAAATTTATGGGTGGCTGTGTCTTTTTGATTTTAATTTCCCTAAGCTATAGAACCATAAGTGGAAGTGCCGTAGGCTCCGTTGCTTAGTTTTTTAGGTGTTTGAGGAAACACCATACACTTCTCCAGAGTGGCTGTTGGCAAGTTACATCCCGCCCATCAGCATAACAAGGCTCCCTGTTCTCCATGGCCTGTCCTGCCTTTCTGGATTTTTCACTTTTTTCAGATGTCCCTTTTGACAGGGGGGCAGTGAGACTTCATTGTAATGCAGATTTCTTTACAGGCTTGCTTGTTTGGCCTAAAAGGGCGTATGTGTTTTTTCTTGAATATATTCAGGAAAAAACGCATACGCCCTTTTTGACCAAGTGCATCATTGTCGACTTTCTGTCTCTTTCCTTATGCTTTAAATGCAATTCCAGTCTGCCCCTGAACTCGTTTTCCTGCAATTCTGCCCCGCTTTCAAGTCCTCTACGCAGCCTTACTTCAATACATTTTTGGACAATAGCTGACATTTATAACTCTGCAGGTTTGTGAATGACAGTGCGCCTGAGCTCCTTTCTTCTACTCGCTTTCTTGTGAGCTGGCCGCAAACCCGCAGGATTGCTTCATGCCCTAATCTGGTTCCGGCACAGCATGCTGATCCTTTGGTAAATTCCTCTTCCTGGTGGGAAATGAGTGTTATATTTGAACGTGCAGACACCTAGAGCTAGTCTCTCATTGGTTCTCCCTATTCTTGTTCATCTTGCGCAGAAATTGCAAACTGTGCCAAACAGGAGGTTAAAGGCACTGACTCTCTAAGTGGGGAGAGTATTAGTAAAGGGTCTTCAATCGTGAACCCGAGTAAAAGGGGACGAAAACTGAGATGCATTTGAAAAGGTTTCCCAGTCACACGGTGCACCATACTGTGGGTTTCCCATGCATGTTTTAGCTGAAGGAAGAATCCCTTAAACCTGGAGAGTTGGGACCCATGGAATGGGTACCATGCAGTATGACTTCAAAGGGCCTGCATTTTCTCAACGAACCTCACCAATGCTATCAGGCTGAAGTGTACAGCCTTATGTCTCACTCAGCTCTGGTTGTAGATGTGGTAAATCCAGGTTGCATCACAAGCCCTGAATGAATTATTTAAGAATTGCTCTCTATTTCACTGTCATTGTGTTTGTTTTTGTAATTCATTTTGATAATGGGATTTATCGGATTTTCTCTGCTGCATTCATGCCGCTGTACACACACTTGAGTCTCTTATGGAGACATATAAATCCATGGGTTTGAAGATACTTACTAGTCAGGTGTATTCCTAGGCGTTGAATATGGGGTGTTTAGTCCATTTCGTTGAGCAAGGGCTAGGTCTTGACTATTACATATTTGGCTTATGGAAAGGTATCTGTGTTAATTTCTATCTCTGGTTTTATGCAGCACCCCAACTCACTTTTCCCCTTAAGCAAGCATAAGGTGGTTTTCTAAATTTGAGACCCTGTTCTGTTTTGTAATTCAGTTCATGTGTAGCCAAGTTTACATTCCGTGTATTAGTGATATCTTATGATGTTTCATTTTCTGTGTGACTTATTTCACTTAGAATCATCGTACATGAATCCACTCATTATGCCGCGACGGGCCTGATGACATTGATTTCATTGGTGAGTGATATTCCTTTGTACGTACGTACCACACTTCTTTATCCATTTTTCGCTTTCTGGGATATTTAACTTGTACCGTAGACGAGGTTCTTGTAAACAGAGCCGTAAACAGAAACTTTGCGGTGGCTGTGTGTTTTTGATTTTAATTTCCCTAAGCTATAGGAAAATAAGTGGTAATGCCGTAGGCTCCGTTGCTTTGTTTTTTAGGTTTTTGAGGAAACACCATACACATCTCCAGAGTGGCTGTTGGCAATTTACATCCCGCCCATCAGCATAACAAGGCTCCCTGTTCTCCATGGCCTGTGCTGCCTTTCTGGATTTTACACTTTTTTCAGATGGCCCTTTTGAACGGGGGGCAGTGAGACTTCATTGTAGTGCAGATTTCTTTAACATGCTTGCTTGGTTGGCCAAAAAGGGCGGATGCTTTTTTTCCTGAATATATTCAGGAAAATACGCATACGCCCTTTTTGGCCAAGTGCATCATTGTCGACGTTCTGCCTCATTTCCTATGCTTTAAATGCAATTCCAGTCTACCCCCTGAAATCGTTTTCTTGCAATTCTGCCCCGCTTTCAAGTCCTCTTCGCAGCCTTCCTTCAGTATATTTTTGGGTGATAGCTGTCATTTATAACTCTGCAGGTTTGTGAATTACAGTGTCCCTGAGCTCCTTTCTTCAACTCGCTTTCTTGTGAGCTGGCCGCAAACCCGCAGGATTGCTTCAGGCCCTAATCTGGTTCCGGCACGGCATGCTGAGCCTTTGGTTAATTCCTCTTCCTGGTGGGAAATGAGCGTTAAATTTGCCCGTGCAGACACCTTCACACGAGTCTTCATGGTGCCACTTTGCCCCGGTTATCTCGATGGAGGTTGGAGTTGGAGGGCCTCCTCGCTCAAGGTCAGTGTGCCCATGGAGCCAACCCTGCAACTTCAGGGCATGGTTGGGTGTTAGGATCACCACGTGGGGTCCTTTTCCCTTCGGAGGGAGGTGGCCTTTTGGGCTGCTGATTTCCAGGTTTTCAGATACTGCCAGTATCTTGGCCAGATGTGGCGGTGGGCCAAGCCCCTTGGTGACCGTAGTTTATCCTACCTGGAGCGCATTCTTGCATTGTTCCATTTCAAGTGGTCCCAGGTTTTGCACTAATACTCCAATGGCGATTCACCGTTCACCAGGAATGTAAAGGTCAAAGGGTTTAGCTAAATTAGGGAGTTCCAGGGCAAGGGTCTGAATTGACTGCTCTTTCCATTCTTGAAAGGCCACTTCTGCATTCTATTCAAAAGGATCATCATCTTTTCCTTTCAGTGTTTCATATAGAGGCCCAGCTAGTAGACTGTAGTTAGGGATCCAGAAGCAGCAAACCCTGGCCTCCCCAGGAACCCCTAAGCTGTCTTCTAGTTTCAGAAATGGGTAAGGCTGTAAATTGTTTCTTCCCTTTCCTGGGATGGGCTTCTCCGACCTTCTGTGAGAATGAAGCCCAGGCAGGTCACCGTAGTCTGTGATATTTGAGCTTTGTCTTGGACAACTTGTATCCTTTATTGGCTTGGTAGTTCAGAGGTCTCCTTAGTAGGGCTGGCGATCAGAATGTCGTCTGCATATTGAAGGAGTGTTTCCTTTTCCAGAGGTAGAACTTTTAGTTCTTTAGCTGAGCTTTCCCCAAAGATGGTGTGGGAATTTTTGAACCCTTGGGGCAACACGGCCCGGAAGTATTGTTTTAGTTGTATGTTGAGTCCTGCCACTCACAAGCCAAAATTTCTTGTGACTCTGGGACTAATAGAATACAAAAGAAGGCATCATTGAAGACTAATACAGAGTACCATGTCCTGGTGGTTGGTAGAATGACCAGCAGGGTGTAGGATTTAGGAACTACTGGAGGTATATCCTCGGTGGCTTCACTGACTGTCCTGACATCCTTTACCAGGACTCCAGCAGCCCATGGGGCTCTCGAGGTCAGGCCAATCCCAGGATATGGAGCTCACCTGGGCAGGTACCCCACCCCAACCCCAGCCCATGGGGCTCTCGTGTTCAGGCCCCTCCCAGGATATGGGGTTCCCTGGGCAGGTTCCCCTGCAGCCCATGGGGCTCTCGTGGTCAGGCCCCTCCCAGGATACAGAGCTACCCTTACAGGTACCATGGCAGGGCTGGGAACACAGGAACCCTGCATATCGCCCTCATTGCAGAGCACTCCCAGCTCACCTGTCACTCAGATCTGACACAGAGCACCTCAGAGCAGGACTTGAACTAACAAACAGCAGCTCCGACAGGTCTGTGACCCTGGGCATCACTCTGTGTGGCCTCCCTCCACCTGGTCTTCCAGAGACTTCCACTGCACCCGGGGCACCAGGCCTCTGTCTCCACCCACCAGCCACCCCTCCTCTCCCTGACTCCTGGGTTCCTCTCATTAGGAGAGGGTTTTCTTGAAGTTGTCTCCCACTCATGGGCCAGATAATATAATTAGAAAACAAGCCAGAGCTGCAGCCCCTTGTCTATCCTGACTCTCAGGAGCCCACACCTGTTCCTTGGACCTGGCCGATTCAGCAAGTTCCAGTTTCTGCAACTGTGAGCCCCTGAGGGGTGATTATTGGCTGGCCTGGGAAGCCCGACCGTGCCGGCCAGCCCTCCCCAGGTGTGCCTGGGTTCAGATCAATATAAACACCGCTCCAGGCAGCAAGAGCCCCTGCAGCTGTGCCTGACGCCATTTTCTCTGCCCTGTCAGCAGTCTTGGGGCTGGACTGGTGGGAGGGAGTGAGAGGCCACGGCTTTGTGGGTGGCCCAGTGTGAGTGGGGCTCTGCTGGACTTTCTGCAGCAGTTGCCAAGATGCCACCTGCTAAAGAAGAGGATGTGTCACCCATACCTGCCGCTGGAATTTCTCCCTGGGCAGAGGTGAGTGAGGAAGAAAGCAGTGGGGGCCGGGACAGCAGGGGTATCTCAGGCAGGGAAATGGAAAGCTTCCAGAAGAGCACCCAGGGCCAGGACCATCCTGGCTGGCCTGCAGGCACCAAGTCGGCTGGCATGCTGTCACTCATGTGGCTCCATGGCCCTTCCTCTAGGCTTTCAAGTCCTTGTACATATTCAGGTGTTTTACCTGGGAAGGGTGGGAACATTTCAGCAGCAGCTGGCCTGGGGCTCAGCCCACGTTTACTCACAGATGCCTCGGCACGGTCCCCCAGCTTTGCAATGAGGACGCTTGTTGCGTGGGGCCTGCTGGCTGAATGGGAGATGATTCCCCACCACTGACCAACTTCAGAATTGTTTACAACTGGAGCAAGTGCCCTGATACGGTTTTCCTCTGTGTAACTGGTGGGTTCTGTTTTTTTTTCTTTTTTTCGTTTTTGGTTCAAGGTAGATTTTATTCCTCTTTTTTGTATTTACAGATATAAGCATGGAAATAATTTATTCATATAAATACATGTATGTGAAGGGAAGAATATTTTTTCTGTTTTACTTTTTGTAATTTGAATTTTATTTTATTTTTTTATACAGCAGGTTCTTTTTGGTTATCTATTTTATACATATAAATGTATACATGCCAATCCCAATCTCTCAACTCCTCCCACCACCACCCCCCAACAGCTTTCCCCCCTTGGTGTCCATACGTTTGTTGTCTACATCTGTTGCTCTATTTCTGCCTGGCAAAACGGTTCATCTGTACAATTTTTCTAGGTTCCACATATATGCATTAATAGACAAGATTTGTTTTTCTCTTTCTGACTTACTTCACTCTGTATGACAGTCTCTAGATCCATCAACGTCTCTACAAATGACCCAATTTCATTCCTTTTTATGGCTTAGTAATATTCCATTTTATATATGTTCCACTTCTTTATGCATCCGTCTGTCTGTGGGCATTTAGGTTGCTTCCATTACCTGGATATTGTAAATAGTGATGCAATGAACATTGCGGTGAATGTCTCTTTTTGATTTATGGTTTTGTCTGGGTATATGCCCAGTAGTGGGATTGCTGTATCATATGGTAATTCTATTCTTAGTTTTATAAGAAACTCCATAATGTTCTCCACAGTGACTGTATCAATTTACATTCCCAACAATAGTGGAAGAGGGTTCCTTATCTCCACACCCTTTCCAGCATTTGTTGTTTGTAGATTTTCTGATGATGCCCATTCTAACAGGTGTGAGGTGATACACCATGGATGAGTCTATTTCGTTGAGCAAAGAGTAGGTCTTGTCTATTACATATTTGGCTTATGGAACGGTATGTGTGCTAATTTCAATCTCTGGTTTTATACAGCACCCCAACTCAACTTTCCCCTTAAGCAAGCATAAGTTTTTATCTAAATGTGAGACTCTGTTCGGTTTTGGAATTCAGTTTATGTGTAGCCAAGTTTACACTCTCTCTATTAGTGATATCTTATGATAATTATCTTTCTCTGTGTGACCTATTTCTCTTAGAATCATCATACTTAAATCCACTCAATTTGCTGCTACAGGCCTGATGACATTGATTTCATTGCTGAGTGATATTCCGTTGTACGTAAGTAGCACAACTCCTTTATCCATTTTTTTCTTTCTGGGATATTTAATTTGTACTGGACTCAAGGTTCTTGTAAACACAGCAGCCCTAAATTTGGTGTTGGCTGTGTCTTGTTGATTTTAATTTTCCTAAGCTATAGGGCCAAAAGTGGAAGTGCCCTAGGGTCTGTAGCTTTGTTTTTCAGATGTTTCAGGATACACCATAAACATCTCCAGAGTGTCTGTTGGCAATTTACATCCCGCCCATCAGCATAACAAGGCTCCCTGTTCTCCATGGCCTGTCCTGTGTTTCTGGTTTTTACACTTTTTTCAGATGGCCCTTTTGACGAATGGGAAATGAGACTTCATTGTAGGACGGATTTCCATTTCTCGAGTGCTTGGTTGGCCAAAAAGGGCATATGTGTTTTTTCCTGAATATATTCAGGAAAAAATGTTTACGCACTTTTGTCCAAGTGCATCACTGTCAAAGATCTGCCGCTTTTCACATGCTTTAAATGCAATTCCAATCTACCTCCTGAAATATGATTCCTGCAATTCTGCCTCGTTTTCAAGTCCTCTTTGCAGACTTACTTCCATATAATTTTGCCAATAGCTGTCATTTATAACACTGCAGGTTTGTGAATTACAGTGCCCGTGATTTCCTTTCTTAACTCGTTTCCTTGAAAACTGGCCACAGAACCGCAGGTTTGCTTCAGGCCGTAATCAGGGTCCGGCACGGCACTCTGAGACTTTGGTTCATTCCACTTCCTGGTGGGAAATTAGAGTTAAATGTGCCCCTCCAGACACCTGCCTCACTCCTAGCCCCTTGGTGATGTGTGTCCTGTGGTTTGAGGCCACATGTGCTGGGTTCCTCACCTTTGGCTGATGTGGCCCCACTGGTGTGAGGACACTCCTGCCTGGTTCCCATCCCCTTGGTGATGTGGGCCCTCCGGTGAGAGTCTGATCCTGGTTGGGTTCCTCACACTTCTGTGAGGTGGGCCCTCTTCTCTGAGGTCACTCCTGCCTGGCTGGCACACCCCGCCTTGGCGACGTCGGCCCTCTGGTGGGATTTGGTGCCTGCTGGGTGTCTCCTCCCCTCGGTAATGAGGGCCCTCTGGCGTCAGACCCTAACTCCTGGGCTCCCAATATTTTCTGATATGCGCCCTGTGGTTCGAGTACACTCCTGCCAGGTTCCCAACCCCATGGGAATGTGGGCCTTCTGCTCTGAGGTCCCAACCGTGGGTTGCTCAGTTTCATGATGAGGGCCCTCTGCTGTGAGTTCTCTCCGGCCTGGATCCCATAGCCTCGCTGCTCCTGGCCACCTGCTGGGAGGTTACAACTGCGGGATTCCTCACCTTTTTTCTTCTATGGGCCCTGTGTTTTGAGACTCCTCCTGCCTGCCTCACTCCCAGCCCCTTGGTGATGTGTGTCCTCTGGTTTGAGGCCACGTATGCTGGGTCCCTCGCCTTTCGATGATGTGGCCCCACTGGTGTGAGGACACTCCTGCCTGGTTCCTATCCCCTTGATGATGTGGGCCCTCTGGTGAGAGTCTGATCCTGGCTGGGTTCCTCACCCTTCTGTGAGGGGGGCCCTCTGCTGTGAGGTCACTCCTGCCTGGCTGGCACACCCCACCTGGGCAACATCGGCCCTCTTGTGGCAGTTGGAGCCTGCTGGGAACCTCCCCTCGGTGATGGGGGCCCTCTTGCCTCAGGCCCTAACTGCTGGGTACCCACATTTTCTGATACGTGCTAAGTGGTGCGAGGACACTCCTGCGAGGTTCCCATCCCCATGGGCATGTGGGCCTTCTGCTCTAAGGTCCCAACACCTGTGTTGTTCACCGTTTCATGATGTTGGCTCTCTGGTGTTAGTTCACCCAGGCCTAGATCCCATAGCCTCTGTGCTCTGAGCGGCCTGCTGGGAGGTTCCTACTGCTGGATTCCTTACCTTTTTTATTCTTTGGGTCCTGTGTTTTCATGCTCCTACTTCCTGACTCACTCCCAGCCCATTTGTGATGTAGGTCCTCTTGTTTAAGGCCACATGTACCAGTTTCCTCACCTTTATTGATGTGGCCCCACTGGTGTGAGGACACTCCTGCCTGGTTCCCATCCCCTTGGTGATGTGGGCCCTCTGGTGAGAGTCTGATCCTGTCTGGATTCCTCACACTTCTGTGAGGTGGGCCCTCTGCTGTGAGGTAACTCCTGCCTGGCTTGCTCCCATTGCCTTGGTGACGTCGGCCCTCTGGTGGCATTTGGAGCCTGCTGGTAGCCTCCTCTCCTCCGTGATGAGGGCCCTCTGGCGCCAGGCCATAACTGCTGGGTTCCCACATTTTCTGATACGTGCTAAGTTGTGCGAGGACACTCCTGCGAGGTTCCCATCCCCATGGGGATGTGGGCCTTCTGCTCTGAGGTCCCACTGGCTGGGTTGCTCACAGTTTCATGATGTGGGCCCTCTGCTGTGAGTTCACTGTGGCCTGGATCCCATAGACTCCATGCTCTGGGCCACCTGCTGGGAGGTTCAAACTGCTGGATTCCTCACATTTTTTATTCTGTGGGCCCTGTGTTGTTAGGCTACTCCTGCCTGCCTCACTCGGAGCACCTTGGAAATGTGGGTCCTCTGGTTTAGGCCACATGTGCTGGGTTCCTCACCTTTCTATAATGTGGCCACACAGGTGTGAGGACACTCCTGCCTTGTTCCGATCCCCTTGGTGATGTGGGCCCTCTGGTGAGAGTCTTATCCTGGCTGGGTTCCTCACCCTTCTGTGAGGTAGGCCCTCTGCTGTGAGGTCACTCCTGCCTGGCTGGCACACGTCAACGTGGCGACGTGGGCCCTCATTTGGGAGTTGGTGCCTGCTGGGAGTCTCCTCCCCTCGGTAATGAGGGCCCTCTGGCGTCAGACCCTAACTCCTGGGCTCCCAAAATTTTCTGATGTGCGCCCTGTGGTGCGAGTACACTCCTGCCAGGATCCCAACCCCATGGGAATGTGGGCCTTCTGCTCTAAGGTCCCAACGGCTGTGTTGCTCACAGTTTCATGATGAGGGCCCTCTGTTTTGAGTTCAGTCAGGCCTGGATCCCATAGCCTCGCTGCTCCTGGCCACCTGCTGGGAGGTTCCAACTGCGGGATCCCTCACCTTTTTTACGCTATGGGCCCTCTGTTTGGAGGCTCCTCCTGCCTGCCTCACTCCCAGCCCCTTGGTGATGTGTGTCCTGTAGTTTGAGGCCACGTGTGCTGGGTCCGTCACATTTCGGTGATGTGACCACACTGGTGTGAGAACACTCCTGCCTGGTTTCCATTCCCTTGGTGATGTGGGCCCTCCGGTGAGAGTCTGATCCTCTTTGGGTTCCTCACACTTTTGTGTGGTTGGCCCTCTGCTCTGAGGTCACTCCTGCCTGGCTGGCACACCCTGCATTGGCGACGTCGGCCTTCTGGTAGCAGTTGGAGCTTGCTGGGAGCCTCCTCTCCTCAGTGATGAGGGCCCTCTGGCGTCCGGCCCTAACTGCTGGGCTCCCCACCTTTTCTGATGTGTGCCCACTGGTGCGATGACACTCCTGCTTGGTTCCCTCCCCCATGGGGATGTGGGCCTTGTGCTCTGAGGTTACAACGGCTGGGTTGCTTACAGTATCACGATGAGGGCCCTCTGTTGTGAGTTCATCACTGCCTGGATCCCATAGCCTCGGTGCTCTGGGCCGCCTGCTGGGATGTTCCAACTGCTGGATTCCTCACCTTTTTTATACAATGGGCCATGTGTTTTGAGGTTAATCCTGCCTGCCTCGCTCCGAGACCCATGGTGATGTGGGTCCTCTGGTTTGAGGCCACATGTGCTGGGTACCTCAACTTTCGATGATGTGGCCCCATGGGTGTGAGGACACTCCTGCCTGGTTCCCAGCCCCTTGCTTATGTGGGCACTCTGGTGAGAGTCTGATCTTGACTGGGTTCCTTACCCTTCTGTGAGGTGGGCCCTCTGATGTGAGGTCACTCCTGCCTGGATGGCTCATGTCGCCTTGGCGACGTAGGCCCTCTGTTGGCCACTGAAGCATGCTGGGAGCCTCCTACCCTCTTTAATAAGGGCCCTGGAAGAAACGCATATGCCCTTTTTGACCAAGTGCATCATTGTCGAGGTTCTGCCTCTTCTCCTATACTTTCAGAGGACTTCCCGTCTACCTCCTGAAATCGTATTCCTGGAATTCTGCCCCGCGTTCAAGTCCTCTTTGCAGCCTTACTTCAATATATTTTTGGACGATAGCTGTCATTTATAACTCTGCAGGTTTGTGAATTACAGTGCCCCTGAGCTCCTTTCTTCAACTCGCTTTCTTGTGAGCTGGCCGCAAAACCGCAGGATTGCTTCAGGCCCTAATCTGGTTCCGACACGGCATGCTGAGCCTTTGGCTAATTCCTCTTCCTGGTGGGAAATGAGCGTTAAATTTGTTCGTGCAGACACCTACAGCTAATCTCTCATTGGTTCTACCTATTCCTGTTCATCTTGTGCAGAAATTCCAAACTGTGCCAAACAGGAGGTTAAAGGCACTGACTCTCCAAGTGGGGAGAGTGTTAGTAAAGCGTCTGGAATGGTAAAACCGAGTACAAGGGGACGAAAACTGAGACGCATTTAAAAAGTTTTCCCGGTGACACGGTGGACCATATTCTGGGTTGCCCATGCATGTTTTACCTGAAGGAAGAATCCCTTCAACCTGGAGAGTTGGGACCCATGGAATGGGTACCACGCAGTATGACTTCAAAGGGTTGCCTTTGCTCACCGAACGTCACCAATGCTATCAGCCCGAAGTGTCCAGCCTTATGTCTCACTCAGCTCGGGGTGTAGATGTGGTAAATCCACGTTGCATCACAAGCCCTGAATGAATTATTTAAGAATTGCTCTCTATTTCACTGTCATTGTGTTTTGTTTTTGTAATTTATTTTGATAATGGGATTTATCGGATTTTCACTGCTGCGTTTATGCCGCTGTACACATGCTTGATTCTCTTATGGAGACATATAAATCCATGGGTTTTCAGATTCTTACTAGTCAGGTATATTCCTAGGCATTGAATATGGGGTGTTGAGTCCATTTCGTGGAGCAAGGAGTAGGTCCTGACTATTACATATTTGCTTATGGAAAGGTATCTGTGCTAATTTCAATCTCTGGTTTTATGCAGCACCACAACTCACCTTTCCCCTTAAGCAAGCATAAGTTGGTTTTCTAAATTTGAGACCCTTTTCTGTTTTGTAATTGAGTTCATGTGCAGCCATGTTTGCATTCCGTGTATTTGAGATATCTTATGGTGTTTCTTTTTCTGTGTGACTTAGTTAACTTAGAATGATCGTACCTGAATCCACTCATTATGCCGCGACGGGCCTCATGACATAGATTTCATTGCTGAGTGATATTCCATTGTACGTACGTACAACAACTTCTTTATCCATTTTTTGCTTTCTGGGATATTTCACTTGTACTGTAAATGAGGTTCTTGTAAGCAGAGCCGTCCAAAATTTATGGGTGGCTGTGTCTTTTTGATTTTAATTTCCCTAAGCTATAGAACCATAAGTGGAAGTGCCGTAGGCTCCGTTGCTTAGTTTTTTAGGTGTTTGAGGAAACACCATACACTTCTCCAGAGTGGCTGTTGGCAAGTTACATCCCGCCCATCAGCATAACAAGGCTCCCTGTTCTCCATGGCCTGTCCTGCCTTTCTGGATTTTTCACTTTTTTCAGATGTCCCTTTTGACAGGGGGGCAGTGAGACTTCATTGTAATGCAGATTTCTTTACAGGCTTGCTTGTTTGGCCAAAAAGGGCGTATGTGTTTTTTCTTGAATATATTCAGGAAAAAACGCATACGCCCTTTTTGACCAAGTGCATCATTGTCGACTTTCTGTCTCTTTCCTTATGCTTTAAATGCAATTCCAGTCTGCCCCTGAACTCGTTTTCCTGCAATTCTGCCCCGCTTTCAAGTCCTCTACGCAGCCTTACTTCAATACATTTTTGGACAATAGCTGACATTTATAACTCTGCAGGTTTGTGAATGACAGTGCGCCTGAGCTCCTTTCTTCTACTCGCTTTCTTGTGAGCTGGCCGCAAACCCGCAGGATTGCTTCATGCCCTAATCTGGTTCCGGCACAGCATGCTGATCCTTTGGTAAATTCCTCTTCCTGGTGGGAAATGAGTGTTATATTTGAACGTGCAGACACCTAGAGCTAGTCTCTCATTGGTTCTCCCTATTCTTGTTCATCTTGCGCAGAAATTGCAAACTGTGCCAAACAGGAGGTTAAAGGCACTGACTCTCTAAGTGGGGAGAGTATTAGTAAAGGGTCTTCAATCGTGAACCCGAGTAAAAGGGGACGAAAACTGAGATGCATTTGAAAAGGTTTCCCGGTCACACGGTGCACCATACTGTGGGTTTCCCATGCATGTTTTAGCTGAAGGAAGAATCCCTTAAACCTGGAGAGTTGGGACCCATGGAATGGGTACCATGCAGTATGACTTCAAAGGGCCTGCATTTTCTCAACGAACCTCACCAATGCTATCAGGCTGAAGTGTACAGCCTTATGTCTCACTCAGCTCTGGTTGTAGATGTGGTAAATCCAGGTTGCATCACAAGCCCTGAATGAATTATTTAAGAATTGCTCTCTATTTCACTGTCATTGTGTTTGTTTTTGTAATTCATTTTGATAATGGGATTTATCGGATTTTCTCTGCTGCATTCATGCCGCTGTACACACACTTGAGTCTCTTATGGAGACATATAAATCCATGGGTTTGAAGATACTTACTAGTCAGGTGTATTCCTAGGCGTTGAATATGGGGTGTTTAGTCCATTTCGTTGAGCAAGGGCTAGGTCTTGACTATTACATATTTGGCTTATGGAAAGGTATCTGTGTTAATTTCTATCTCTGGTTTTATGCAGCACCCCAACTCACTTTTCCCCTTAAGCAAGCATAAGGTGGTTTTCTAAATTTGAGACCCTGTTCTGTTTTGTAATTCAGTTCATGTGTAGCCAAGTTTACATTCCGTGTATTAGTGATATCTTATGATGTTTCATTTTCTGTGTGACTTATTTCACTTAGAATCATCGTACATGAATCCACTCATTATGCCGCGACGGGCCTGATGACATTGATTTCATTGGTGAGTGATATTCCTTTGTACGTACGTACCACACTTCTTTATCCATTTTTCGCTTTCTGGGATATTTAACTTGTACCGTAGACGAGGTTCTTGTAAACAGAGCCGTAAACAGAAACTTTGCGGTGGCTGTGTGTTTTTGATTTTAATTTCCCTAAGCTATAGGAAAATAAGTGGTAATGCCGTAGGCTCCGTTGCTTTGTTTTTTAGGTTTTTGAGGAAACACCATACACATCTCCAGAGTGGCTGTTGGCAATTTACATCCCGCCCATCAGCATAACAAGGCTCCCTGTTCTCCATGGCCTGTGCTGCCTTTCTGGATTTTACACTTTTTTCAGATGGCCCTTTTGAACGGGGGGCAGTGAGACTTCATTGTAGTGCAGATTTCTTTAACATGCTTGCTTGGTTGGCCAAAAAGGGCGGATGCGTTTTTTCCTGAATATATTCAGGAAAATACGCATACGCCCTTTTTGGCCAAGTGCATCATTGTCGACGTTCTGCCTCATTTCCTATGCTTTAAATGCAATTCCAGTCTACCCCCTGAAATCGTTTTCTTGCAATTCTGCCCCGCTTTCAAGTCCTCTTCGCAGCCTTCCTTCAGTATATTTTTGGGTGATAGCTGTCATTTATAACTCTGCAGGTTTGTGAATTACAGTGTCCCTGAGCTCCTTTCTTCAACTCGCTTTCTTGTGAGCTGGCCGCAAACCCGCAGGATTGCTTCAGGCCCTAATCTGGTTCCGGCACGGCATGCTGAGCCTTTGGTTAATTCCTCTTCCTGGTGGGAAATGAGCGTTAAATTTGCCCGTGCAGACACCTTCACACGAGTCTTCATGGTGCCACTTTGCCCCGGTTATCTCGATGGAGGTTGGAGTTGGAGGGCCTCCTCGCTCAAGGTCAGTGTGCCCATGGAGCCAACCCTGCAACTTCAGGGCATGGTTGGGTGTTAGGATCACCACGTGGGGTCCTTTTCCCTTCGGAGGGAGGTGGCCTTTTGGGCTGCTGATTTCCAGGTTTTCAGATACTGCCAGTATCTTGGCCAGATGTGGCGGTGGGCCAAGCCCCTTGGTGACCGTAGTTTATCCTACCTGGAGCGCATTCTTGCATTGTTCCATTTCAAGTGGTCCCAGGTTTTGCACTAATACTCCAATGGCGATTCACCGTTCACCAGGAATGTAAAGGTCAAAGGGTTTAGCTAAATTAGGGAGTTCCAGGGCAAGGGTCTGAATTGACTGCTCTTTCCATTCTTGAAAGGCCACTTCTGCATTCTATTCAAAAGGATCATCATCTTTTCCTTTCAGTGTTTCATATAGAGGCCCAGCTAGTAGACTGTAGTTAGGGATCCAGAAGCAGCAAACCCTGGCCTCCCCAGGAACCCCTAAGCTGTCTTCTAGTTTCAGAAATGGGTAAGGCTGTAAATTGTTTCTTCCCTTTCCTGGGATGGGCTTCTCCGACCTTCTGTGAGAATGAAGCCCAGGCAGGTCACCGTAGTCTGTGATATTTGAGCTTTGTCTTGGACAACTTGTATCCTTTATTGGCTTGGTAGTTCAGAGGTCTCCTTAGTAGGGCTGGCGATCAGAATGTCGTCTGCATATTGAAGGAGTGTTTCCTTTTCCAGAGGTAGAACTTTTAGTTCTTTAGCTGAGCTTTCCCCAAAGATGGTGTGGGAATTTTTGAACCCTTGGGGCAACACGGCCCGGAAGTATTGTTTTAGTTGTAAGTTGAGTCCTGCCACTCACAAGCCAAAATTTCTTGTGACTCTGGGACTAATAGAATACAAAAGAAGGCATCATTGAAGACTAATACAGAATACCATGTCCTGGTGGTTGGTAGAATGACCAGCAGGGTGTAGGATTTAGGAACTACTGGAGGTATATCCTCGGTGGCTTCACTGACTGTCCTGACATCCTTTACCAGGACTCCAGCAGCCCATGGGGCTCTCGAGGTCAGGCCAATCCCAGGATATGGAGCTCACCTGGGCAGGTACCCCACCCCCACCCCAGCCCATGGGGCTCTCGTGTTCAGGCCCCTCCCAGGATATGGGGTTCCCTGGGCAGGTTCCCCTGCAGCCCATGGGGCTCTCGTGGTCAGGCCCCTCCCAGGATACAGAGCTACCCTTACAGGTACCATGGCAGGGCTGGGAACACAGGAACCCTGCATATCGCCCTCATTGCAGAGCACTCCCAGCTCACCTGTCACTCAGATCTGACACAGAGCACCTCAGAGCAGGACTTGAACTAACAAACAGCAGCTCCGACAGGTCTGTGACCCTGGGCATCACTCTGTGTGGCCTCCCTCCACCTGGTCTTCCAGAGACTTCCACTGCACCCGGGGCACCAGGCCTCTGTCTCCACCCACCAGCCACCCCTCCTCTCCCTGACTCCTGGGTTCCTCTCATTAGGAGAGGGTTTTCTTGAAGTTGTCTCCCACTCATGGGCCAGATAATATAATTAGAAAACAAGCCAGAGCTGCAGCCCCTTGTCTATCCTGACTCTCAGGAGCCCACACCTGTTCCTTGGACCTGGCCGATTCAGCAAGTTCCAGTTTCTGCAACTGTGAGCCCCTGAGGGGTGATTATTGGCTGGCCTGGGAAGCCCGACCGTGCCGGCCAGCCCTCCCCAGGTGTGCCTGGGTTCAGATCAATATAAACACCGCTCCAGGCAGCAAGAGCCCCTGCAGCTGTGCCTGACGCCATTTTCTCTGCCCTGTCAGCAGTCTTGGGGCTGGACTGGTGGGAGGGAGTGAGAGGCCACGGCTTTGTGGGTGGCCCAGTGTGAGTGGGGCTCTGCTGGACTTTCTGCAGCAGTTGCCAAGATGCCACCTGCTAAAGAAGAGGATGTGTCACCCATACCTGCCGCTGGAATTTCTCCCTGGGCAGAGGTGAGTGAGGAAGAAAGCAGTGGGGGCCGGGACAGCAGGGGTATCTCAGGCAGGGAAATGGAAAGCTTCCAGAAGAGCACCCAGGGCCAGGACCATCCTGGCTGGCCTGCAGGCACCAAGTCGGCTGGCATGCTGTCACTCATGTGGCTCCATGGCCCTTCCTCTAGGCTTTCAAGTCCTTGTACATATTCAGGTGTTTTACCTGGGAAGGGTGGGAACATTTCAGCAGCAGCTGGCCTGGGGCTCAGCCCACGTTTACTCACAGATGCCTCGGCACGGTCCCCCAGCTTTGCAATGAGGACGCTTGTTGCGTGGGGCCTGCTGGCTGAATGGGAGATGATTCCCCACCACTGACCAACTTCAGAATTGTTTACAACTGGAGCAAGTGCCCTGATACGGTTTTCCTCTGTGTAACTGGTGGGTTCTGTTTTTTTTTCTTTTTTTCGTTTTTGGTTCAAGGTAGATTTTATTCCTCTTTTTTGTATTTACAGATATAAGCATGGAAATAATTTATTCATATAAATACATGTATGTGAAGGGAAGAATATTTTTTCTGTTTTACTTTTTGTAATTTGAATTTTATTTTATTTTTTTATACAGCAGGTTCTTTTTGGTTATCTATTTTATACATATAAATGTATACATGCCAATCCCAATCTCTCAACTCCTCCCACCACCACCCCCCAACAGCTTTCCCCCCTTGGTGTCCATACGTTTGTTGTCTACATCTGTTGCTCTATTTCTGCCTGGCAAAACGGTTCATCTGTACAATTTTTCTAGGTTCCACATATATGCATTAATAGACAAGATTTGTTTTTCTCTTTCTGACTTACTTCACTCTGTATGACAGTCTCTAGATCCATCAACGTCTCTACAAATGACCCAATTTCATTCCTTTTTATGGCTTAGTAATATTCCATTTTATATATGTACCACATCTTTATGCATTCGTCTGTCTGTGGGCATTTAGGTTGCTTCCATTACCTGGATATTGTAAATAGTGATGCAATGAACATTGCGGTGAATGTCTCTTTTTGATTTATGGTTTTGTCTGGGTATATGCCCAGTAGTGGGATTGCTGTATCATATGGTAATTCTATTCTTAGTTTTATAAGAAACTCCATAATGTTCTCCACAGTGACTGTATCAATTTACATTCCCAACAATAGTGGAAGAGGGTTCCTTATCTCCACACCCTTTCCAGCATTTGTTGTTTGTAGATTTTCTGATGATGCCCATTCTAACAGGTGTGAGGTGATACACCATGGATGAGTCTATTTCGTTGAGCAAAGAGTAGGTCTTGTCTATTACATATTTGGCTTATGGAACGGTATGTGTGCTAATTTCAATCTCTGGTTTTATACAGCACCCCAACTCAACTTTCCCCTTAAGCAAGCATAAGTTTTTATCTAAATGTGAGACTCTGTTCGGTTTTGGAATTCAGTTTATGTGTAGCCAAGTTTACACTCTCTCTATTAGTGATATCTTATGATAATTATCTTTCTCTGTGTGACCTATTTCTCTTAGAATCATCATACTTAAATCCACTCAATTTGCTGCTACAGGCCTGATGACATTGATTTCATTGCTGAGTGATATTCCGTTGTACGTAAGTAGCACAACTCCTTTATCCATTTTTTTCTTTCTGGGATATTTAATTTGTACTGGACTCAAGGTTCTTGTAAACACAGCAGCCCTAAATTTGGTGTTGGCTGTGTCTTGTTGATTTTAATTTTCCTAAGCTATAGGGCCAAAAGTGGAAGTGCCCTAGGGTCTGTAGCTTTGTTTTTCAGATGTTTCAGGATACACCATAAACATCTCCAGAGTGTCTGTTGGCAATTTACATCCCGCCCATCAGCATAACAAGGCTCCCTGTTCTCCATGGCCTGTCCTGTGTTTCTGGTTTTTACACTTTTTTCAGATGGCCCTTTTGACGAATGGGAAATGAGACTTCATTGTAGTGCGGATTTCCATTTCTCGAGTGCTTGGTTGGCCAAAAAGGGCATATGTGTTTTTTCCTGAATATATTCAGGAAAAAATGTTTACGCACTTTTGTCCAAGTGCATCACTGTCAAAGATCTGCCGCTTTTCACATGCTTTAAATGCAATTCCAATCTACCTCCTGAAATATGATTCCTGCAATTCTGCCTCGTTTTCAAGTCCTCTTTGCAGACTTACTTCCATATAATTTTGCCAATAGCTGTCATTTATAACACTGCAGGTTTGTGAATTACAGTGCCCGTGATTTCCTTTCTTAACTCGTTTCCTTGAAAACTGGCCACAGAACCGCAGGTTTGCTTCAGGCCGTAATCAGGGTCCGGCACGGCACTCTGAGACTTTGGTTCATTCCACTTCCTGGTGGGAAATTAGAGTTAAATGTGCCCCTCCAGACACCTGCCTCACTCCTAGCCCCTTGGTGATGTGTGTCCTGTGGTTTGAGGCCACATGTGCTGGGTTCCTCACCTTTGGCTGATGTGGCCCCACTGGTGTGAGGACACTCCTGCCTGGTTCCCATCCCCTTGGTGATGTGGGCCCTCCGGTGAGAGTCTGATCCTGGTTGGGTTCCTCACACTTCTGTGAGGTGGGCCCTCTTCTCTGAGGTCACTCCTGCCTGGCTGGCACACCCCGCCTTGGCGACGTCGGCCCTCTGGTGGGATTTGGTGCCTGCTGGGTGTCTCCTCCCCTCGGTAATGAGGGCCCTCTGGCGTCAGACCCTAACTCCTGGGCTCCCAATATTTTCTGATATGCGCCCTGTGGTTCGAGTACACTCCTGCCAGGTTCCCAACCCCATGGGAATGTGGGCCTTCTGCTCTGAGGTCCCAACCGTGGGTTGCTCAGTTTCATGATGAGGGCCCTCTGCTGTGAGTTCTCTCCGGCCTGGATCCCATAGCCTCGCTGCTCCTGGCCACCTGCTGGGAGGTTACAACTGCGGGATTCCTCACCTTTTTTCTTCTATGGGCCCTGTGTTTTGAGACTCCTCCTGCCTGCCTCACTCCCAGCCCCTTGGTGATGTGTGTCCTCTGGTTTGAGGCCACGTATGCTGGGTCCCTCGCCTTTCGATGATGTGGCCCCACTGGTGTGAGGACACTCCTGCCTGGTTCCTATCCCCTTGATGATGTGGGCCCTCTGGTGAGAGTCTGATCCTGGCTGGGTTCCTCACCCTTCTGTGAGGGGGGCCCTCTGCTGTGAGGTCACTCCTGCCTGGCTGGCACACCCCACCTGGGCAACATCGGCCCTCTTGTGGCAGTTGGAGCCTGCTGGGAACCTCCCCTCGGTGATGGGGGCCCTCTTGCCTCAGGCCCTAACTGCTGGGTACCCACATTTTCTGATACGTGCTAAGTGGTGCGAGGACACTCCTGCGAGGTTCCCATCCCCATGGGCATGTGGGCCTTCTGCTCTAAGGTCCCAACACCTGTGTTGTTCACCGTTTCATGATGTTGGCTCTCTGGTGTTAGTTCACCCAGGCCTAGATCCCATAGCCTCTGTGCTCTGAGCGGCCTGCTGGGAGGTTCCTACTGCTGGATTCCTTACCTTTTTTATTCTTTGGGTCCTGTGTTTTCATGCTCCTACTTCCTGACTCACTCCCAGCCCATTTGTGATGTAGGTCCTCTTGTTTAAGGCCACATGTACCAGTTTCCTCACCTTTATTGATGTGGCCCCACTGGTGTGAGGACACTCCTGCCTGGTTCCCATCCCCTTGGTGATGTGGGCCCTCTGGTGAGAGTCTGATCCTGTCTGGATTCCTCACACTTCTGTGAGGTGGGCCCTCTGCTGTGAGGTAACTCCTGCCTGGCTTGCTCCCATTGCCTTGGTGACGTCGGCCCTCTGGTGGCATTTGGAGCCTGCTGGTAGCCTCCTCTCCTCCGTGATGAGGGCCCTCTGGCGCCAGGCCATAACTGCTGGGTTCCCACATTTTCTGATACGTGCTAAGTTGTGCGAGGACACTCCTGCGAGGTTCCCATCCCCATGGGGATGTGGGCCTTCTGCTCTGAGGTCCCACTGGCTGGGTTGCTCACAGTTTCATGATGTGGGCCCTCTGCTGTGAGTTCACTGTGGCCTGGATCCCATAGACTCCATGCTCTGGGCCACCTGCTGGGAGGTTCAAACTGCTGGATTCCTCACATTTTTTATTCTGTGGGCCCTGTGTTGTTAGGCTACTCCTGCCTGCCTCACTCGGAGCACCTTGGAAATGTGGGTCCTCTGGTTTAGGCCACATGTGCTGGGTTCCTCACCTTTCTATAATGTGGCCACACTGGTGTGAGGACACTCCTGCCTTGTTCCGATCCCCTTGGTGATGTGGGCCCTCTGGTGAGAGTCTTATCCTGGCTGGGTTCCTCACCCTTCTGTGAGGTAGGCCCTCTGCTGTGAGGTCACTCCTGCCTGGCTGGCACACGTCAACGTGGCGACGTGGGCCCTCAGTTGGGAGTTGGTGCCTGCTGGGAGTCTCCTCCCCTCGGTAATGAGGGCCCTCTGGCGTCAGACCCTAACTCCTGGGCTCCCAAAATTTTCTGATGTGCGCCCTGTGGTGCGAGTACACTCCTGCCAGGATCCCAACCCCATGGGAATGTGGGCCTTCTGCTCTAAGGTCCCAACGGCTGGGTTGCTCACAGTTTCATGATGAGGGCCCTCTGTTTTGAGTTCAGTCAGGCCTGGATCCCATAGCCTCGCTGCTCCTGGCCACCTGCTGGGAGGTTCCAACTGCGGGATCCCTCACCTTTTTTACGCTATGGGCCCTCTGTTTGGAGGCTCCTCCTGCCTGCCTCACTCCCAGCCCCTTGGTGATGTGTGTCCTGTAGTTTGAGGCCACGTGTGCTGGGTCCGTCACATTTCGGTGATGTGACCACACTGGTGTGAGAACACTCCTGCCTGGTTTCCATTCCCTTGGTGATGTGGGCCCTCCGGTGAGAGTCTGATCCTCTTTGGGTTCCTCACACTTTTGTGTGGTTGGCCCTCTGCTCTGAGGTCACTCCTGCCTGGCTGGCACACCCTGCATTGGCGACGTCGGCCTTCTGGTAGCAGTTGGAGCTTGCTGGGAGCCTCCTCTCCTCAGTGATGAGGGCCCTCTGGCGTCCGGCCCTAACTGCTGGGCTCCCCACCTTTTCTGATGTGTGCCCACTGGTGCGATGACACTCCTGCTTGGTTCCCTTCCCCATGGGGATGTGGGCCTTGTGCTCTGAGGTTACAACGGCTGGGTTGCTTACAGTATCACGATGAGGGCCCTCTGTTGTGAGTTCATCACTGCCTGGATCCCATAGCCTCGGTGCTCTGGGCCGCCTGCTGGGATGTTCCAACTGCTGGATTCCTCACCTTTTTTATACAATGGGCCATGTGTTTTGAGGTTAATCCTGCCTGCCTCGCTCCGAGACCCATGGTGATGTGGGTCCTCTGGTTTGAGGCCACATGTGCTGGGTACCTCAACTTTCGATGATGTGGCCCCATGGGTGTGAGGACACTCCTGCCTGGTTCCCAGCCCCTTGCTTATGTGGGCACTCTGGTGAGAGTCTGATCTTGACTGGGTTCCTTACCCTTCTGTGAGGTGGGCCCTCTGATGTGAGGTCACTCCTGCCTGGATGGCTCATGTCGCCTTGGAGACGTAGGCCCTCTGTTGGCCACTGAAGCATGCTGGGAGCCTCCTACCCTCTTTAATAAGGGCCCTGGAAGAAACGCATATGCCCTTTTTGACCAAGTGCATCATTGTCGAGGTTCTGCCTCTTCTCCTATACTTTCAGAGGACTTCCCGTCTACCTCCTGAAATCGTATTCCTGGAATTCTGCCCCGCGTTCAAGTCCTCTTTGCAGCCTTACTTCAATATATTTTTGGACGATAGCTGTCATTTATAACTCTGCAGGTTTGTGAATTACAGTGCCCCTGAGCTCCTTTCTTCAACTCGCTTTCTTGTGAGCTGGCCGCAAAACCGCAGGATTGCTTCAGGCCCTAATCTGGTTCCGACACGGCATGCTGAGCCTTTGGCTAATTCCTCTTCCTGGTGGGAAATGAGCGTTAAATTTGTTCGTGCAGACACCTACAGCTAATCTCTCATTGGTTCTCCCTATTCCTGTTCATCTTGTGCAGAAATTCCAAACTGTGCCAAACAGGAGGTTAAAGGCACTGACTCTCCAAGTGGGGAGAGTGTTAGTAAAGCGTCTGGAATGGTAAAACCGAGTACGAGGGGACGAAAACTGAGACGCATTTAAAAAGTTTTCCCGGTGACACGGTGGACCATATTCTGGGTTGCCCATGCATGTTTTACCTGAAGGAAGAATCCCTTCAACCTGGAGAGTTGGGACCCATGGAATGGGTACCACGCAGTATGACTTCAAAGGGTTGCCTTTGCTCACCGAACGTCACCAATGCTATCAGCCCGAAGTGTCCAGCCTTATGTCTCACTCAGCTCGGGGTGTAGATGTGGTAAATCCAGGTTGCATCACAAGCCCTGAATGAATTATTTAAGAATTGCTCTCTATTTCACTGTCATTGTGTTTGTTTTTGTAATTCATTTTGATAATGGGATTTATCGGATTTTCTCTGCTGCATTCATGCCGCTGTACACACACTTGAGTCTCTTATGGAGACATATAAATCCATGGGTTTGAAGATACTTACTAGTCAGGTGTATTCCTAGGCGTTGAATATGGGGTGTTTAGTCCATTTCGTTGAGCAAGGGCTAGGTCTTGACTATTACATATTTGGCTTATGGAAAGGTATCTGTGCTAATTTCTATCTCTGGTTTTATGCAGCACCCCAACTCACTTTTCCCCTTAAGCAAGCATAAGGTGGTTTTCTAAATTTGAGACCCTGTTCTGTTTTGTAATTCAGTTCATGTGTAGCCAAGTTTACATTCCGTGTATTAGTGATATCTTATGATGTTTCATTTTCTGTGTGACTTATTTCACTTAGAATCATCGTACCTGAATCCACTCATTATGCCACGATGGGCCTGATGACAGATTTCATTGCTGAGTGATATTCCATTGAATGTGTGTACCACAACTTCTTTATCCATTTTTCACATTCTGGGATATTTAACTTGTACCGTAGACGAGATTCCTGTAAACAGAGCCGTCTGAAACTTTGGGGTGGCTGTCTGTTTTTGATTTTAATTTCCGTGATCTATAAGACCATAAGTGGAAGTGCCGTAGTCTCCGTTGCTTTGTTTCTTAGGTGTTTCAGGAAACACGATACACTTCTCCAGAGTGGCTGTTGGCAATTTACATCCCGCCCATCAGCATAACAAGGCTCCCTGTTCTCCGTGGCCTGTGCTGTCTTTCTGGATTTTACACTTTTTTCAGATGGCCCTTTTGACCTGGGGGCAGTGAGACTTCATTGTAGTGCAGATTTCTTTAACATGCTGGCTTGGTTGGCCAAAAAGGGCGTATGCGTTTTTTCCTGAATATATTCAGGAAAAAACGCATACGCCCTTTTTGGCCAAGTGCATCATTGTCGACGTTCTGCCTCTTTTCCTATGCTTTAAATGCAATTCCAGTCTACCCCCTGAAATCGTTTTCCTGCAATTCTGCCCCGCTTTCCAGTCCTCTTCGCAGCCTTCCTTCAATATATTTTTGGACGATAGCTGTCATTTATAACTCTGCAGGTTTGTGAATTACAGTGCCCCTGAGCTCCTTTCTTCAACTCGCTTTCTTGTGAGCTGGCCGCAAACCCGCAGGAATGCTTCAGGCCCTAATCTGGTTCCGGCACGGCATGCTGAGCCTTTGGTTAATTCCTCTTCCTGGTGGGAAATGAGCGTTCCATTTGCCCGTCCAGACACCTACAGCTAGTCTCTCATTGGTTCTCCCTATTCCTGTTCATCTTGCGCAGAAATTGCAAACTGTGCCAAACAGGAGGTTAAAGGCACTGACTCTCCAAGTGGGGAGAGTGTTAGTAAACGGTCTGGAATGGTGAACCCGAGTAAAAGGGGACGAAAACTGAGATGCATTTGAAAACGTTTCCCGGTCACACAGTGCACTGTACTGTGGGTTTCCCATGCATGTTTTAGCTGAAGGAAGAATCCCTTAAACCTGGAGAGTTGGGACCCATGGAATGGGTACCATGCAGTATGACTTCAAAGGGTCTGCATTTGCTCATCGAACCTCACCAATGCTGTCAGCCCGAAGTGTCCAGCCTTATGTCTCACTCAGCTCTGGGTGTAGATGTGGTAAATCCAGGTTGCATCACAAGCCCTGAATGAATTATTTAAGAATTGCTCTCTATTTCACTGTCATTGTGTTTGGTTTTGTAATTCATTTTGATAATGGGTTTTATCGGATTTTCTCTGCTGCATTCATGCTGCTGTACACACACTTGAGTCTCTTACGGAGACATATAAATCCATGGGTTTGAAGGTTCTTACTAGTCATGTGTAATCCTAGGCGTTGAATATGGGGTGTTTAGTCCATTTCGTTGAGCAAGGGCTAGGTCTTGACTATTACATATTTGGCTTATGGAAAGGTATCTGTGCTAATTTCTATCTCTGGTTTTATGCAGCACCACAACTCACCTTTCCCCTTAAGCAAGCATAAGTTGGTTTTCTAAATTTGAGATCCTGCTCTGTTTTGTAATTCAGTTCATGTGTAGCCAAGTTTACATTCCGTGTATTAGTGATATCTTATGATGTTTCATTTTCTGTGTGACTTATTTCACTTAGAATCATCGTACCTGAATCCACTCATTATGCCGCGACGGGCCTGATGACATAGATTTCATTGGTGAGTGATATTCCTTTGTACGTACGTACCACACTTCTTTATCCATTTTTCGCTTTCTGGGATATTTAACTTGTACCGTAGACGAGGTTCTTGTAAACAGAGCCGTAAACAGAAACTTTGCGGTGGCTGTGTGTTTTTGATTTTAACTTCCCTAAGCTATAGGAAAATAAGTGGTAATGCCGTAGGCTCCGTTGCTTTGTTTTTTAGGTTTTTGAGGAAACACCATACACATCTCCAGAGTGGCTGTTGGCAATTTACATCCCGCCCATCAGCATAACTAGGCTCCCTGTTCTCCATGGCCTGTGCTGCCTTTCTGGATTTTACACTTTTTTCAGATGGCCCTTTTGAACGGGGGGCAGTGAGACTTCATTGTAGTGCAGATTTCTTTAACATGCTTGCTTGGTTGGCCAAAAAGGGCGGATGCGTTTTTTCCTGAATATATTCAGGAAAAAACGCATACGCCCTTTTTGGCCAAGTGCATCATTGTCGACGTTCTGCCTCTTTTCCTATGCTTTAAATGCAATTCCAGTCTACCCCCTGAAATCGTTTTCTTGCAATTCTGCCCCGCTTTCAAGTCCTCTTCGCAGCCTTCCTTCAGTATATTTTTGGGTGATAGCTGTCATTTATAACTCTGCAGGTTTGTGAATTACAGTGTCCCTGAGCTCCTTTCTTCAACTCGCTTTCTTGTGAGCTGGCCGCAAACCCGCAGGATTGCTTCAGGCCCTATTCTGGTTCCGGCACGGCATGCTGAGCCTTTGGTTAATTCCTCTTCCTGGTGGGAAATGAGCGTTAAATTTGCCCGTGCAGACACCTTCACACGAGTCTTCATGGTGCCACTTTGCCCCGGTTATCTCGATGGAGGTTGGAGTTGGAGGGCCTCCTCGCTCAAGGTCAGTGTGCCCATGGAGCCAACCCTGCAACTTCAGGGCATGGTTGGGTGTTAGGATCACCACGTGGGGTCCTTTTCCCTTAGGAGGGAGGTGGCCTTTTGGGCTGCTGATTTCCAGGTTTTCAGATACTGCCAGTATCTTGGCCAGATGTGGCGGTGGGCCAAGCCCCTTGGTGACCGTAGTTTATCCTACCTGGATCGCATTCTTGCATTGTTCCATTTCAAGTGGTCCCAGGTTTTGCACTAATACTCCAATGGCGATTCACCGTTCACCAGGAATGTAAAGGCAAAGGGTTTAGCTAAATTAGGGAGTTCCAGGGCAAGGGTCTGAATTGACTGCTCTTTCCATTCTTGAAAGGCCACTTCTGCATTCTATTCAAAAGGATCATCATCTTTTCCTTTCAGTGTTTCATATAGAGGCCCAGCTAGTAGACTATAGTTAGGGATCCAGAAGCAGCAAACCCTGGCCTCCCCAGGAACCCCTAAGCTGTCTTCTAGTTTCAGAAATGGGTAAGGCTGTAAATTGTTTCTTCCCTTTCCTGGGATGGGCTTCTCCGACCTTCTGTGAGAATGAAGCCCAGGCAGGTCACCGTAGTCTGTGATATTTGAGCTTTGTCTTGGACAACTTGTATCCTTTATTGGCTTGGTAGTTCAGAGGTCTCCTTAGTAGGGCTGGCGATCAGAATGTCGTCTGCATATTGAAGGAGTGTTTCCTTTTCCAGAGGTAGAACTTTTAGTTCTTTAGCTGAGCTTTCCCCAAAGATGGTGTGGGAATTTTTGAACCCTTGGGGCAACACGGCCCGGAAGTATTGTTTTAGTTGTATGTTGAGTCCTGCCACTCACAAGCCAAAATTTCTTGTGACTCTGGGACTAATAGAATACAAAAGAAGGCATCATTGAAGACTAATACAGAATACCATGTCCTGGTGGTTGGTAGAATGACCAGCAGGGTGTAGGATTTAGGAACTACTGGAGGTATATCCTCGGTGGCTTCACTGACTGTCCTGACATCCTTTACCAGGACTCCAGCAGCCCATGGGGCTCTCGAGGTCAGGCCAATCCCAGGATATGGAGCTCACCTGGGCAGGTACCCCACCCCCACCCCAGCCCATGGGGCTCTCGTGTTCAGGCCCCTCCCAGGATATGGGGTTCCCTGGGCAGGTTCCCCTGCAGCCCATGGGGCTCTCGTGGTCAGGCCCCTCCCAGGATACAGAGCTACCCTTACAGGTACCATGGCAGGGCTGGGAACACAGGAACCCTGCATATCGCCCTCATTGCAGAGCACTCCCAGCTCACCTGTCACTCAGATCTGACACAGAGCACCTCAGAGCAGGACTTGAACTAACAAACAGCAGCTCCGACAGGTCTGTGACCCTGGGCATCACTCTGTGTGGCCTCCCTCCACCTGGTCTTCCAGAGACTTCCACTGCACCCGGGGCACCAGGCCTCTGTCTCCACCCACCAGCCACCCCTCCTCTCCCTGACTCCTGGGTTCCTCTCATTAGGAGAGGGTTTTCTTGAAGTTGTCTCCCACTCATGGGCCAGATAATATAATTAGAAAACAAGCCAGAGCTGCAGCCCCTTGTCTATCCTGACTCTCAGGAGCCCACACCTGTTCCTTGGACCTGGCCGATTCAGCAAGTTCCAGTTTCTGCAACTGTGAGCCCCTGAGGGGTGATTATTGGCTGGCCTGGGAAGCCCGACCGTGCCGGCCAGCCCTCCCCAGGTGTGCCTGGGTTCAGATCAATATAAACACCGCTCCAGGCAGCAAGAGCCCCTGCAGCTGTGCCTGACGCCATTTTCTCTGCCCTGTCAGCAGTCTTGGGGCTGGACTGGTGGGAGGGAGTGAGAGGCCACGGCTTTGTGGGTGGCCCAGTGTGAGTGGGGCTCTGCTGGACTTTCTGCAGCAGTTGCCAAGATGCCACCTGCTAAAGAAGAGGATGTGTCACCCATACCTGCCGCTGGAATTTCTCCCTGGGCAGAGGTGAGTGAGGAAGAAAGCAGTGGGGGCCGGGACAGCAGGGGTATCTCAGGCAGGGAAATGGAAAGCTTCCAGAAGAGCACCCAGGGCCAGGACCATCCTGGCTGGCCTGCAGGCACCAAGTCGGCTGGCATGCTGTCACTCATGTGGCTCCATGGCCCTTCCTCTAGGCTTTCAAGTCCTTGTACATATTCAGGTGTTTTACCTGGGAAGGGTGGGAACATTTCAGCAGCAGCTGGCCTGGGGCTCAGCCCACGTTTACTCACAGATGCCTCGGCACGGTCCCCCAGCTTTGCAATGAGGACGCTTGTTGCGTGGGGCCTGCTGGCTGAATGGGAGATGATTCCCCACCACTGACCAACTTCAGAATTGTTTACAACTGGAGCAAGTGCCCTGATACGGTTTTCCTCTGTGTAACTGGTGGGTTCTGTTTTTTTTTCTTTTTTTCGTTTTTGGTTCAAGGTAGATTTTATTCCTCTTTTTTGTATTTACAGATATAAGCATGGAAATAATTTATTCATATAAATACATGTATGTGAAGGGAAGAATATTTTTTCTGTTTTACTTTTTGTAATTTGAATTTTATTTTATTTTTTTATACAGCAGGTTCTTTTTGGTTATCTATTTTATACATATAAATGTATACATGCCAATCCCAATCTCTCAACTCCTCCCACCACCACCCCCCAACAGCTTTCCCCCCTTGGTGTCCATACGTTTGTTGTCTACATCTGTTGCTCTATTTCTGCCTGGCAAAACGGTTCATCTGTACAATTTTTCTAGGTTCCACATATATGCATTAATAGACAAGATTTGTTTTTCTCTTTCTGACTTACTTCACTCTGTATGACAGTCTCTAGATCCATCAACGTCTCTACAAATGACCCAATTTCATTCCTTTTTATGGCTTAGTAATATTCCATTTTATATATGTACCACATCTTTATGCATTCGTCTGTCTGTGGGCATTTAGGTTGCTTCCATTACCTGGATATTGTAAATAGTGATGCAATGAACATTGCGGTGAATGTCTCTTTTTGATTTATGGTTTTGTCTGGGTATATGCCCAGTAGTGGGATTGCTGTATCATATGGTAATTCTATTCTTAGTTTTATAAGAAACTCCATAATGTTCTCCACAGTGACTGTATCAATTTACATTCCCAACAATAGTGGAAGAGGGTTCCTTATCTCCACACCCTTTCCAGCATTTGTTGTTTGTAGATTTTCTGATGATGCCCATTCTAACAGGTGTGAGGTGATACACCATGGATGAGTCTATTTCGTTGAGCAAAGAGTAGGTCTTGTCTATTACATATTTGGCTTATGGAACGGTATGTGTGCTAATTTCAATCTCTGGTTTTATACAGCACCCCAACTCAACTTTCCCCTTAAGCAAGCATAAGTTTTTATCTAAATGTGAGACTCTGTTCGGTTTTGGAATTCAGTTTATGTGTAGCCAAGTTTACACTCTCTCTATTAGTGATATCTTATGATAATTATCTTTCTCTGTGTGACCTATTTCTCTTAGAATCATCATACTTAAATCCACTCAATTTGCTGCTACAGGCCTGATGACATTGATTTCATTGCTGAGTGATATTCCGTTGTACCTAAGTAGCACAACTCCTTTATCCATTTTTTTCTTTCTGGGATATTTAATTTGTACTGGACTCAAGGTTCTTGTAAACACAGCAGCCCTAAATTTTGTGTTGGCTGTGTCTTGTTGATTTTAATTTTCCTAAGCTATAGGGCCAAAAGTGGAAGTGCCCTAGGGTCTGTAGCTTTGTTTTTCAGATGTTTCAGGATACACCATAAACATCTCCAGAGTGTCTGTTGGCAATTTACATCCCGCCCATCAGCATAACAAGGCTCCCTGTTCTCCATGGCCTGTCCTGTGTTTCTGGTTTTTACACTTTTTTCAGATGGCCCTTTTGACGAATGGGAAATGAGACTTCATTGTAGGGCGGATTTCCATTTCTCGAGTGCTTGGTTGGCCAAAAAGGGCATATGTGTTTTTTCCTGAATATATTCAGGAAAAAATGTTTACGCACTTTTGTCCAAGTGCATCACTGTCAAAGATCTGCCGCTTTTCACATGCTTTAAATGCAATTCCAATCTACCTCCTGAAATATGATTCCTGCAATTCTGCCTCGTTTTCAAGTCCTCTTTGCAGACTTACTTCCATATAATTTTGCCAATAGCTGTCATTTATAACACTGCAGGTTTGTGAATTACAGTGCCCGTGATTTCCTTTCTTAACTCGTTTCCTTGAAAACTGGCCACAGAACCGCAGGTTTGCTTCAGGCCGTAATCAGGGTCCGGCACGGCACTCTGAGACTTTGGTTCATTCCACTTCCTGGTGGGAAATTAGAGTTAAATGTGCCCCTCCAGACACCTGCCTCACTCCTAGCCCCTTGGTGATGTGTGTCCTGTGGTTTGAGGCCACATGTGCTGGGTTCCTCACCTTTGGCTGATGTGGCCCCACTGGTGTGAGGACACTCCTGCCTGGTTCCCATCCCCTTGGTGATGTGGGCCCTCCGGTGAGAGTCTGATCCTGGTTGGGTTCCTCACACTTCTGTGAGGTGGGCCCTCTTCTCTGAGGTCACTCCTGCCTGGCTGGCACACCCCGCCTTGGCGACGTCGGCCCTCTGGTGGGATTTGGTGCCTGCTGGGTGTCTCCTCCCCTCGGTAATGAGGGCCCTCTGGCGTCAGACCCTAACTCCTGGGCTCCCAATATTTTCTGATATGCGCCCTGTGGTTCGAGTACACTCCTGCCAGGTTCCCAACCCCATGGGAATGTGGGCCTTCTGCTCTGAGGTCCCAACCGTGGGTTGCTCAGTTTCATGATGAGGGCCCTCTGCTGTGAGTTCTCTCCGGCCTGGATCCCATAGCCTCGCTGCTCCTGGCCACCTGCTGGGAGGTTACAACTGCGGGATTCCTCACCTTTTTTCTTCTATGGGCCCTGTGTTTTGAGACTCCTCCTGCCTGCCTCACTCCCAGCCCCTTGGTGATGTGTGTCCTCTGGTTTGAGGCCACGTATGCTGGGTCCCTCGCCTTTCGATGATGTGGCCCCACTGGTGTGAGGACACTCCTGCCTGGTTCCTATCCCCTTGATGATGTGGGCCCTCTGGTGAGAGTCTGATCCTGGCTGGGTTCCTCACCCTTCTGTGAGGGGGGCCCTCTGCTGTGAGGTCACTCCTGCCTGGCTGGCACACCCCACCTGGGCAACATCGGCCCTCTTGTGGCAGTTGGAGCCTGCTGGGAACCTCCCCTCGGTGATGGGGGCCCTCTTGCCTCAGGCCCTAACTGCTGGGTACCCACATTTTCTGATACGTGCTAAGTGGTGCGAGGACACTCCTGCGAGGTTCCCATCCCCATGGGCATGTGGGCCTTCTGCTCTAAGGTCCCAACACCTGTGTTGTTCACCGTTTCATGATGTTGGCTCTCTGGTGTTAGTTCACCCAGGCCTAGATCCCATAGCCTCTGTGCTCTGAGCGGCCTGCTGGGAGGTTCCTACTGCTGGATTCCTTACCTTTTTTATTCTTTGGGTCCTGTGTTTTCATGCTCCTACTTCCTGACTCACTCCCAGCCCATTTGTGATGTAGGTCCTCTTGTTTAAGGCCACATGTACCAGTTTCCTCACCTTTATTGATGTGGCCCCACTGGTGTGAGGACACTCCTGCCTGGTTCCCATCCCCTTGGTGATGTGGGCCCTCTGGTGAGAGTCTGATCCTGTCTGGATTCCTCACACTTCTGTGAGGTGGGCCCTCTGCTGTGAGGTAACTCCTGCCTGGCTTGCTCCCATTGCCTTGGTGACGTCGGCCCTCTGGTGGCATTTGGAGCCTGCTGGTAGCCTCCTCTCCTCCGTGATGAGGGCCCTCTGGCGCCAGGCCATAACTGCTGGGTTCCCACATTTTCTGATACGTGCTAAGTTGTGCGAGGACACTCCTGCGAGGTTCCCATCCCCATGGGGATGTGGGCCTTCTGCTCTGAGGTCCCACTGGCTGGGTTGCTCACAGTTTCATGATGTGGGCCCTCTGCTGTGAGTTCACTGTGGCCTGGATCCCATAGACTCCATGCTCTGGGCCACCTGCTGGGAGGTTCAAACTGCTGGATTCCTCACATTTTTTATTCTGTGGGCCCTGTGTCGTTAGGCTACTCCTGCCTGCCTCACTCGGAGCACCTTGGAAATGTGGGTCCTCTGGTTTAGGCCACATGTGCTGGGTTCCTCACCTTTCTATAATGTGGCCACACTGGTGTGAGGACACTCCTGCCTTGTTCCGATCCCCTTGGTGATGTGGGCCCTCTGGTGAGAGTCTTATCCTGGCTGGGTTCCTCACCCTTCTGTGAGGTAGGCCCTCTGCTGTGAGGTCACTCCTGCCTGGCTGGCACACGTCAACGTGGCGACGTGGGCCCTCAGTTGGGAGTTGGTGCCTGCTGGGAGTCTCCTCCCCTCGGTAATGAGGGCCCTCTGGCGTCAGACCCTAACTCCTGGGCTCCCAAAATTTTCTGATGTGCGCCCTGTGGTGCGAGTACACTCCTGCCAGGATCCCAACCCCATGGGAATGTGGGCCTTCTGCTCTAAGGTCCCAACGGCTGGGTTGCTCACAGTTTCATGATGAGGGCCCTCTGTTTTGAGTTCAGTCAGGCCTGGATCCCATAGCCTCGCTGCTCCTGGCCACCTGCTGGGAGGTTCCAACTGCGGGATCCCTCACCTTTTTTACGCTATGGGCCCTCTGTTTGGAGGCTCCTCCTGCCTGCCTCACTCCCAGCCCCTTGGTGATGTGTGTCCTGTAGTTTGAGGCCACGTGTGCTGGGTCCGTCACATTTCGGTGATGTGACCACACTGGTGTGAGAACACTCCTGCCTGGTTTCCATTCCCTTGGTGATGTGGGCCCTCCGGTGAGAGTCTGATCCTCTTTGGGTTCCTCACACTTTTGTGTGGTTGGCCCTCTGCTCTGAGGTCACTCCTGCCTGGCTGGCACACCCTGCATTGGCGACGTCGGCCTTCTGGTAGCAGTTGGAGCTTGCTGGGAGCCTCCTCTCCTCAGTGATGAGGGCCCTCTGGCGTCCGGCCCTAACTGCTGGGCTCCCCACCTTTTCTGATGTGTGCCCACTGGTGCGATGACACTCCTGCTTGGTTCCCTTCCCCATGGGGATGTGGGCCTTGTGCTCTGAGGTTACAACGGCTGGGTTGCTTACAGTATCACGATGAGGGCCCTCTGTTGTGAGTTCATCACTGCCTGGATCCCATAGCCTCGGTGCTCTGGGCCGCCTGCTGGGATGTTCCAACTGCTGGATTCCTCACCTTTTTTATACAATGGGCCATGTGTTTTGAGGTTAATCCTGCCTGCCTCGCTCCGAGACCCATGGTGATGTGGGTCCTCTGGTTTGAGGCCACATGTGCTGGGTACCTCAACTTTCGATGATGTGGCCCCATGGGTGTGAGGACACTCCTGCCTGGTTCCCAGCCCCTTGCTTATGTGGGCACTCTGGTGAGAGTCTGATCTTGACTGGGTTCCTTACCCTTCTGTGAGGTGGGCCCTCTGATGTGAGGTCACTCCTGCCTGGATGGCTCATGTCGCCTTGGAGACGTAGGCCCTCTGTTGGCCACTGAAGCATGCTGGGAGCCTCCTACCCTCTTTAATAAGGGCCCTGGAAGAAACGCATATGCCCTTTTTGACCAAGTGCATCATTGTCGAGGTTCTGCCTCTTCTCCTATACTTTCAGAGGACTTCCCGTCTACCTCCTGAAATCGTATTCCTGGAATTCTGCCCCGCGTTCAAGTCCTCTTTGCAGCCTTACTTCAATATATTTTTGGACGATAGCTGTCATTTATAACTCTGCAGGTTTGTGAATTACAGTGCCCCTGAGCTCCTTTCTTCAACTCGCTTTCTTGTGAGCTGGCCGCAAAACCGCAGGATTGCTTCAGGCCCTAATCTGGTTCCGACACGGCATGCTGAGCCTTTGGCTAATTCCTCTTCCTGGTGGGAAATGAGCGTTAAATTTGTTCGTGCAGACACCTACAGCTAATCTCTCATTGGTTCTCCCTATTCCTGTTCATCTTGTGCAGAAATTCCAAACTGTGCCAAACAGGAGGTTAAAGGCACTGACTCTCCAAGTGGGGAGAGTGTTAGTAAAGCGTCTGGAATGGTAAAACCGAGTACGAGGGGACGAAAACTGAGACGCATTTAAAAAGTTTTCCCGGTGACACGGTGGACCATATTCTGGGTTGCCCATGCATGTTTTACCTGAAGGAAGAATCCCTTCAACCTGGAGAGTTGGGACCCATGGAATGGGTACCACGCAGTATGACTTCAAAGGGTTGCCTTTGCTCACCGAACGTCACCAATGCTATCAGCCCGAAGTGTCCAGCCTTATGTCTCACTCAGCTCGGGGTGTAGATGTGGTAAATCCAGGTTGCATCACAAGCCCTGAATGAATTATTTAAGAATTGCTCTCTATTTCACTGTCATTGTGTTTGTTTTTGTAATTCATTTTGATAATGGGATTTATCGGATTTTCTCTGCTGCATTCATGCCGCTGTACACACACTTGAGTCTCTTATGGAGACATATAAATCCATGGGTTTGAAGATACTTACTAGTCAGGTGTATTCCTAGGCGTTGAATATGGGGTGTTTAGTCCATTTCGTTGAGCAAGGGCTAGGTCTTGACTATTACATATTTGGCTTATGGAAAGGTATCTGTGCTAATTTCTATCTCTGGTTTTATGCAGCACCCCAACTCACTTTTCCCCTTAAGCAAGCATAAGGTGGTTTTCTAAATTTGAGACCCTGTTCTGTTTTGTAATTCAGTTCATGTGTAGCCAAGTTTACATTCCGTGTATTAGTGATATCTTATGATGTTTCATTTTCTGTGTGACTTATTTCACTTAGAATCATCGTACCTGAATCCACTCATTATGCCACGATGGGCCTGATGACAGATTTCATTGCTGAGTGATATTCCATTGAATGTGTGTACCACAACTTCTTTATCCATTTTTCACATTCTGGGATATTTAACTTGTACCGTAGACGAGATTCCTGTAAACAGAGCCGTCTGAAACTTTGGGGTGGCTGTCTGTTTTTGATTTTAATTTCCGTGATCTATAAGACCATAAGTGGAAGTGCCGTAGTCTCCGTTGCTTTGTTTCTTAGGTGTTTCAGGAAACACGATACACTTCTCCAGAGTGGCTGTTGGCAATTTACATCCCGCCCATCAGCATAACAAGGCTCCCTGTTCTCCGTGTCCTGTGCTGTCTTTCTGGATTTTACACTTTTTTCAGATGGCCCTTTTGACCTGGGGGCAGTGAGACTTCTTTGTAGTGCAGATTTCTTTAACATGCTGGCTTGGTTGGCCAAAAAGGGCGTATGCGTTTTTTCCTGAATATATTCAGGAAAAAACGCATACGCCCTTTTTGGCCAAGTGCATCATTGTCGACGTTCTGCCTCTTTTCCTATGCTTTAAATGCAATTCCAGTCTACCCCCTGAAATCGTTTTCCTGCAATTCTGCCCCGCTTTCCAGTCCTCTTCGCAGCCTTCCTTCAATATATTTTTGGACGATACCTGTCATTTATAACTCTGCAGGTTTGTGAATTACAGTGCCCCTGAGCTCCTTTCTTCAACTCGCTTTCTTGTGAGCTGGCCGCAAACTCGCAGGAATGCTTCAGGCCCTAATCTGGTTCCGGCACGGCATGCTGAGCCTTTGGTTAATTCCTCTTCCTGGTGGGAAATGAGCGTTCCATTTGCCCGTCCAGACACCTACAGCTAGTCTCTCATTGGTTCTCCCTATTCCTGTTCATCTTGCGCAGAAATTGCAAACTGTGCCAAACAGGAGGTTAAAGGCACTGACTCTCCAAGTGGGGAGAGTGTTAGTAAACGGTCTAGAATGGTGAACCCGAGTAAAAGGGGACGAAAACTGAGATGCATTTGAAAACGTTTCCCGGTCACACAGTGCACTGTACTGTGGGTTTCCCATGCATGTTTTAGCTGAAGGAAGAATCCCTTAAACCTGGAGAGTTGGGACCCATGGAATGGGTACCATGCAGTATGACTTCAAAGGGTCTGCATTTGCTCATCGAACCTCACCAATGCTGTCAGCCCGAAGTGTCCAGCCTTATGTCTCACTCAGCTCTGGGTGTAGATGTGGTAAATCCAGGTTGCATCACAAGCCCTGAATGAATTATTTAAGAATTGCTCTCTATTTCACTGTCATTGTGTTTGGTTTTGTAATTCATTTTGATAATGGGTTTTATCGGATTTTCTCTGCTGCATTCATGCTGCTGTACACACACTTGAGTCTCTTACGGAGACATATAAATCCATGGGTTTGAAGGTTCTTACTAGTCATGTGTAATCCTAGGCGTTGAATATGGGGTGTTTAGTCCATTTCGTTGAGCAAGGGCTAGGTCTTGACTATTACATATTTGGCTTATGGAAAGGTATCTGTGCTAATTTCTATCTCTGGTTTTATGCAGCACCACAACTCACCTTTCCCCTTAAGCAAGCATAAGTTGGTTTTCTAAATTTGAGACCCTGCTCTGTTTTGTAATTCAGTTCATGTGTAGCCAAGTTTACATTCCGTGTATTAGTGATATCTTATGATGTTTCATTTTCTGTGTGACTTATTTCACTTAGAATCATCGTACCTGAATCCACTCATTATGCCGCGACGGGCCTGATGACATAGATTTCATTGGTGAGTGATATTCCTTTGTACGTACGTACCACACTTCTTTATCCATTTTTCGCTTTCTGGGATATTTAACTTGTACCGTAGACGAGGTTCTTGTAAACAGAGCCGTAAACAGAAACTTTGCGGTGGCTGTGTGTTTTTGATTTTAACTTCCCTAAGCTATAGGAAAATAAGTGGTAATGCGGTAGGCTCCGTTGCTTTGTTTTTTAGGTTTTTGAGGAAACACCATACACATCTCCAGAGTGGCTGTTGGCAATTTACATCCCGCCCATCAGCATAACTAGGCTCCCTGTTCTCCATGGCCTGTGCTGCCTTTCTGGATTTTACACTTTTTTCAGATGGCCCTTTTGAACGGGGGGCAGTGAGACTTCATTGTAGTGCAGATTTCTTTAACATGCTTGCTTGGTTGGCCAAAAAGGGCGGATGCGTTTTTTCCTGAATATATTCAGGAAAAAACGCATACGCCCTTTTTGGCCAAGTGCATCATTGTCGACGTTCTGCCTCTTTTCCTATGCTTTAAATGCAATTCCAGTCTACCCCCTGAAATCGTTTTCTTGCAATTCTGCCCCGCTTTCAAGTCCTCTTCGCAGCCTTCCTTCAGTATATTTTTGGGTGATAGCTGTCATTTATAACTCTGCAGGTTTGTGAATTACAGTGTCCCTGAGCTCCTTTCTTCAACTCGCTTTCTTGTGAGCTGGCCGCAAACCCGCAGGATTGCTTCAGGCCCTATTCTGGTTCCGGCACGGCATGCTGAGCCTTTGGTTAATTCCTCTTCCTGGTGGGAAATGAGCGTTAAATTTGCCCGTGCAGACACCTTCACACGAGTCTTCATGGTGCCACTTTGCCCCGGTTATCTCGATGGAGGTTGGAGTTGGAGGGCCTCCTCGCTCAAGGTCAGTGTGCCCATGGAGCCAACCCTGCAACTTCAGGGCATGGTTGGGTGTTAGGATCACCACGTGGGGTCCTTTTCCCTTAGGAGGGAGGTGGCCTTTTGGGCTGCTGATTTCCAGGTTTTCAGATACTGCCAGTATCTTGGCCAGATGTGGCGGTGGGCCAAGCCCCTTGGTGACCGTAGTTTATCCTACCTGGATCGCATTCTTGCATTGTTCCATTTCAAGTGGTCCCAGGTTTTGCACTAATACTCCAATGGCGATTCACCGTTCACCAGGAATGTAAAGGCAAAGGGTTTAGCTAAATTAGGGAGTTCCAGGGCAAGGGTCTGAATTGACTGCTCTTTCCATTCTTGAAAGGCCACTTCTGCATTCTATTCAAAAGGATCATCATCTTTTCCTTTCAGTGTTTCATATAGAGGCCCAGCTAGTAGACTATAGTTAGGGATCCAGAAGCAGCAAACCCTGGCCTCCCCAGGAACCCCTAAGCTGTCTTCTAGTTTCAGAAATGGGTAAGGCTGTAAATTGTTTCTTCCCTTTCCTGGGATGGGCTTCTCCGACCTTCTGTGAGAATGAAGCCCAGGCAGGTCACCGTAGTCTGTGATATTTGAGCTTTGTCTTGGACAACTTGTATCCTTTATTGGCTTGGTAGTTCAGAGGTCTCCTTAGTAGGGCTGGCGATCAGAATGTCGTCTGCATATTGAAGGAGTGTTTCCTTTTCCAGAGGTAGAACTTTTAGTTCTTTAGCTGAGCTTTCCCCAAAGATGGTGTGGGAATTTTTGAACCCTTGGGGCAACACGGCCCGGAAGTATTGTTTTAGTTGTATGTTGAGTCCTGCCACTCACAAGCCAAAATTTCTTGTGACTCTGGGACTAATAGAATACAAAAGAAGGCATCATTGAAGACTAATACAGAATACCATGTCCTGGTGGTTGGTAGAATGACCAGCAGGGTGTAGGATTTAGGAACTACTGGAGGTATATCCTCGGTGGCTTCACTGACTGTCCTGACATCCTTTACCAGGACTCCAGCAGCCCATGGGGCTCTCGAGGTCAGGCCAATCCCAGGATATGGAGCTCACCTGGGCAGGTACCCCACCCCCACCCCAGCCCATGGGGCTCTCGTGTTCAGGCCCCTCCCAGGATATGGGGTTCCCTGGGCAGGTTCCCCTGCAGCCCATGGGGCTCTCGTGGTCAGGCCCCTCCCAGGATACAGAGCTACCCTTACAGGTACCATGGCAGGGCTGGGAACACAGGAACCCTGCATATCGCCCTCATTGCAGAGCACTCCCAGCTCACCTGTCACTCAGATCTGACACAGAGCACCTCAGAGCAGGACTTGAACTAACAAACAGCAGCTCCGACAGGTCTGTGACCCTGGGCATCACTCTGTGTGGCCTCCCTCCACCTGGTCTTCCAGAGACTTCCACTGCACCCGGGGCACCAGGCCTCTGTCTCCACCCACCAGCCACCCCTCCTCTCCCTGACTCCTGGGTTCCTCTCATTAGGAGAGGGTTTTCTTGAAGTTGTCTCCCACTCATGGGCCAGATAATATAATTAGAAAACAAGCCAGAGCTGCAGCCCCTTGTCTATCCTGACTCTCAGGAGCCCACACCTGTTCCTTGGACCTGGCCGATTCAGCAAGTTCCAGTTTCTGCAACTGTGAGCCCCTGAGGGGTGATTATTGGCTGGCCTGGGAAGCCCGACCGTGCCGGCCAGCCCTCCCCTGGTGTGCCTGGGTTCAGATCAATATAAACACCGCTCCAGGCAGCAAGAGCCCCTGCAGCTGTGCCTGACGCCATTTTCTCTGCCCTGTCAGCAGTCTTGGGGCTGGACTGGTGGGAGGGAGTGAGAGGCCACGGCTTTGTGGGTGGCCCAGTGTGAGTGGGGCTCTGCTGGACTTTCTGCAGCAGTTGCCAAGATGCCACCTGCTAAAGAAGAGGATGTGTCACCCATACCTGCCGCTGGAATTTCTCCCTGGGCAGAGGTGAGTGAGGAAGAAAGCAGTGGGGGCCGGGACAGCAGGGGTATCTCAGGCAGGGAAATGGAAAGCTTCCAGAAGAGCACCCAGGGCCAGGACCATCCTGGCTGGCCTGCAGGCACCAAGTCGGCTGGCATGCTGTCACTCATGTGGCTCCATGGCCCTTCCTCTAGGCTTTCAAGTCCTTGTACATATTCAGGTGTTTTACCTGGGAAGGGTGGGAACATTTCAGCAGCAGCTGGCCTGGGGCTCAGCCCACGTTTACTCACAGATGCCTCGGCACGGTCCCCCAGCTTTGCAATGAGGACGCTTGTTGCGTGGGGCCTGCTGGCTGAATGGGAGATGATTCCCCACCACTGACCAACTTCAGAATTGTTTACAACTGGAGCAAGTGCCCTGATACGGTTTTCCTCTGTGTAACTGGTGGGTTCTGTTTTTTTTTCTTTTTTTCGTTTTTGGTTCAAGGTAGATTTTATTCCTCTTTTTTGTATTTACAGATATAAGCATGGAAATAATTTATTCATATAAATACATGTATGTGAAGGGAAGAATATTTTTTCTGTTTTACTTTTTGTAATTTGAATTTTATTTTATTTTTTTATACAGCAGGTTCTTTTTGGTTATCTATTTTATACATATAAATGTATACATGCCAATCCCAATCTCTCAACTCCTCCCACCACCACCCCCCAACAGCTTTCCCCCCTTGGTGTCCATACGTTTGTTGTCTACATCTGTTGCTCTATTTCTGCCTGGCAAAACGGTTCATCTGTACAATTTTTCTAGGTTCCACATATATGCATTAATAGACAAGATTTGTTTTTCTCTTTCTGACTTACTTCACTCTGTATGACAGTCTCTAGATCCATCAACGTCTCTACAAATGACCCAATTTCATTCCTTTTTATGGCTTAGTAATATTCCATTTTATATATGTACCACTTCTTTATGCATTCGTCTGTCTGTGGGCATTTAGGTTGCTTCCATTACCTGGATATTGTAAATAGTGATGCAATGAACATTGCGGTGAATGTCTCTTTTTGATTTATGGTTTTGTCTGGGTATATGCCCAGTAGTGGGATTGCTGTATCATATGGTAATTCTATTCTTAGTTTTATAAGAAACTCCATAATGTTCTCCACAGTGACTGTATCAATTTACATTCCCAACAATAGTGGAAGAGGGTTCCTTATCTCCACACCCTTTCCAGCATTTGTTGTTTGTAGATTTTCTGATGATGCCCATTCTAACAGGTGTGAGGTGATACACCATGGATGAGTCTATTTCGTTGAGCAAAGAGTAGGTCTTGTCTAGTACATATTTGGCTTATGGAACGGTATGTGTGCTAATTTCAATCTCTGGTTTTATACAGCACCCCAACTCAACTTTCCCCTTAAGCAAGCATAAGTTTTTATCTAAATGTGAGACTCTGTTCGGTTTTGGAATTCAGTTTATGTGTAGCCAAGTTTACACTCTCTCTATTAGTGATATCTTATGATAATTATCTTTCTCTGTGTGACCTATTTCTCTTAGAATCATCATACTTAAATCCACTCAATTTGCTGCTACAGGCCTGATGACATTGATTTCATTGCTGAGTGATATTCCGTTGTACCTAAGTAGCACAACTCCTTTATCCATTTTTTTCTTTCTGGGATATTTAATTTGTACTGGACTCAAGGTTCTTGTAAACACAGCAGCCCTAAATTTTGTGTTGGCTGTGTCTTGTTGATTTTAATTTTCCTAAGCTATAGGGCCAAAAGTGGAAGTGCCCTAGGGTCTGTAGCTTTGTTTTTCAGATGTTTCAGGATACACCATAAACATCTCCAGAGTGTCTGTTGGCAATTTACATCCCGCCCATCAGCATAACAAGGCTCCCTGTTCTCCATGGCCTGTCCTGTGTTTCTGGTTTTTACACTTTTTTCAGATGGCCCTTTTGACGAATGGGAAATGAGACTTCATTGTAGGGCGGATTTCCATTTCTCGAGTGCTTGGTTGGCCAAAAAGGGCATATGTGTTTTTTCCTGAATATATTCAGGAAAAAATGTTTACGCACTTTTGTCCAAGTGCATCACTGTCAAAGATCTGCCGCTTTTCACATGCTTTAAATGCAATTCCAATCTACCTCCTGAAATATGATTCCTGCAATTCTGCCTCGTTTTCAAGTCCTCTTTGCAGACTTACTTCCATATAATTTTGCCAATAGCTGTCATTTATAACACTGCAGGTTTGTGAATTACAGTGCCCGTGATTTCCTTTCTTAACTCGTTTCCTTGAAAACTGGCCACAGAACCGCAGGTTTGCTTCAGGCCGTAATCAGGGTCCGGCACGGCACTCTGAGACTTTGGTTCATTCCACTTCCTGGTGGGAAATTAGAGTTAAATGTGCCCCTCCAGACACCTGCCTCACTCCTAGCCCCTTGGTGATGTGTGTCCTGTGGTTTGAGGCCACATGTGCTGGGTTCCTCACCTTTGGCTGATGTGGCCCCACTGGTGTGAGGACACTCCTGCCTGGTTCCCATCCCCTTGGTGATGTGGGCCCTCCGGTGAGAGTCTGATCCTGGTTGGGTTCCTCACACTTCTGTGAGGTGGGCCCTCTTCTCTGAGGTCACTCCTGCCTGGCTGGCACACCCCGCCTTGGCGACGTCGGCCCTCTGGTGGGATTTGGTGCCTGCTGGGTGTCTCCTCCCCTCGGTAATGAGGGCCCTCTGGCGTCAGACCCTAACTCCTGGGCTCCCAATATTTTCTGATATGCGCCCTGTGGTTCGAGTACACTCCTGCCAGGTTCCCAACCCCATGGGAATGTGGGCCTTCTGCTCTGAGGTCCCAACCGTGGGTTGCTCAGTTTCATGATGAGGGCCCTCTGCTGTGAGTTCTCTCCGGCCTGGATCCCATAGCCTCGCTGCTCCTGGCCACCTGCTGGGAGGTTACAACTGCGGGATTCCTCACCTTTTTTCTTCTATGGGCCCTCTGTTTTGAGACTCCTCCTGCCTGCCTCACTCCCAACCCCTTGGTGATGTGTGTCCTCTGGTTTGAGGCCACGTATGCTGGGTCCCTCGCCTTTCGATGATGTGGCCCCACTGGTGTGAGGACACTCCTGCCTGGTTCCTATCCCCTTGATGATGTGGGCCCTCTGGTGAGAGTCTGATCCTGGCTGGGTTCCTCACCCTTCTGTGAGGGGGGCCCTCTGCTGTGAGGTCACTCCTGCCTGGCTGGCACACCCCACCTGGGCAACATCGGCCCTCTTGTGGCAGTTGGAGCCTGCTGGGAACCTCCCCTCGGTGATGGGGGCCCTCTTGCCTCAGGCCCTAACTGCTGGGTACCCACATTTTCTGATACGTGCTAAGTGGTGCGAGGACACTCCTGCGAGGTTCCCATCCCCATGGGCATGTGGGCCTTCTGCTCTAAGGTCCCAACACCTGTGTTGTTCACCGTTTCATGATGTTGGCTCTCTGGTGTTAGTTCACCCAGGCCTAGATCCCATAGCCTCTGTGCTCTGAGCGGCCTGCTGGGAGGTTCCTACTGCTGGATTCCTTACCTTTTTTATTCTTTGGGTCCTGTGTTTTCATGCTCCTACTTCCTGACTCACTCCCAGCCCATTTGTGATGTAGGTCCTCTTGTTTAAGGCCACATGTACCAGTTTCCTCACCTTTATTGATGTGGCCCCACTGGTGTGAGGACACTCCTGCCTGGTTCCCATCCCCTTGGTGATGTGGGCCCTCTGGTGAGAGTCTGATCCTGTCTGGATTCCTCACACTTCTGTGAGGTGGGCCCTCTGCTGTGAGGTAACTCCTGCCTGGCTTGCTCCCATTGCCTTGGTGACGTCGGCCCTCTGGTGGCATTTGGAGCCTGCTGGTAGCCTCCTCTCCTCCGTGATGAGGGCCCTCTGGCGCCAGGCCATAACTGCTGGGTTCCCACATTTTCTGATACGTGCTAAGTTGTGCGAGGACACTCCTGCGAGGTTCCCATCCCCATGGGGATGTGGGCCTTCTGCTCTGAGGTCCCACTGGCTGGGTTGCTCACAGTTTCATGATGTGGGCCCTCTGCTGTGAGTTCACTGTGGCCTGGATCCCATAGACTCCATGCTCTGGGCCACCTGCTGGGAGGTTCAAACTGCTGGATTCCTCACATTTTTTATTCTGTGGGCCCTGTGTCGTTAGGCTACTCCTGCCTGCCTCACTCGGAGCACCTTGGAAATGTGGGTCCTCTGGTTTAGGCCACATGTGCTGGGTTCCTCACCTTTCTATAATGTGGCCACACAGGTGTGAGGACACTCCTGCCTTGTTCCGATCCCCTTGGTGATGTGGGCCCTCTGGTGAGAGTCTTATCCTGGCTGGGTTCCTCACCCTTCTGTGAGGTAGGCCCTCTGCTGTGAGGTCACTCCTGCCTGGCTGGCACACGTCAACGTGGCGACGTGGGCCCTCAGTTGGGAGTTGGTGCCTGCTGGGAGTCTCCTCCCCTCGGTAATGAGGGCCCTCTGGCGTCAGACCCTAACTCCTGGGCTCCCAAAATTTTCTGATGTGTGCCCTGTGGTGCGAGTACACTCCTGCCAGGATCCCAACCCCATGGGAATGTGGGCCTTCTGCTCTAAGGTCCCAACGGCTGGGTTGCTCACAGTTTCATAATGAGGGCCCTCTGTTTTGAGTTCAGTCAGGCCTGGATCCCATAGCCTCGCTGCTCCTGGCCACCTGCTGGGAGGTTCCAACTGCGGGATCCCTCACCTTTTTTACGCTATGGGCCCTCTGTTTGGAGGCTCCTCCTGCCTGCCTCACTCCCAGCCCCTTGGTGATGTGTGTCCTGTAGTTTGAGGCCACGTGTGCTGGGTCCGTCACATTTCGGTGATGTGACCACACTGGTGTGAGAACACTCCTGCCTGGTTTCCATTCCCTTGGTGATGTGGGCCCTCCGGCGAGAGTCTGATCCTGTTTGGGTTCCTCACACTTTTGTGTGGTTGGCCCTCTGCTCTGAGGTCACTCCTGCCTGGCTGGCACACCCTGCATTGGCGACGTCGGCCTTCTGGTAGCAGTTGGAGCTTGCTGGGAGCCTCCTCTCCTCAGTGATGAGGGCCCTCTGGCGTCCGGCCCTAACTGCTGGGCTCCCCACCTTTTCTGATGTGTGCCCACTGGTGCGATGACACTCCTGCTTGGTTCCCTTCCCCATGGGGATGTGGGCCTTGTGCTCTGAGGTTACAACGGCTGGGTTGCTTACAGTATCACGATGAGGGCCCTCTGTTGTGAGTTCATCACTGCCTGGATCCCATAGCCTCGGTGCTCTGGGCCGCCTGCTGGGATGTTCCAACTGCTGGATTCCTCACCTTTTTTATACAATGGGCCATGTGTTTTGAGGTTAATCCTGCCTGCCTCGCTCCGAGACCCATGGTGATGTGGGTCCTCTGGTTTGAGGCCACATGTGCTGGGTACCTCAACTTTCGATGATGTGGCCCCATGGGTGTGAGGACACTCCTGCCTGGTTCCCAGCCCCTTGCTTATGTGGGCACTCTGGTGAGAGTCTGATCTTGACTGGGTTCCTTACCCTTCTGTGAGGTGGGCCCTCTGATATGAGGTCACTCCTGCCTGGATGGCTCATGTCGCCTTGGCGACGTAGGCCCTCTGTTGGCCACTGAAGCATGCTGGGAGCCTCCTACCCTCTTTAATAAGGGCCCTGGAAGAAACGCATATGCCCTTTTTGACCAAGTGCATCATTGTCGAGGTTCTGCCTCTTCTCCTATACTTTCAGAGGACTTCCCGTCTACCTCCTGAAATCGTATTCCTGGAATTCTGCCCCGCGTTCAAGTCCTCTTTGCAGCCTTACTTCAATATATTTTTGGACAATAGCTGTCATTTATAACTCTGCAGGTTTGTGAATTACAGTGCCCCTGAGCTCCTTTCTTCAACTCGCTTTCTTGTGAGCTGGCCGCAAAACCGCAGGATTGCTTCAGGCCCTAATCTGGTTCCAACACGGCATGCTGAGCCTTTGGCTAATTCCTCTTCCTGGTGGGAAATGAGCGTTAAATTTGTTCGTGCAGACACCTACAGCTAATCTCTCATTGGTTCTCCCTATTCCTGTTCATCTTGCGCAGAAATTCCAAACTGTGCCAAACAGGAGGTTAAAGGCACTGACTCTCCAAGTGGGGAGAGTGTTAGTAAAGCGTCTGGAATGGTAAAACCGAGTACGAGGGGACGAAAACTGAGACGCATTTAAAAAGTTTTCCCGGTCACACGGTGGACCATATTCTGGGTTGCCCATGCATGTTTTACCTGAAGGAAGAATCCCTTCAACCTGGAGAGTTGGGACCCATGGAATGGGTACCACGCAGTATGACTTCAAAGGGTTGCCTTTGCTCACCGAACGTCACCAATGCTATCAGCCCGAAGTGTCCAGCCTTATGTCTCACTCAGCTCGGGGTGTAGATGTGGTAAATCCACGTTGCATCACAAGCTCTGAATGAATTATTTAAGAATTGCTCTCTATTTCACTGTCATTGTGTTTTGTTTTTGTAATTTTTTTGATAATGGGATTTATCGGATTTTCACTGCTGCGTTTATGCCGCTGTACACATGCTTGATTCTCTTATGGAGACATATAAATCCATGGGTTTTCAGATTCTTACTAGTCAGGTATATTCCTAGGCATTGAATATGGGGTGTTGAGTCCATTTCGTGGAGCAAGGAGTAGGTCCTGACTATTACATATTTGCTTATGGAAAGGTATCTGTGCTAATTTCAATCTCTGGTTTTATGCAGCACCACAACTCACCTTTCCCCTTAAGCAAGCATAAGTTGGTTTTCTAAATTTGAGACCCTTTTCTGTTTTGTAATTGAGTTCATGTGCAGCCATGTTTGCATTCCGTGTATTTGAGATATCTTATGGTGTTTCTTTTTCTGTGTGACTTAGTTAACTTAGAATGATCGTACCTGAATCCACTCATTATGCCGCGACGGGCCTCATGACATAGATTTCATTGCTGAGTGATATTCCATTGTACGTACGTACAACAACTTCTTTATCCATTTTTTGCTTTCTGGGATATTTCACTTGTACCGTAAATGAGGTTCTTGTAAGCAGAGCCGTCCAAAATTTATGGGTGGCTGTGTCTTTTTGATTTTAATTTCCCTAAGCTATAGAACCATAAGTGGAAGTGCCGTAGGCTCCGTTGCTTAGTTTTTTAGGTGTTTGAGGAAACACCATACACTTCTCCAGAGTGGCTGTTGGCAAGTTACATCCCGCCCATCAGCATAACAAGGCTCCCTGTTCTCCATGGCCTGTCCTGCCTTTCTGGATTTTTCACTTTTTTCAGATGTCCCTTTTGACAGGGGGGCAGTGAGACTTCATTGTAATGCAGATTTCTTTACAGGCTTGCTTGTTTGGCCAAAAAGGGCGTATGTGTTTTTTCTTGAATATATTCAGGAAAAAACGCATACGCCCTTTTTGACCAAGTGCATCATTGTCGACTTTCTGTCTCTTTCCTTATGCTTTAAATGCAATTCCAGTCTGCCCCTGAACTCGTTTTCCTGCAATTCTGCCCCGCTTTCAAGTCCTCTACGCAGCCTTACTTCAATACATTTTTGGACAATAGCTGACATTTATAACTCTGCAGGTTTGTGAATGACAGTGCGCCTGAGCTCCTTTCTTCTACTCGCTTTCTTGTGAGCTGGCCGCAAACCCGCAGGATTGCTTCATGTCCTAATCTGGTTCCGGCACAGCATGCTGATCCTTTGGTAAATTCCTCTTCCTGGTGGGAAATGAGTGTTATATTTGAACGTGCAGACACCTAGAGCTAGTCTCTCATTGGTTCTCCCTATTCTTGTTCATCGTGCGCAGAAATTGCAAACTGTGCCAAACAGGAGGTTAAAGGCACTGACTCTCTAAGTGGGGAGAGTATTAGTAAAGGGTCTTCAATCGTGAACCCGAGTAAAAGGGGACGAAAACTGAGATGCATTTGAAAAGGTTTCCCGGTCACACGGTGCACCATACTGTGGGTTTCCCATGCATGTTTTAGCTGAAGGAAGAATCCCTTAAACCTGGAGAGTTGGGACCCATGGAATGGGTACCATGCAGTATGACTTCAAAGGGCCTGCATTTTCTCAACGAACCTCACCAATGCTATCAGGCCGAAGTGTACAGCCTTATGTCTCACTCAGCTCTGGTTGTAGATGTGGTAAATCCAGGTTGCATCACAAGCCCTGAATGAATTATTTAAGAATTGCTCTCTATTTCACTGTCATTGTGTTTTGTTTTTGAAATTTATTTTGATAATGGGATTTATCGGATTTTCACTGCTGCGTTTAGGCCGCTGTACACACGCTTGATTTCCTTATGGAGATATATAAATCCATGGGTTTTAAGATTCTTACTTGTCACGTATCTTCCCAGGCGTTGAATATGGGGTGTTGAGTCCATTTCGTTGAGCAAGGAGTAGGTCTTGTCTATTATATATTGGGCTTATGTAACGGTATCTGTGCTAATTTCAATCTCTGGTTTTCTGCAGCACCCCAACTCACCTTTCCCCATAAGCAAGCATAAGTTGGTTTTCTAAATTTGAGACACTGTTCTGTTTTGTAATTCAATTCATGCGTAGCCAAGTTTACATTCCGTGTATTAGTGATATCTTATGATGTTTCTTTTTCTGTGTGACTTATTTCTCGTAGAATCATCATACTTGGATCCACTCATTATGCCGCTCCGGGCCTGATGACGTAGATTTCATTGCTGAGTGATATTCCATTGTATGTGCGTACCCCAACTTCTTTATCCATTTTTTGCTTTCTCGGATATTTAACTTGTACCGTAGACGAGGTTCTTGTAAACAGAGCCGTCCCAAACTTTGGGGTGGCTGTGTGTTTTTGATTTTAATTTCCCTAAGCTATAGGACCATAAGTGGAAGTGCCATAGGCTGTGTTGCTTTGTTTCCTACGTGTTTCAGGAAACACCATACACTTCTCCAGAGTGGCTGTTGGCAATTTACATCCCGTCCATCAGCATAACAAGGCTCCCTGTTCTCCATGACCTGTCCTGCCTTTATGGATTTTACACTTTTTTCAGATGGCCCTTTTGACCGGGGGGCAGTGAGACTTCATTTCAGTGCAGTTTTCCTTTACACGCTTGCTTGGTTGACCAAAAAGTGCGTATGCGTTTTTTCCTGAATATATTCAGGAAAAAACGCATACGCTCTTTTTGGCCAAGTGCATCATTGTCGACATTCTGCCTCTTTTCTTATGCTTTAAGTGCAATTCCAGTCTACCCCCTGAAATCGTTTTCCAGAAATTCTGCCCCGCTTTCAACTCCTCTTCGAAGACTTACTTCAATACATTTTTGGACGATAGCTGTCATTCATAACTCTGCAGGTTTGTGAATTACAGTGCCCCTGAGCTCCTTTCTTCAACTCGCTTTCTTGTGAGCTGGCTGCAAAACCACAGGATTGCTTCAGGCCCTAATCTGTTTCCCGCAGGGCACGCTGAGCCTTTGGTTAATTCCTCTTCCTGGTGGGAAATGAGCGTTCCATTTGCCTGTGCAGACACCTACAGCTAGTCTCTCATTGGTTCTCCCTATTCCTATTCATCTTGCGCAGAAATTGCAAACTGTGACAAACAGGAGGTTTAAGGCACTGACTCTCCAAGTGGGGAGAGGGTTAGTAAAGCGTCTGGAATGGTGAACCCGAGTATCAGGGTTCGAAAACTGAGATGCATTTGAAAACGTTTCCCAATCACACGGTAGACCATACTCTGGGTTTCCCATGCATGTTTTAGCTGAAGGAAGAATCCCTTAAACCTGGAGAGTTGGGACCCATGGAATGGGTACCATGCAGTATGACTTCAAAGGTTCTGCGTTTGCTCACCGAACCTCACCAATGCTATCAGCCCGAAGTGTCCTGGCTTATGTCTCACCCAGCTCTTGGTATAGATGTGGTAAATCCAGGTTGCATCACAAGCCCTGAATGAATTATTTAAGAATTGCTCTCTATTTCACTGTCATTGTGTTTTGTTTTTGAAATTTATTTTGATAATGGGATTTATCGGATTTCCACTGCTGCGTTTAGGCCGCTGTACACATGCTTGATTTCCGTATGGAGACATATAAATCCATGGGTTTTAAGATTCTTACTTGTCAGGTACATTCCCAGGCGTTGAATATGGAGTTTTGAGTCCATTTCGTTGAGCAAGGAGTAGGTCTTGTCTATTATATATTTGGCTTATGGAAAGGTATCTGTGCTAATTTCTATCTCTGGTTTTATGCAGCACCCCAACTCACCTTTCCCCATAAGCAAACATAAGTTGGTTTTCTAAATTTGATACCATGTTCTGTTTTGTAATTCAGTTCATGTGTAGTCAAATTTACATTCCGTGTATTAGTGATATCTTATGATGTTTCTTTTTCTGTGTGACTTATTTCTCGTAGAATCATCGTACCTGAATCCACTCATTATGCCGCTACGGGCCTGATGACGTAGATTTCATTGCTGAGTGATATTCCATTGTACGTGCGTACCACAATTTCTTTATCCATTTTTTGCTTTCTCGGATATTTAACTGGTACCGTAGACGAGGTTCTTGTAAACAGAGCCAACCCAAACATTGGGGTGGCTGTGTGTTTTTTAATTTTAATTTCCCTAAGCTATAGGAACATAAGTGGAAGTGCCATAGGCTGTGTTGCTTTGTTTCCTACGTGTTTCAGGAAACACCATACACTTCTCCAGAGTGGCTGTTGGCAATTTACATCCCACCCATCAGCATAACAGTGCTCCGTGTTCTCCATGAGCAGTCCTGCCTTTCTGGATTTTACACTTTTTTAGATGGCCCTTTTGACCGGGGGGCAGTGAGACATCATTGTAGTGCAGATTTCCTTTACACGCTTGCTTGGTTGGCCAAAAAGGGCGTATGCGTTTTTTCCTGAATATATTCAGGAAAAAACACATACGCACTTTTTGGCCAAGTGCATCATTGTCGACATTCTGCCTCATTTCCTATGCTTTAAGTGCAATTCCAGTCTACGCCCTGAAATCGTTTTCCAGAAATTCTGCCCCGCTTTCAAGTCCTCTTCAAAGACTTACTTCAATACATTTTTGGACGAGAGCTGTCATTCATAACTCTGCAGGTTTGTGAAATACAGTGGTCCTGAGCTCCTTTCTTCAACTCACTTTCTTGTGAGCTGGCCGCAAAACCGCAGGATTGCTTAAGGCCCTAATCTGTTTCCGGCAGGGCACGCTGAGCCTTTGTTTAATTCCTCTTCCTGGTGAGAAATGAGCGTTCCATTTGCCCGTGCAGACACCTACAGCTAGTCTCTCATTTGTTCTCCCTATTCCTGTTCATCTTGCGAAGAAATTGCAAACTGTGCCAAACAGGAGGTTAAAGGCACTGACTCTCCAAGTGGGGAGAGTGTTAGTAAAGCGTCTGGAATGGTGAACCCGAGTACCAGGGGACGAAAACTGAGATGCATTTGAAAACGTTTCCCAATCACACGGTGGACCATACTCTGGGTTTCCCATGCATGTTTTAGCTGAAGGAAGAATCCCTTAAACCTGGAGATTTAAGACCCTTGGAATGGGTACCATGCAGTATGACTTCAAAGGGTCTGCGTTTCCTCACCGAACCTCACCAATGCTATCAGCCCGAAGTGTCCAGCCTTATGTCTCACACAGCTGTGCGTGTAGATGTGGTAAATCCAGGTTGCATCACAAGCCCTGAATGAATTATTTAAGAATTGCTCTCTATTTCACTGTCATTGTGTTTGTTTATGTAATTCATTTTGATAATGGGTTTTATCGGATTTTCTCTGCTGCATTCATGCCGCTGTACACACACTTGAGTCTCTTACGGAGACATATAAATCCATGGGTTTGAAGATTCTTACTAGTCATGTGTAATCCTAGGCGTTGAATATGGGGTGTTTAGTCCATTTCGTTGAGCAAGGGCTAGTTCTTGACTATTACATATTTGGCTTATGGAAAGGTATCTGTGCTAATTTCTATCTCTGGCTTCATGCAGCACCCCAACTCACTTTTCCCCTTAAGCAAGCATAAGTTGGTTTTCTAAATTTGAGACCCTGTTCTGTTTTGTAATTCAGTTCATGTGTAGCCAAGTTTACATTCCGTGTATTAGTGATATCTTATGATGTTTCATTTTCTGTGTGACTTATTTCACTTAGAATCATCGTACCTGAATCCACTCATTATGCCGCGACGGGCCTGATGACATAGATTTCATTGGTGAGTGATATTCCTTTGTTCGTATGTACCACACTTCTTTATCCATTTCTCGCTTTCTGGGATATTTAACTTGTACCGTAGACGAGGTTCTTGTAAACAGAGCCGTAAACAGAAACTTTGCGGTGGCTGTGTGTTTTTGATTTTAATTTCCCTAAGCTATAGGAAAATAAGTGGTAATGCCGTAGGCTCCGTTGCTTTGTCTTTTAGGTTTTTGAGGAAACACCATACACATCTCCAGAGTGGCTGTTGGCAATTTACATCCCGCCCATCAGCATAACAAGGCTCCCTGTTCTCCATGGCCTGGGCTGCCTTTCTGGATTTTACACTTTTTTCAGATGGCCCTTTTGAACGGGGGGCAGTGAGACTTCATTGTAGTGCAAATTTCTTTAACATGCTTGCTTGGTTGTCCAAAAAGCGCGTATGCGTTTTTTCCTGAATATATTCAGGAAAAAACGCATACGCCCTTTTTGGCCAAGTGCATCATTGTCGACGTTCTGCCTCTTTTCCTATGCTTTAAATGCAATTCCAGTCTACCCCCTGAAATCGTTTTCTTACAATTCTGCCCCGCTTTCAAGTCCTCTTCGCAGTCTTCCTTCAATATATTTTTGGGTGATAGCTGTCATTTATAACTCTGCAGGTTTGTGAATTACAGTGTCCCTGAGCTCCTTTCTTCAACTCGCTTTCTTGTGAGCTGGCCGCAAACCCGCAGGATTGCTTCAGGCCCTAATCTGGTTCCGGCACGGATGCTGAGCCTTTGGTAAATTCCTCTTCCTGGTGGGAAATGAGTGTTATATTTGAACGTGCAGACACCTAGAGCTAGTCTCTCATTGGTTCTCCCTATTCTTGTTCATCTTGCGCAGAAATTGCAAACTGTGCCAAACAGCAGGTTAAAGGCACTGACTCTCCAAGTGGGGAGAGTATTAGTAAAGGGTCTTCAATCGTGAACCCGAGTAAAAGGGGACGAAAACTGAGATGCATTTGAAAAGGTTTCCCAGTCACACGGTGCACCATACTGTGGGTTTCCCATGCATGTTTTAGCTGAAGGAAGAATCCCTTAAACCTGGAGAGTTGGGACCCATGGAATGGGTACCATGCAGTATGACTTCAAAGGGCCTGCATTTTCTCAAGAACCTCACCAATGCTATCAGGCCGAAGTGTACAGCCTTATGTCTCACTCAGCTCTGGTTGTAGATGTGGTAAATCCAGGTTGCATCACAAGCCCTGAATGAATTATTTAAGAATTGCTCTCTATTTCACTGTCATTGTGTTTGTTTTTGTAATTCATTTTGATAATGGGATTTATCGGATTTTCTCTGCTGCATTCATGCCGCTGTACACACACCTGATTCTCTTATGGAGACATATAAATCCATGGGTTTGAAGATACTTACTAGTCAGGTGTATTCCTAGGCGTTGAATATGGGGTGTTTAGTCCATTTCGTTGAGCAAGGGCTAGGTCTTGACTATTACATATTTGGCTTATGGAAAGGTATCTGTGCTAATTTCTATCTCTGGTTTTATGCAGCACCCCAACTCACTTTTCCCCTTAAGCAAGCATAAGGTGGTTTTCTAAATTTGAGACCCTGTTCTGTTTTGTAATTCAGTTCATGTGTAGCCAAGTTTACATTCCGTGTATTAGTGATATCTTATGATGTTTCATTTTCTGTGTGACTTATTTCACTTAGAATCATCGTACCTGAATCCACTCATTATGCCACGATGGGCCTGATGACATAGATTTCATTGCTGAGTGATATTCCATTGAATGTGTGTACCACAACTTCTTTATCCATTTTTCACATTCTGGGACATTTAACTTGTACCGTAGACGAGATTCCTGTAAACAGAGCCGTCTGAAACTTTGGGGTGGCTGTCTGTTTATGATTTTAATTTCCGTGATCTATAAGACCATAAGTGGAAGTGCCGTAGTCTCCGTTGCTTTGTTTCTTAGGTGTTTCAGGAAACACCATACACTTCTCCAGAGTGGCTGTTGGCAATTTACATCCCGCCCATCAGCATAACAAGGCTCCCTGTTCTCCGTGGCCTGTGCTGTCTTTCTGGATTTTACACTTTTTTCAGATGGCCCTTTTGACGAATGGGAAATGAGACTTCATTGTAGTGCGGATTTCCATTGCTGGAGTGCTTGGTTGGCCAAAAAGGGCATATGCGTTTTTTCCTGAATATATTCAGGAAAAAATGTTTACGCACTTTTGTCCAAGTGCATCAGTGTCAAAGATCTGCCACTTTTCACATGCTTTAAATGCAATTCCAATCTACCTCCTGAAATATGATTCCTGCAATTCTGCCTCGTTTTCAAGTCCTCTTTGCAGACTTACTTCAATATATTTTTGCCAATAGCTGTCATTTATATCTCTGCAGGTTTGTGAATTACAGTGCCCGTGATTTCCTTTCTAACTCGTTTCCTTGAAAGCTGGCCACAGAACCGCAGGTTTGCTTTAGGCCATAATCAGGGTCCGACACGGCACTCTGAGCCTTTGGTTAATTCCTCTTCCTGGTGGGAAATTAGAGTTAAATGTGCCCCTCCGGACACCTGCCTCACTCCCAGCCCCTTGGTTATGTGTGTCCTGTAGTTTGAGGCCACATGTGCTGGGTTCCTCACCTTTGGCTGATGTGGCCCCACTGGTGTGAGGACACTCCTGCCTGGTTCCCATCCCCTTGGTGATGTGGACCCTCCGGTGAGAGTCTGATCCTGGCTGGGTTCCTCACACTTCTGAGAGGTGAGCCCTCTTCTCTGAGGTCACTCCTGCCTGGCTGGCCCACCCCGCCTTGACGACGTCGGCTCTCTCGTGGGAGTTGGTGCCTGCTGGGTGTCTCCTCCCCTTGGTAATGAGGGCCCTCTGGCGTCAGGCCCTAACTCCTGGCCTCCCAGAATTTTCTGATGTGCGCCCTGTGGTGCGAGTACACTTATGCCATGTTCCCAAACACATAGGAATGTGAGCCTTCTGCTCTGAGGTCCCAAAGCCTGGGTTGCTCACAGTTTCATCATGAGGGCCCTCTGTTTTGAGTTCAGTCAGGTCTAGATCCCATAGCCTCGCTGCTCCTGGCCGCCTGCTGGGAGGTTCCAACTGTGGGATTCCTCACCTTTTTTCTTCTATGGGCCCTCTGTTTTGAGACTCCTCCTGCCTGCATCACTTCCAGCTCCTTGGTGATGTGTGTCCTCTGGTTTGAGGCCACGTGTGCTGGGTCACTCACATTTCGTTGATGAGGTCCCACTGGTGTGAGGACACTCCAGCCTGGTTCCCATTCCCTTGGTGATGTGGGCCCTCTGGTGAGAGTCTGATCCTCTTTGGGTTCCTCACACTTTTGTGTGGTTGGCCCTCTGCTCTGAGGTCACTCCTGCCTGGCTGGCACACCCCGCATTGGCGACGTCGGCCCTCTGGTAGCAGTTGGAGCTTGCTGGGAGCCTCCTCTCCTCAGTGATGAGGACCCTCTGGCGTCCGGCCCTAACTGCTGGGCTCCTCACATTTTCTGTTGTGTGCCCACTGGTGCGATGACACTCCTGCTTGGTTCCCTTCCCCATGGGGATGTGGGCCTTGTGCTCTGAGGTCACAACGGCTGGGTTGCTTACAGTATCACGATGAGGGCCCTCTGTTGTGAGTTCATCACTGCCTGGATCCCATAGCCTCGGTGCTCTGGGCCGCCTGCTGGGATGTTCCAACTGCTGGATTCCTCACCTTTTTATACAATGGGCCATGTGTTTTGAGGTTAATCCTGCCTGCCTCGCTCTGAGACCCATGGTGATGTGGGTCTTCTGGTTTGAGGCCACATGTGCTGGGTACCTCAACTTTCGATGATGTGGCCCCACGGGTGTGAGGACACTCGTGCCTGATTCCCAGCCCCTTGCTTATGTGGGCACACTGGTGAGAGTCTGATCATGACTGGGTTCCTTACCCTTCTGTGAGGTGGGCGCTCTGATGTGAGATCACTCCTGCCTGGATGGCTCACGTCGCCTTCGCGACGTAGGCCCTCTGTTGGCCACTGAAGCATGCTGGGAGCCTCCTACCCTCTTTAATAAGGGCCCTGGAAGAAACGCATATGCCCTTTTTGACCAAGTGCATCATTGTCGAAGTTCTGCCTCTTCTCCTATACTTTCAGAGGACTTCCCGTCTACCTCCTGAAATCGTATTCCTGGAATTCTGCCCCACGTTCAAGTCCTCTTTGCAGCCTTACTTGAATATATTTTTGGACGATAGCTGTCATTTATAACTCTGCAGGTTTGTGAATTACAGTGCCCCTGAGCTCCTTTCTTCAACTCGCTTTCTTGTGACCTGGCCGCAAAACCGCAGGATTGCTTCAGGCCATAATCTGGTTCCGGCACGGCATGATGAGCCTTTGGCTAATTCCTCTTCCTGATGGGAAATGAGCGTTAAATTTGCTCGTGCAGACACCTACAGCTAATCTCTTATTGGTTCTCCCTATTCCTGTTCATCTTGCGCAGAAATTCCAAACTGTGCCAAACAGGAGGTTAAAGGCACTGACTCTCCAATTGGGGAAAGAGTTAGTAAAGCGTCTGGAATGGTAAAACCGAGTACGAGGGGACGAAAACTGAGATGCATTTGAAAACGTTTCCCGGTCACACAGTGCACTGTACTGTGGGTTTCCCATGCATGTTTTAGCTGAAGGAAGAATCCCTTAAACCTGGAGAGTTGGGACCCATGGAATGGGTACCATGCAGTATGACTTCAAAGGGTCTGCATTTGCTCATCGAACCTCACCAATGCTATCAGCCCGAAGTGTCCAGCCTTATGTCTCACTCAGCTCTGGGTGTAGATGTGGTAAATCCAGGTTGCATCACAAGACCTGAATGAATTATTTAAGAATTGCTCTCTATTTCACTGTCATTGTGTTTGTTTTTGTAGTTTATTTTGATAATGGGATTTATCGGATTTTCTCTGCTGCATTCATGCAGCTGTACACACACTTGATTCTCTTACAGAGACATATAAATCCATGGGTTTGAAGATTCTTACTAGTCATGTGTAATCCTAGGAGTTGAATATGGTGTGTTTAGTCCATTTCGTTGAGCAAGGTGTAGGTCTTGACTATTACATATTTGGCTTATGGAAAGGTATGTGTGCTAATTTCTATCTCTGGTTTTATGCAGCACCCCACCTCATCTTTCCCCATAAACAAGCATAAGTTGGTTTTCTAAATTTGAGACCCTGTTCTGTTTTGTAATTCAGTTCATATGTAGCCAAGTTTACATTCCGTGTATCAGTGATATCTTATGATGTTTCATTTTCTGTGTGACTTATTTCACTTAGAATCATCGTACCTGGATCCACTCAATATGCCGCGACGGGCCTGATGACATAGATTTCATTGGTGAGTGATATTCCATTGTACGTATGTACCACAACTTCTTTAACCATTTTTCACATTCTGGGATATTTCACTTGTACCGTAGACGAGGTTCTTGTAAACAGAGCCGTCCCAAACATTGGGGTGGCTGTGTGTTTTTGATTTTAATTTCCCTAAGCTATAGGACCATAAGTGGAAGTGCCATAGGCTCTGTTGCTTTGTTTCCTACGTGTTTCAGGAAACCCCATACACTTCTCCAGAGTGGCTGTTTGCAATTTACATCCCCACCATCAGCATAACAAGGCTCCCTGTTCTCCATGACCTGTCCTGCCTTTCTGGATTTTACACTTTTTCAGATGGCCCTTTTGACCGGGGGGCAGTGAGACTTCATTGTAGTGCAGATTTCATTTACATGCTTGCTTGCTTGGCCAAAAATGGCGTATGCGTTTTTTCCTGAATATATTCAGGAAAAAAACGCATACGCCCTTTTTGGCCAGTGCATCATTGTCGACATTCTGCCTCATTTCCTATGCTTTAAGTGCAATTCCAGTCTACCCCCTGAAATCGTTTTCCTGAAATTCTGCCCCGCTTTCAAGTCCTCTTCGAAGACTTACTTCAATACATTTTTGGACGATAGCTGTCATTCATAACTCTGCAGGTATGTGAATTACAGTGCCCCTGAGCTCGTTTCCTCAACTCGCTTTCTTGTGAGCTGGCCGAAAAATCACAGGATTGCTTCAGATCCCTAATCTGTTTCTGGCAGGGCACGCTGAGCCTTTGGTTAATTCCTCTTCCTGGTGGGAAATGAGCGTTCCATTTTCCCGTGCAGACACCTACAGCTAGTCTCTCATTGGTTCTCCCTATTCCTGTTAATCTTGCGTAGAAATTGCAAACTGTGCCAAACAGGAGGTTAAAGGCACTGACTCTCCAAGTGGGGAGAATGTTAGTAAAGTGTCTGGAATGGTGAACCCGAGTTCCAGGGTTCGAAAAGTGAGATATATTTGAAAACGTTTCCCAATCACACGGTGCACAATACTCTGCGTTTCCCATGCATGTTTTTGCTGAAGGAAGAATCCCTTAAACCTGGAGAGCTGGGAACCATGGAATGGGTACCATGCAGTATGACTTCAAAGGGTCTGCGTTTGCTCACCGAACCTCACAAATGCTATCAGCCCGAAGTGTCCAGCCTTATGTCTCACCCAGCTCTGGGTGTAGTTGTGGTAAATCCAGGTTGCATGACAAGCCCTGAATGAATTATTTAAGAATTGCTCTCTATTTCACTGTCAATGTGTTTTGGTTTTGAAATTTATTTTGGTAATGGGATTTATCGGATTTTCACTGTTGCGTTTAGCCCGCTGTTCACACGCTTGATTTCCTTATGGAGACATATAAATCCATGGGTTTTAAGATTCTTACTTGTCAGGTATCTTGCCAGGCGTTGAATATGGGGTGTTGAGTCCATTTCGTTGAGCAAGGAGTAGGCCTTGTCTATTATATATTTGGCTTATGGAACGGTATCTGTGCTAATTTCAATCTCTGGTTTTATGCAGCACCCCAACTCACCTTTCCCCATAAGCAAGCATAAGTTGGTTTTCTCAATTTGAGACCCTGTTCTGTTTTGTAATTCAGTTCATGGGTAGCCAAGTTTACATTCCGTGTATTAGTGATATCTTATGATGTTTCTTTTTCTGTGTGACTTATTTCTCGTAGAATCATCATACCTGAATCCACTCATTATGCCGCTACGGGCCTGATGACGTAGATTTCATTGCTGAGTGATATTCCATTGTACGTGCGTACCACAACTTCTTTATCCATTTTTTACTTTCTGGGATATTTTACTTGTACCGTAGACGAGGTTCTTGTAAACAGAGCCGTCCCAAACTCTGGGGTGGCTGTGTGTTTTTGATTTTAATTTCCCTAAGCTATAGGACCATAAGTGGAAGTGCCATAGGCTGTGTTGCTTTGTTTCCTACGTGTTTCTGGAAACACCATACACTTCTCCAGAGTGGTTGTTGGCAATTTACATCCCGCCCATCAGCATGACAAGGCTCCCTGTTCTCCATGACCTGTCCTGCCTTTCTGGATTTTACACTTTTTTCAGATGGCCCTTTTGACTGGGGGGCAGTGAGACTTCATTGTAGTGCAGATTTCCTTTACACGCTTGCTTGGTTGGCCAAAAAGGGCGTATGCGTTTTTTCCTGAATATATTCAGGAAAAAACGCATACGCCCTTTTTGCCCAAGTGCATCGTTGTCGACATTCTGCCTCTTTTCCTATGCTTTTAGTACAATTCCAGTCTACCCCCTGAAATCGTTTTCCTGAAATTCTGCCCCGCTTTCAAGTCCTCTTCGAAGACTTACTTCAATACATTTTTGGACGATAGCTGTCATTCATAACTCTGCAGGTTTGTGAATTACAGTGCCCCTGAGCTCATGTCTTCAACTCGCTTTCTTGTGAGCTGGCCGCAAAACCGCAGGATTGCTTCAGGCCACAATCTCTTTCCGGCAGGGCATGCTGAGCCTTTGTTTAATTCCTCTTCCTGGTCGGAAATGAGCGTTCCTTTTGCCCGTGCAGGCACCTACAGCTAGTCTCTCATTGGTTCTCCCTATTCCTGTACATCTTGCGCAGAAATTGCAAACTGTGCCAAACAGGAGGTTAATGGCACTGACTCTCCAAGTGGGGAGAGTGTTAGTAAAGCGTCTGGAATGGTGAACCCGAGTACCAGTGTTCGAAAACTGAGATGCATTTGAAAACGTTTCCCGGTCACACAGTGCACTGTACTGTGGGTTTCCCATGCATGTTTTAGCAGAAGGAAGAATCCCTTAAACCTGGAGAGTTGGGACCCATGGAATGGGTACCATGCAGTATGACTTCAAAGGGTCTGCGTTTGCTCACCGAACCTCACCAATGCTATCAGCCCGAAGTGTCCAGCCTTATGTCTCACCCAGCTCTGGGTGTAGATGTGGTAAATACAGGTTGCATCACAAGCCCTGAATGAATTATTTAAGAATTGCTCTCTATTTCACTGTCATTGTGTTTTGTTTTTGAAATTCATTTTGATAATGGGATTTATCGGATTTTCACTGCTGCGTTTAGGCCACTGTACACACGCTTGATTTCCTTATGGAGACATATAAATCCATGGGTTTTAAGATTCTTACTTGTCAGGTATCTTCCCAGGCGTTGAATATAGGGTGTTGAGTCCATTTCGTTAAGCAAGGAGTAGGTCTTGTCTATTATATATTTGGCTTATGGAAAGGTATCTGTGCTAATTTCAATCTCTGGTTTTATGCAGCACCCCAACTCACCTTTCCCCATAAGCAAACATAAGTTGGTTTTCTAAATTTGATACCATGTTCTGTTTTGTAATTCAGTTCATGTGTTGTCAAATTTACATTCCGTGTATTAGTGATATCTTATGATGTTTCTTTTTCTGTGTGACTTATTTCTCGTAGAATCATCGTTCCTGAATCCACTCATTATGCCGATAGGGACCTGATGACGTAGATTTCATTGCTGAGTGATATTTCATTGTACGTGAGTACCACAACTTCTTTATCCGTTTTTTGCTTTCTCGGATAGTTAACTTATACCGTAGACGAGGTTCTTGTTAACAGAGCCGTCCCAAACTTTGGGGTGGCTGTGTGTTTTCGATTTTAATTTCCCTAAGCTATAGGACCATAAGTGGAAGTGCCATAGGCTGTGTTGCTTTGTTTCCTACGTGTTTCAGGAAACACCATACACTTCTCCAGAGTGGCTTTTGGCAATTTATATCCCTCACATCAGCATAACAAAGCTCCCTGTTCTCCATGACCTGTCCTGCCTTTCTGGATTTTACACTTTTTTCAGATGGCCCTTTTGACCGGGGGGCAGTGAGACTTCATTGTAGTGCCGATTTCCTTTACACGCTTGCTTGGTTGGCCAAAAAGGGCGTATGCGTTTTTTCCTGAATATATTCAGGAAATATATTCAGGAAAAAACGCATACGCCCTTTTTGGCCAAGTGCATCATTGTCGACATTCTGCCTCTTTTCCTATGCGTTAAGTGCAATTCCAGTCTACCCCCTGAAATCGTTTTCCTGAAATTCTGCCCCGCTTTCAAGTCCTCTTCGAAGACTTACTTCAAAACATTTTTGGACGATAGCTGTCATTCATTACTCTGCAGGTTTGTGAATTACAGTGCCCCTGAGCTCCTTTCTTCAACTCGCTTTCTTGTGAGCTGGCCGCAAACCCGCAGGATTGCTTCAGGCCCTAATCTGGTTCTGGCATGGCATGTTGAGCCTTTGGTTAATTCCTCTTCCTGGTGGGAAATGAGCGTTAAATTTACACGTGCAGAACCTTCACATGAGTCGTCATGGTGCCCCATTGCCCCGGTTATCTCTATGGAGGTTGGAGTTGGAGGGCCTCCTCACTCAAGATCAGTTTGCCCAGGGAGCCAACCCTGCAACTTCAGGGCATGGTTGGGGGTTAGGATCACCACGTGGGGTCCTTTTCCCTTAGGAGGGAGGTGGCCTTTTGGGCTGCTGATTTCCAGGTTATCAGATACTGCCAGTATCTTGGGCAGATGTGGCGGTGGGCCAAGCCGCTTGGTGACCGTAGTTTATCCTACCTGGATCGCATTCTTGCATTGTTCCATTTCAAGTGGTCCCAGGTTTTACACTAATACTCCAATGGCGATTCACCGTTCACCAGGAATGTAAAGGTCAAAGGGTTTAGCTAAATTAGGGAGTTCCAGGGCAAGGGTCTGAATTGACTGCTCTTTCCATTCTTGAAAGGCCACTTCTGCATTCTATTCAAAAGGATCATCACCTTTTCCTTTCAGTGTTTCATATAGAGGCCGAGCTAGTAGTCTGTAGTTAGGGATCCAGAAGCAGCAAACCCTGGCCTCCCCAGGAACCCCTAAGCTGTCTTCTAGTTTTAGAAATGGGTAAGGCTGTAAATTGTTTCTTCCCTTTCCTGGGATGGGCTTCTCCGACCTTCTGTGAGAATGAAGCCCAGGCAGGTCACCGTAGTCTGTGATATTTGAGCTTTTTCTTGGACAATTTGTATCCTTTATTGGCTTGGTAGTTCAGAGGTCTCCTTAGTAGGGCTGGCGATCAGAATGTCGTCTGCATATTGAAGGAGTGTTTCCTTTTCGAGAGGTAGAACTTTTAGGTCTTTAGCTGAGCTTTCCCCAAAGATGGTGTGGGAATTTTTGAACCCTTGGGGCAACACGGCCCGGAAGTATTGTTTTAGTTGTATGTTGAGTCCTGCCACTCACAAGCCAAAATTTCTTGTGACTCTGGGACTAATAGAATACAAAAGAAGGCATCATTGAAGACTAATACAGAATACCATGTCCTGGTGGTTGGTAGAATGACCAGCAGGGTGTAGGATTTAGGAACTACTGGAGGTATATCCTCGGTGGCTTCACTGACTGTCCTGACATCCTTTACCAGGACTCCAGCAGCCCATGGGGCTCTCGAGGTCAGGTCAATCCCAGGATATGGAGCTCACCTGGGCAGGTACCCCACCCCAGCCCACGGGGCTCTCGTGTTCAGGACCCTCCCAGGATATGGGGTTCCCTGGGCAGGTCCCCCTGCAGCCCATGGGGCTCTCGTGGTCAGGCCCCTCCTAGGATACAGAGCTACCCTTGCAGGTACCATGGCAGGGCTGGGAACACAGGAACCGTGCATATCACCCTCATTGCAGAGCACTCCCAGCTCACCTGTCACTCAGATCTGACACAGAGCACCTCAGAGCAGGACTTGAACTAACAAACAGCAGCTCCGACAGGTCTGTGACCCTGGGCATCACTCTGTGTGGCCTCCCTCCACCTGGTCTTCCAGAGACTTCCACTGCACCTGGGGCACCAGGCCTCTGTCTCCACCCACCAGCCACCCCTCCTCTCCCTGACTCCTGGGTTCCTCTCATTAGGAGAGGGTTTTCTTGAAGTTGTCTCCCACTCATGGGCCAGATAATATAATTAGAAAACAAGCCAGAGCTGCAGCCCCTTGTCTATCCTGACTCTCAGGAGCCCACACCTGTTCCTTGGACCTGGCCGATTCAGCAAGTTCCAGTTTCGGCAACTGTGAGCCCCTGAGGGGTGATTATTGGCTGGCCTGGGAAGCCTGACCGTGCCGGCCAGCCCTCCCCAGGTGTGCCTGGGTTCAGATCAATATAAACATCGCTCCAGGCAGCAAGAGCCCCTGCAGCTGTGCCTGACGCCATTTTCTCTGCCCTGTCAGCAGTCTTGGGGCTGGACTGGTGGGAGGGAGTGAGAGGCCACGGCTTTGTGGGTGGCCCAGTGTGAGTGGGGCTCTGCTGGACTTTCTGCAGCAGTTGCCAAGATGCCACCTGCTAAAGAAGAGGATGTGTCACCCATACCTGCTGCTGGAATTTCTCCCTGGGCAGAGGTGAGTGTGGAAGAAAGCAGTGGGGGCCGGGACAGCAGGGGTATCTCAGGCAGGGAAATGGAAAGCTTCCAGAAGAGCACCCAGGGCCAGGACCATCCTGGCTGGCCTGCAGGCACCAAGTCGGCTGGCATGCTGTCACTCATGTGGCTCCATGGCCCTTCCTCTAGGCTTTCAAGTCCTTGTACATATTCAGGTGTTTTACCTGGGAAGGGTGGGAACATTTCAGCAGCAGCTGGCCTGGGGCTCAGCCCACGTTTACTCACAGATGCCTCGGCACGGTCCCCCAGCTTTGCAATGAGGACGCTTGTTGCGTGGGGCCTGCTGGCTGAATGGGAGATGATTCCCCACCACTGACCAACTTCAGAATTGTTTACAACTGGAGCAAGTGCCCTGATAAGGTTTTCCTCTGTGTGGCTGGTGGGTTCTGTTTTTTTTTCTTTTTTTCTTTTTTGGTTCAAGGTAGATTTTATTCCTCTTTTTTGTATTTACAGATATAAGTATGGAAATAATTTATTCATATAAATACATGTATGTGAAGGGAAGAATATATTTTCTGTTTTACTTTTTGTAGTTTGAATTTTATTTTTTTTTTATACAGCAGGTTCTTTTTGGTTATCTATTTTATACATATAAATGTATACATGCCAATCCCAATCTCTCAACTCCTCCCACCACCACCCCCCAACAGCTTTCCCCCCTTGGTGTCCATACGTTTGTTGTCTACATCTGTTGCTCTATTTCTGCCTGGCAAAACGGTTCATCTGTACAATTTGTCTAGGTTCCACATATATGCATTAATAGACAAGATTTGTTTTTCTCTTTCTGACTTACTTCACTCTGTATGACAGTCTCTAGATCCATCAACGTCTCTACAAATGACCCAATTTCATTCCTTTTTATGGCTTAGTAATATTCCATTTTATATATGTACCACTTCTTTATGCATTCGTCTGTCTGTGGGCATTTAGGTTGCTTCCATTACCTGGATATTGTAAATAGTGATGCAATGAACATTGCGGTGAATGTCTCTTTTTGATTTATGGTTTTGTCTGGGTATATGCCCAGTAGTGGGATTGCTGTATCATATGGTAATTCTATTCTTAGTTTTATAAGAAACTCCATAATGTTCTCCACAGTGACTGTATCAATTTACATTCCCAACAATAGTGGAAGAGGGTTCCTTATCTCCACACCCTTTCCAGCATTTGTTGTTTGTAGATTTTCTGATGATGCCCATTCTAACAGGTGTGAGGTGATACACCATGGATGAGTCTATTTCGTTGAGCAAAGAGTAGGTCTTGTCTATTACATATTTGGCTTATGGAACGGTATGTGTGCTAATTTCAATCTCTGGTTTTATACAGCACCCCAACTCAACTTTCCCCTTAAGCAAGCATAAGTTTTTATCTAAATGTGAGACTCTGTTCGGTTTTGGAATTCAGTTTATGTGTAGCCAAGTTTACACTCTCTCTATTAGTGATATCTTATGATAATTATCTTTGTGTGACCTATTTCTCTTAGAATCATCATACTTAAATCCACTCAATTTGCTGCTACAGGCCTGATGACATTGATTTCATTGCTGAGTGATATTCCGTTGTACGTAAGTAGCACAACTCATTTATCCATTTTTTTCTTTCTGGGATATTTAATTTGTACTGGACTCAAGGTTCTTGTAAACACAGCAGCCCTAAATTTTGTGTTGGCTGTGTCTTGTTGATTTTAATTTTCCTAAGCTATAGGGCCAAATGTGGAAGTGCCCTAGGGTCTGTAGCTTTGTTTTTCAGATGTTTCAGGATACACCATAAACATCTCCAGAGTGTCTGTTGGCAATTTACATCCCGCCCATCAGCATAACAAGGCTCCCTGTTCTCCATGGCCTGTCCTGTGTTTCTGGTTTTTACACTTTTTTCAGATGGCCCTTTTGACGAATGGGAAATGAGACTTCATTGTAGTGCGGATTTCCATTGCTCGAGTGCTTGTTTGGTCAAAAAGGGCATATGTGTTTTTTCCTGAATATATTCAGGAAAAAATGTTTACGCACTTTTGTCCAAGTGCATCACTGTCAAAGATCTGCCGCTTTTCACATGCTTTAAATGCAATTCCAATCTACCTCCTGAAATATGATTCCTGCAATTCTGCCTCATTTTGAAGTCCTCTTTGCAGACTTACTTCAGTATATTTTTGCCAATAGCTGTCAGTTATAACTCTGCAGGTTTGTGAATTACAGTGCCCGTGATTTCCTTTCTTAACTCGTTTCCTTGAAAGCTGGCCACAGAACCGCAGGTTTGCTTTAGGCCATAATCAGGGTCTGGCACGGCACTCTGAGCCTTTGGTTAATTCCTCTTCCTGGTGGGAAACTAGAGTTAAATGTGCCCCTCCGGACACCTGCCTCACTCCCAGCCCCTTGGTGATGTGTGTCCTGTGGTTTGAGGCCACATGTGCTGGGTTCCTCACCTTTGGCTGATGTGGCCCCACTGGTGTGAGGACACTCCTGCCTGGTTCCCATCCCCTTGGTGATGTGGGCCATCCGGTGAGAGTCTGATCCTGGTTGGGTTCCTCACACGTCTGTGAGCTGGGCCCTCTTCTCTGACGTCACTCCTGCCTGGCTGGCACACCCCGCCTTGGCGAAGTCGGCCCTCTGGTGGGATTTGGTGCCTGCTGTGTGTCTCCTGCCCTCGGTAAGGAGGGCCCTCTGCCGTCAGGCCCTAATTCCTGGGCTCCCAATATTTTCTGATATGCGCCCTGTGGTTCGAGTACACTCCTGCCAGGTTCCCAACCCCATGGGAATGTGGGCCTTCTGCTCTAAGGTCCCAACGGCTGGGTTGCTCACAGTTTCATGATGAGGGCCCTCTGTTTTGAGTTCAGTCAGGCCTGGATCCCATAGCCTCGCTGCTCCTGGCCGCCTGCTGGGAGGTTCGAACTGCGTGATTCCTCACCTTTTTTACGCAATGGGCCCTCTGTTTTGAGGCTCCTCCTGCCTGCCTCACTCCCAGCCCCTTGGTGATGTGTGTTCTGTAGTTTGAAGCCACGTGTGCTGGGTCCGTCACATTTCGGTGATGTGGCCCCACTGCTGTGAGGACACTCCTGCCTGGTTTCCATTCCCTTGGTGATGTGGGCCCTCTGGTGAGAGTCTGATCCTCTTTGGGTTCCTCACACTTTTGTGTGGTTGGCCCTCTGCTCTGAGGTCACTCCTGCCTGGCTGGCACACCCCGCATTGGCGACGTCGGCCCTCTGGTAGCAGTTGGAGCTTGCTGGGAGCCTCCTCTCCTCAGTGATGAGGGCCCTCTGGCGTCCGGCCCTAACTGCTGGGCTCCCCACATTTTCTGTTGTGTGCCCACTGGTGCGATGACACTCCTGCTTGGTTCCCTTCCCCATGGGGATGTGGGCCTTGTGCTCTGAGGTCACAACGGCTGGGTTGCTTACAGTATCACGATGAGGGCCCTCTGTTGTGAGTTCATCACTGCCTGGATCCCATAGCCTCGGTGCTCTGGGCCGCCTGCTGGGATGTTCCAACTGCTGGATTCCTCACCTTTTTATACAATGGGCCATGTGTTTTGAGGTTAATCCTGCCTGCCTCGCTCTGAGACCCATGGTGATGTGGGTCTTCTGGTTTGAGGCCACATGTGCTGGGTACCTCAACTTTCGATGATGTGGCCCCACGGGTGTGAGGACACTCGTGCCTGATTCCCAGCCCCTTGCTTATGTGGGCACACTGGTGAGAGTCTGATCATGACTGGGTTCCTTACCCTTCTGTGAGGTGGGCGCTCTGATGTGAGATCACTCCTGCCTGGATGGCTCACGTCGCCTTCGCGACGTAGGCCCTCTGTTGGCCACTGAAGCATGCTGGGAGCCTCCTACCCTCTTTAATAAGGGCCCTGGAAGAAACGCATATGCCCTTTTTGACCAAGTGCATCATTGTCGAAGTTCTGCCTCTTCTCCTATACTTTCAGAGGACTTCCCGTCTACCTCCTGAAATCGTATTCCTGGAATTCTGCCCCACGTTCAAGTCCTCTTTGCAGCCTTACTTGAATATATTTTTGGACGATAGCTGTCATTTATAACTCTGCAGGTTTGTGAATTACAGTGCCCCTGAGCTCCTTTCTTCAACTCGCTTTCTTGTGACCTGGCCGCAAAACCGCAGGATTGCTTCAGGCCATAATCTGGTTCCGGCACGGCATGATGAGCCTTTGGCTAATTCCTCTTCCTGATGGGAAATGAGCGTTAAATTTGCTCGTGCAGACACCTACAGCTAATCTCTTATTGGTTCTCCCTATTCCTGTTCATCTTGCGCAGAAATTCCAAACTGTGCCAAACAGGAGGTTAAAGGCACTGACTCTCCAATTGGGGAAAGAGTTAGTAAAGCGTCTGGAATGGTAAAACCGAGTACGAGGGGACGAAAACTGAGATGCATTTGAAAACGTTTCCCGGTCACACAGTGCACTGTACTGTGGGTTTCCCATGCATGTTTTAGCTGAAGGAAGAATCCCTTAAACCTGGAGAGTTGGGACCCATGGAATGGGTACCATGCAGTATGACTTCAAAGGGTCTGCATTTGCTCATCGAACCTCACCAATGCTATCAGCCCGAAGTGTCCAGCCTTATGTCTCACTCAGCTCTGGGTGTAGATGTGGTAAATCCAGGTTGCATCACAAGACCTGAATGAATTATTTAAGAATTGCTCTCTATTTCACTGTCATTGTGTTTGTTTTTGTAGTTTATTTTGATAATGGGATTTATCGGATTTTCTCTGCTGCATTCATGCAGCTGTACACACACTTGATTCTCTTACAGAGACATATAAATCCATGGGTTTGAAGATTCTTACTAGTCATGTGTAATCCTAGGAGTTGAATATGGTGTGTTTAGTCCATTTCGTTGAGCAAGGTGTAGGTCTTGACTATTACATATTTGGCTTATGGAAAGGTATGTGTGCTAATTTCTATCTCTGGTTTTATGCAGCACCCCACCTCATCTTTCCCCATAAACAAGCATAAGTTGGTTTTCTAAATTTGAGACCCTGTTCTGTTTTGTAATTCAGTTCATATGTAGCCAAGTTTACATTCCGTGTATCAGTGATATCTTATGATGTTTCATTTTCTGTGTGACTTATTTCACTTAGAATCATCGTACCTGGATCCACTCAATATGCCGCGACGGGCCTGATGACATAGATTTCATTGGTGAGTGATATTCCATTGTACGTACGTACCACAACTTCTTTAACCATTTTTCACATTCTGGGATATTTCACTTGTACCGTAGACGAGGTTCTTGTAAACAGAGCCGTCCCAAACATTGGGGTGGCTGTGTGTTTTTGATTTTAATTTCCCTAAGCTATAGGACCATAAGTGGAAGTGCCATAGGCTCTGTTGCTTTGTTTCCTACGTGTTTCAGGAAACCCCATACACTTCTCCAGAGTGGCTGTTTGCAATTTACATCCCCACCATCAGCATAACAAGGCTCCCTGTTCTCCATGACCTGTCCTGCCTTTCTGGATTTTACACTTTTTCAGATGGCCCTTTTGACCGGGGGGCAGTGAGACTTCATTGTAGTGCAGATTTCATTTACATGCTTGCTTGCTTGGCCAAAAATGGCGTATGCGTTTTTTCCTGAATATATTCAGGAAAAAAACGCATACGCCCTTTTTGGCCAGTGCATCATTGTCGACATTCTGCCTCATTTCCTATGCTTTAAGTGCAATTCCAGTCTACCCCCTGAAATCGTTTTCCTGAAATTCTGCCCCGCTTTCAAGTCCTCTTCGAAGACTTACTTCAATACATTTTTGGACGATAGCTGTCATTCATAACTCTGCAGGTATGTGAATTACAGTGCCCCTGAGCTCGTTTCCTCAACTCGCTTTCTTGTGAGCTGGCCGAAAAATCACAGGATTGCTTCAGATCCCTAATCTGTTTCTGGCAGGGCACGCTGAGCCTTTGGTTAATTCCTCTTCCTGGTGGGAAATGAGCGTTCCATTTTCCCGTGCAGACACCTACAGCTAGTCTCTCATTGGTTCTCCCTATTCCTGTTAATCTTGCGTAGAAATTGCAAACTGTGCCAAACAGGAGGTTAAAGGCACTGACTCTCCAAGTGGGGAGAATGTTAGTAAAGTGTCTGGAATGGTGAACCCGAGTTCCAGGGTTCGAAAACTGAGATATATTTGAAAACGTTTCCCAATCACACGGTGCACAATACTCTGCGTTTCCCATGCATGTTTTTGCTGAAGGAAGAATCCCTTAAACCTGGAGAGCTGGGAACCATGGAATGGGTACCATGCAGTATGACTTCAAAGGGTCTGCGTTTGCTCACCGAACCTCACAAATGCTATCAGCCCGAAGTGTCCAGCCTTATGTCTCACCCAGCTCTGGGTGTAGTTGTGGTAAATCCAGGTTGCATGACAAGCCCTGAATGAATTATTTAAGAATTGCTCTCTATTTCACTGTCAATGTGTTTTGGTTTTGAAATTTATTTTGGTAATGGGATTTATCGGATTTTCACTGTTGCGTTTAGCCCGCTGTTCACACGCTTGATTTCCTTATGGAGACATATAAATCCATGGGTTTTAAGATTCTTACTTGTCAGGTATCTTGCCAGGCGTTGAATATGGGGTGTTGAGTCCATTTTGTTGAGCAAGGAGTAGGCCTTGTCTATTATATATTTGGCTTATGGAACGGTATCTGTGCTAATTTCAATCTCTGGTTTTATGCAGCACCCCAACTCACCTTTCCCCATAAGCAAGCATAAGTTGGTTTTCTCAATTTGAGACCTTGTTCTGTTTTGTAATTCAGTTCATGGGTAGCCAAGTTTACATTCCGTGTATTAGTGATATCTTATGATGTTTCTTTTTCTGTGTGACTTATTTCTCGTAGAATCATCATACCTGAATCCACTCATTATGCCGCTACGGGCATGATGACGTAGATTTCATTGCTGAGTGATATTCCATTGTACGTGCGTACCACAACTTCTTTATCCATTTTTTACTTTCTGGGATATTTTACTTGTACCGTAGACGAGGTTCTTGTAAACAGAGCCGTCCCAAACTCTGGGGTGGCTGTGTGTTTTTGATTTTAATTTCCCTAAGCTATAGGACCATAAGTGGAAGTGCCATAGGCTGTGTTGCTTTGTTTCCTACGTGTTTCTGGAAACACCATACACTTCTCCAGAGTGGTTGTTGGCAATTTACATCCCGCCCATCAGCATGACAAGGCTCCCTGTTCTCCATGACCTGTCCTGCCTTTCTGGATTTTACACTTTTTTCAGATGGCCCTTTTGACCGGGGGGCAGTGAGACTTCATTGTAGTGCAGATTTCCTTTACACGCTTGCTTGGTTGGCCAAAAAGGGCGTATGCGTTTTTTCCTGAATATATTCAGGAAAAAACGCATACGCCCTTTTTGCCCAAGTGCATCGTTGTCGACATTCTGCCTCTTTTCCTATGCTTTTAGTACAATTCCAGTCTACCCCCTGAAATCGTTTTCCTGAAATTCTGCCCCGCTTTCAAGTCCTCTTCGAAGACTTACTTCAATACATTTTTGGACGATAGCTGTCATTCATAACTCTGCAGGTTTGTGAATTACAGTGCCCCTGAGCTCATGTCTTCAACTCGCTTTCTTGTGAGCTGGCCGCAAAACCGCAGGATTGCTTCAGGCCACAATCTCTTTCCGGCAGGGCATGCTGAGCCTTTGTTTAATTCCTCTTCCTGGTCGGAAATGAGCGTTCCTTTTGCCCGTGCAGGCACCTACAGCTAGTCTCTCATTGGTTCTCCCTATTCCTGTACATCTTGCGCAGAAATTGCAAACTGTGCCAAACAGGAGGTTAATGGCACTGACTCTCCAAGTGGGGAGAGTGTTAGTAAAGCGTCTGGAATGGTGAACCCGAGTACCAGTGTTCGAAAACTGAGATGCATTTGAAAACGTTTCCCGGTCACACAGTGCACTGTACTGTGGGTTTCCCATGCATGTTTTAGCAGAAGGAAGAATCCCTTAAACCTGGAGAGTTGGGACCCATGGAATGGGTACCATGCAGTATGACTTCAAAGGGTCTGCGTTTGCTCACCGAACCTCACCAATGCTATCAGCCCGAAGTGTCCAGCCTTATGTCTCACCCAGCTCTGGGTGTAGATGTGGTAAATACAGGTTGCATCACAAGCCCTGAATGAATTATTTAAGAATTGCTCTCTATTTCACTGTCATTGTGTTTTGTTTTTGAAATTCATTTTGATAATGGGATTTATCGGATTTTCACTGCTGCGTTTAGGCCACTGTACACACGCTTGATTTCCTTATGGAGACATATAAATCCATGGGTTTTAAGATTCTTACTTGTCAGGTATCTTCCCAGGCGTTGAATATAGGGTGTTGAGTCCATTTCGTTAAGCAAGGAGTAGGTCTTGTCTATTATATATTTGGCTTATGGAAAGGTATCTGTGCTAATTTCAATCTCTGGTTTTATGCAGCACCCCAACTCACCTTTCCCCATAAGCAAACATAAGTTGGTTTTCTAAATTTGATACCATGTTCTGTTTTGTAATTCAGTTCATGTGTTGTCAAATTTACATTCCGTGTATTAGTGATATCTTATGATGTTTCTTTTTCTGTGTGACTTATTTCTCGTAGAATCATCGTTCCTGAATCCACTCATTATGCCGATAGGGACCTGATGACGTAGATTTCATTGCTGAGTGATATTTCATTGTACGTGAGTACCACAACTTCTTTATCCGTTTTTTGCTTTCTCGGATAGTTAACTTATACCGTAGACGAGGTTCTTGTTAACAGAGCCGTCCCAAACTTTGGGGTGGCTGTGTGTTTTCGATTTTAATTTCCCTAAGCTATAGGACCATAAGTGGAAGTGCCATAGGCTGTGTTGCTTTGTTTCCTACGTGTTTCAGGAAACACCATACACTTCTCCAGAGTGGCTTTTGGCAATTTATATCCCTCACATCAGCATAACAAAGCTCCCTGTTCTCCATGACCTGTCCTGCCTTTCTGGATTTTACACTTTTTTCAGATGGCCCTTTTGACCGGGGGGCAGTGAGACTTCATTGTACTGCCGATTTCCTTTACACGCTTGCTTGGTTGGCCAAAAAGGGCGTATGCGTTTTTTCCTGAATATATTCAGGAAATATATTCAGGAAAAAACGCATACGCCCTTTTTGGCCAAGTGCATCATTGTCGACATTCTGCCTCTTTTCCTATGCGTTAAGTGCAATTCCAGTCTACCCCCTGAAATCGTTTTCCTGAAATTCTGCCCCGCTTTCAAGTCCTCTTCGAAGACTTACTTCAAAACATTTTTGGACGATAGCTGTCATTCATTACTCTGCAGGTTTGTGAATTACAGTGCCCCTGAGCTCCTTTCTTCAACTCGCTTTCTTGTGAGCTGGCCGCAAACCCGCAGGATTGCTTCAGGCCCTAATCTGGTTCTGGCATGGCATGTTGAGCCTTTGGTTAATTCCTCTTCCTGGTGGGAAATGAGCGTTAAATTTACACGTGCAGAACCTTCACATGAGTCGTCATGGTGCCCCATTGCCCCGGTTATCTCTATGGAGGTTGGAGTTGGAGGGCCTCCTCACTCAAGATCAGTTTGCCCAGGGAGCCAACCCTGCAACTTCAGGGCATGGTTGGGGGTTAGGATCACCACGTGGGGTCCTTTTCCCTTAGGAGGGAGGTGGCCTTTTGGGCTGCTGATTTCCAGGTTTTCGGATACTGCCAGTATCTTGGCCAGATGTGGCGGTGGGCCAAGCCGCTTGGTGACCGTAGTTTATCCTACCTGGATCGCATTCTTGCATTGTTCCATTTCAAGTGGTCCCAGGTTTTACACTAATACTCCAATGGCGATTCACCGTTCACCAGGAATGTAAAGGTCAAAGGGTTTAGCTAAATTAGGGAGTTCCAGGGCAAGGGTCTGAATTGACTGCTCTTTCCATTCTTGAAAGGCCACTTCTGCATTCTATTCAAAAGGATCATCACCTTTTCCTTTCAGTGTTTCATATAGAGGCCGAGCTAGTAGTCTGTAGTTAGGGATCCAGAAGCAGCAAACCCTGGCCTCCCCAGGAACCCCTAAGCTGTCTTCTAGTTTTAGAAATGGGTAAGGCTGTAAATTGTTTCTTCCCTTTCCTGGGATGGGCTTCTCCGACCTTCTGTGAGAATGAAGCCCAGGCAGGTCACCGTAGTCTGTGATATTTGAGCTTTTTCTTGGACAATTTGTATCCTTTATTGGCTTGGTAGTTCAGAGGTCTCCTTAGTAGGGCTGGCGATCAGAATGTCGTCTGCATATTGAAGGAGTGTTTCCTTTTCGAGAGGTAGAACTTTTAGGTCTTTAGCTGAGCTTTCCCCAAAGATGGTGTGGGAATTTTTGAACCCTTGGGGCAACACGGCCCGGAAGTATTGTTTTAGTTGTATGTTGAGTCCTGCCACTCACAAGCCAAAATTTCTTGTGACTCTGGGACTAATAGAATACAAAAGAAGGCATCATTGAAGACTAATACAGAATACCATGTCCTGGTGGTTGGTAGAATGACCAGCAGGGTGTAGGATTTAGGAACTACTGGAGGTATATCCTCGGTGGCTTCACTGACTGTCCTGACATCCTTTACCAGGACTCCAGCAGCCCATGGGGCTCTCGAGGTCAGGTCAATCCCAGGATATGGAGCTCACCTGGGCAGGTACCCCACCCCAGCCCACGGGGCTCTCGTGTTCAGGACCCTCCCAGGATATGGGGTTCCCTGGGCAGGTCCCCCTGCAGCCCATGGGGCTCTCGTGGTCAGGCCCCTCCTAGGATACAGAGCTACCCTTGCAGGTACCATGGCAGGGCTGGGAACACAGGAACCGTGCATATCAACCTCATTGCAGAGCACTCCCAGCTCACCTGTCACTCAGATCTGACACAGAGCACCTCAGAGCAGGACTTGAACTAACAAACAGCAGCTCCGACAGGTCTGTGACCCTGGGCATCACTCTGTGTGGCCTCCCTCCACCTGGTCTTCCAGAGACTTCCACTGCACCTGGGGCACCAGGCCTCTGTCTCCACCCACCAGCCACCCCTCCTCTCCCTGACTCCTGGGTTCCTCTCATTAGGAGAGGGTTTTCTTGAAGTTGTCTCCCACTCATGGGCCAGATAATATAATTAGAAAACAAGCCAGAGCTGCAGCCCCTTGTCTATCCTGACTCTCAGGAGCCCACACCTGTTCCTTGGACCTGGCCGATTCAGCAAGTTCCAGTTTCGGCAACTGTGAGCCCCTGAGGGGTGATTATTGGCTGGCCTGGGAAGCCTGACCGTGCCGGCCAGCCCTCCCCAGGTGTGCCTGGGTTCAGATCAATATAAACATCGCTCCAGGCAGCAAGAGCCCCTGCAGCTGTGCCTGACGCCATTTTCTCTGCCCTGTCAGCAGTCTTGGGGCTGGACTGGTGGGAGGGAGTGAGAGGCCACGGCTTTGTGGGTGGCCCAGTGTGAGTGGGGCTCTGCTGGACTTTCTGCAGCAGTTGCCAAGATGCCACCTGCTAAAGAAGAGGATGTGTCACCCATACCTGCTGCTGGAATTTCTCCCTGGGCAGAGGTGAGTGTGGAAGAAAGCAGTGGGGGCCGGGACAGCAGGGGTATCTCAGGCAGGGAAATGGAAAGCTTCCAGAAGAGCACCCAGGGCCAGGACCATCCTGGCTGGCCTGCAGGCACCAAGTCGGCTGGCATGCTGTCACTCATGTGGCTCCATGGCCCTTCCTCTAGGCTTTCAAGTCCTTGTACATATTCAGGTGTTTTACCTGGGAAGGGTGGGAACATTTCAGCAGCAGCTGGCCTGGGGCTCAGCCCACGTTTACTCACAGATGCCTCGGCACGGTCCCCCAGCTTTGCAATGAGGACGCTTGTTGCGTGGGGCCTGCTGGCTGAATGGGAGATGATTCCCCACCACTGACCAACTTCAGAATTGTTTACAACTGGAGCAAGTGCCCTGATAAGGTTTTCCTCTGTGTGGCTGGTGGGTTCTGTTTTTTTTTCTTTTTTTCTTTTTTGGTTCAAGGTAGATTTTATTCCTCTTTTTTGTATTTACAGATATAAGTATGGAAATAATTTATTCATATAAATACATGTATGTGAAGGGAAGAATATATTTTCTGTTTTACTTTTTGTAGTTTGAATTTTATTTTTTTTTATACAGCAGGTTCTTTTTGGTTATCTATTTTATACATATAAATGTATACATGCCAATCCCAATCTCTCAACTCCTCCCACCACCACCCCCCAACAGCTTTCCCCCCTTGGTGTCCATACGTTTGTTGTCTACATCTGTTGCTCTATTTCTGCCTGGCAAAACGGTTCATCTGTACAATTTGTCTAGGTTCCACATATATGCATTAATAGACAAGATTTGTTTTTCTCTTTCTGACTTACTTCACTCTGTATGACAGTCTCTAGATCCATCAACGTCTCTACAAATGACCCAATTTCATTCCTTTTTATGGCTTAGTAATATTCCATTTTATATATGTACCACTTCTTTATGCATTCGTCTGTCTGTGGGCATTTAGGTTGCTTCCATTACCTGGATATTGTAAATAGTGATGCAATGAACATTGCGGTGAATGTCTCTTTTTGATTTATGGTTTTGTCTGGGTATATGCCCAGTAGTGGGATTGCTGTATCATATGGTAATTCTATTCTTAGTTTTATAAGAAACTCCATAATGTTCTCCACAGTGACTGTATCAATTTACATTCCCAACAATAGTGGAAGAGGGTTCCTTATCTCCACACCCTTTCCAGCATTTGTTGTTTGTAGATTTTCTGATGATGCCCATTCTAACAGGTGTGAGGTGATACACCATGGATGAGTCTATTTCGTTGAGCAAAGAGTAGGTCTTGTCTATTACATATTTGGCTTATGGAACGGTATGTGTGCTAATTTCAATCTCTGGTTTTATACAGCACCCCAACTCAACTTTCCCCTTAAGCAAGCATAAGTTTTTATCTAAATGTGAGACTCTGTTCGGTTTTGGAATTCAGTTTATGTGTAGCCAAGTTTACACTCTCTCTATTAGTGATATCTTATGATAATTATCTTTGTGTGACCTATTTCTCTTAGAATCATCATACTTAAATCCACTCAATTTGCTGCTACAGGCCTGATGACATTGATTTCATTGCTGAGTGATATTCCGTTGTACGTAAGTAGCACAACTCATTTATCCATTTTTTTCTTTCTGGGATATTTAATTTGTACTGGACTCAAGGTTCTTGTAAACACAGCAGCCCTAAATTTTGTGTTGGCTGTGTCTTGTTGATTTTAATTTTCCTAAGCTATAGGGCCAAATGTGGAAGTGCCCTAGGGTCTGTAGCTTTGTTTTTCAGATGTTTCAGGATACACCATAAACATCTCCAGAGTGTCTGTTGGCAATTTACATCCCGCCCATCAGCATAACAAGGCTCCCTGTTCTCCATGGCCTGTCCTGTGTTTCTGGTTTTTACACTTTTTTCAGATGGCCCTTTTGACGAATGGGAAATGAGACTTCATTGTAGTGCGGATTTCCATTGCTCGAGTGCTTGTTTGGTCAAAAAGGGCATATGTGTTTTTTCCTGAATATATTCAGGAAAAAATGTTTACGCACTTTTGTCCAAGTGCATCACTGTCAAAGATCTGCCGCTTTTCACATGCTTTAAATGCAATTCCAATCTACCTCCTGAAATATGATTCCTGCAATTCTGCCTCATTTTGAAGTCCTCTTTGCAGACTTACTTCAGTATATTTTTGCCAATAGCTGTCAGTTATAACTCTGCAGGTTTGTGAATTACAGTGCCCGTGATTTCCTTTCTTAACTCGTTTCCTTGAAAGCTGGCCACAGAACCGCAGGTTTGCTTTAGGCCATAATCAGGGTCTAGCACGGCACTCTGAGCCTTTGGTTAATTCCTCTTCCTGGTGGGAAACTAGAGTTAAATGTGCCCCTCCGGACACCTGCCTCACTCCCAGCCCCTTGGTGATGTGTGTCCTGTGGTTTGAGGCCACATGTGCTGGGTTCCTCACCTTTGGCTGATGTGGCCCCACTGGTGTGAGGACACTCCTGCCTGGTTCCCATCCCCTTGGTGATGTGGGCCATCCGGTGAGAGTCTGATCCTGGTTGGGTTCCTCACACGTCTGTGAGGTGGGCCCTCTTCTCTGACGTCACTCCTGCCTGGCTGGCACACCCCGCCTTGGCGAAGTCGGCCCTCTGGTGGGATTTGGTGCCTGCTGTGTGTCTCCTGCCCTCGGTAAGGAGGGCCCTCTGCCGTCAGGCCCTAATTCCTGGGCTCCCAATATTTTCTGATATGCGCCCTGTGGTTCGAGTACACTCCTGCCAGGTTCCCAACCCCATGGGAATGTGGGCCTTCTGCTCTAAGGTCCCAACGGCTGGGTTGCTCACAGTTTCATGATGAGGGCCCTCTGTTTTGAGTTCAGTCAGGCCTGGATCCCATAGCCTCGCTGCTCCTGGCCGCCTGCTGGGAGGTTCCAACTGCGCGATTCCTCACCTTTTTTACGCAATGGGCCCTCTGTTTTGAGGCTCCTCCTGCCTGCCTCACTCCCAGCCCCTTGGTGATGTGTGTTCTGTAGTTTGAAGCCACGTGTGCTGGGTCCGTCACATTTCGGTGATGTGGCCCCACTGCTGTGAGGACACTCCTGCCTGGTTTCCATTCCCTTGGTGATGTGGGCCCTCTGGTGAGAGTCTGATCCTCTTTGGGTTCCTCACACTTTTGTGTGGTTGGCCCTCTGCTCTGAGGTCACTCCTGCCTGGCTGGCACACCCCGCATTGGCGACGTCGGCCCTCTGGTAGCAGTTGGAGCTTGCTGGGAGCCTCCTCTCCTCAGTGATGAGGGCCCTCTGGCGTCCGGCCCTAACTGCTGGGCTCCCCACATTTTCTGTTGTGTGCCCACTGGTGCGATGACACTCCTGCTTGGTTCCCTTCCCCATGGGGATGTGGGCCTTGTTCTCTGAGGTCACAACGGCTGGGTTGCTTACAGTATCACGATGAGGGCCCTCTGTTGTGAGTTCATCACTGCCTGGATCCCATAGCCTCGGTGCTCTGGGCCGCCTGCTGGGATGTTCCAACTGCTGGATTCCTCAGCTTTTTATACAATGGGCCATGTGTTTTGAGGTTAAACCTGCCTGCCTCGCTCTGAGACCCATGGTGATGTGGGTCTTCTGGTTTGAGGCCACATGTGCTGGGTACCTCAGCTTTCGATGATGTGGCCCCACAGGTGTGAGGATACTCGTGCCTGATTCCCAGCCCCTTGCTTATGTGGGCACTCTGGTGAGAGTCTGATCATGACTGGGTTCCTTACCCTTCTGTGAGGTGGGCGCTCTGATGTGAGGTCACTCCTGCCTGGATGGCTCACGTCGCCTTGGAGACGTAGGCCCTCTGTTCGCCACTGAAGCATGCTGGGAGCCTCCTACCCTCTTTAATGAGGGCCCTGGAAGAAACGCATATGCCCTTTTTGACCAAGTGCATCATTGTCGAAGTTCTGCCTCTTCTCCTATACTTTCAGAGGACTTCCCGTCTACCTCCTGAAATCGTATTCCTGGAATTCTGCCCCGCGTTCAAGTCCTCTTTGCAGCCTTACTTCAATATATTTTTGGACGATAGCCGTCATTTATAACTCTGCAGGTTTGTGAATTACAGTGCCCCTGAGCTCCATTCTTCAACTCGCTTTCTTGTGAGCTGGCCGCAAAAACGCAGGATTGCTTCAGGCCCTAATCTGGTTCCGGCACGGCATGTTGAGCCTTTGGCTAATTCCTCTTCCTGATGGGAAATGAGCGTTAAATTTGCTCGTGCAGACACCTACAGCTAATCTCTCATTGGTTCTCCCTATTCCTGTTCATCTTGCGCAGAAATTCCTAACTGTGCGAAACAGGAGGTTAAAGGCACTGACTCTCCAAGTGGGGAAAGAGTTAGTAAAGCGTCTGGAATGGTAAAACCGAGTATAAGGGGACGAAAACTGAGATGCATTTAAAAAGGTTTCCCGGTCACACGGTGGACCATATTCTGGGTTGCCCATGCATGTTTTACCTGAAGGAAGAATCCCTTCAACCTGGAGAGGTGGGACCCATGGAATGGGTACCATGCAGTATGACTTCAAAGGGTTGCCTTTGCTCACCGAACGTCACCAATGTTATCAGCCCGAAGTGTCCAGCCTTATGTCTCACTCAGCTCGGGGTGTAGATGTGGTAAATCCACGTTGCATCACAAGCCCTGAATGAATTATTTAAGAATTGCTCTCTATTTCACTGTCATTGTGTTTTGTTTTTGTAATTTATTTTGATAATGGGATTTATCGGATTTTCACTGCTGCGTTTATGCCGCTGTACACATTCAGGATTCTCTTATGGAGACATATAAATCCATGGGTTTTCAGATTCTTACTAGTCAGGTATATTCCTAGGCATTGAATATGGGGTGTTGAGTCCATTTCGTGGAGCAAGGAGTAGGTCCTGACTATTACATATTTGCTTATGGAAAGGTATCTGTGCTAATTTCAATCTCTGGTTTTATGCAGGACCACAACTCACCTTTCCCCTTAAGCAAGCATAAGTTGGTTTTCTAAATTTGAGACCATTTTCTGTTTTGTAATTGAGTTCATGTGCAGCCATGTTTGCATTCCGTGTATTTGAGATATCTTATGGTGTTTCTTTTTCTGTGTGACTTAGTTAACTTAGAATGATCGTACCTGAATCCACTCATTATGCCGCGACGGGCCTCATGACATAGATTTCATTGCTGAGTGATATTCCATTGTACGTATGTACAACAACTTCTTTATCCATTTTTGCTTTCTGGGATATTTCACTTATACCCTAAACGAGGTTCTTGTAAGCAGAGCCGTCCAAAATTTATGGGTGGCTGTGTCTTTTTGATTTTAATTTCCCTAAGCTATAGAACCATAAGTTGAAGTGCCGTAGGCTCCGTTGCTTAGTTTTTTAGGTGTTTGAGGAAACACCATACACTTCTCCAGAGTGGCTGTTGGCAATTTACATCCCGCCCATCAGCATAACAAGGCTCCCTGTTCTCCATGGCCTGTCCTGCCTTTCTGGATTTTTCACTTTTTTCAGATGTCCCTTTTGACACGGGGGCAGTGAGACTTCATTGTAATGCAGATTTCTTTACAGGCTTGCTTGTTTGGCCAAAACGGGTGTATGTGTTTTTTCTTGAATATATTCAGGAAAAAACGCATATGCCCTTTTTGACCAAGTGCATCATTGTCGACTTTCTGTCTCTTTCCCTATGCTTTAAATGCAATTCCAGTCTGCCCCTGAAATCGTTTTCCTGCAATTCTGCCCCGCATTCCAGTCCTCTTCGCAGCCTTCCTTGAATATATTTTTGGACGATAGCTGTCATTTGTAACTCTGCAGGTTTGTGAATTACAGTGCCCCTGAGCTCCTTTCTTCAACTCGCTTTCTTATGAGCTGGCCGCAAACCCGCAGGAATGCTTCAGGCCCTAATCTGGTTCCAGCACGGCATGCTGAGCCTTTGGTTAATTCCTCTTCCTGGTGGGAAATGAGCGTTAAATTTGCCCGTGCAGACACCTACAGGTAGTCTCTCATTGGTTCTCCCTATTCCTGTTCATCTTGCGCAGAAATTGCAAACTGTGCCAAACAGGAGGTTAAAGGCACTGACTCTCCAAGTGGGGAGAGTGTTAGTAAAGGGTCTGGAATGGTGAACCCGAGTAAAAGGGGACGAAAACTGAGATGCATTTGAAAACGTTTCCCGGTCACACAGTGCACTCTACTGTGGGTTTCCCATGCCTGTTTTAGCTGAAGGAAGAATCCCTTAAACCTGGAGAGTTGGGACCCATGGAATGAGTACCATGCAGTATGACTTCAAAGGGTCTGCATTTGCTCATCGAAGCTCACCAATGCTATCAGCCCGAAGTGTCCAGCCTTATGTCTCACTCAGCTCTGGGTGTAGATGTCGTAAATCCAGGTTGCATCACAAGCCCTGAATGAATTATTTAAGAATTGCTCTCTATTTCACTGTCATTGTGTTTGTTTTTGTAATTCATTTTGATAATGGATTTTATCGGATTTTTTCTGCTGCATTCATGCCACTGTACACACACTTGAGTCTCTTATGGAGACATATAAATCCATGGGTTTGAAGATTCTTACTAGTCATGTGTAATCCTAGGCGTTGAATATGGGGTGTTTCGTCCATTTCATTGAGCAAGGGCTAGATCTTGACTATTACATATTTGGCTTATGGAAAGGTGTCTGTGCTAATTTCAGTCTCTGGTTTTATGCAGCACCCCAACTCACCTTTCCCCATAAGCAAGCATAAGTTGGTTTTCTAAATTTGAGACCCTGTTCTGTTTTGTAATTCAGTTCATGTGTAGCCAAGTTGACATTCGGTGTATTAGTGATATCTTATGATGTTTCTTTTACTGTCTGACTTATTTCTCGTAGAATCATCGTACCTGAATCCACTCATTATGCCGCTACGGGCCTGATGACGTAGATTTCATTGCTGAGTGATATTCCATTGTACGTGCGTACCAAAACTTCTTTATCCGTTTTTTGCTTTCTCGGATATTTAACTTGTACCGTAGACGAGGTTCTTGTACACAGAGCCGTCCCGAACTTTGGGGTGGCTGTGTCTTTTTGATTTTAATTTCCCTAACCTATAGTACCATAAGTGGAAGTGCCATAGGCTGTGTTGTTTTGTTTCCTACGTGTTTCAGGAAACACCATACACTTCTCCAGAGTGGCTGTTGGCAATTTATATGCCACCCATCAGCGTAAAAAGGCTCCCTGTTCTCCATGACCTGTCTTGCCTTTCTGGATTTTACACCTTTTTCAGATGGCACATTTGACCGGGGGGCAGAGAGACTTCATTGTAGTGCAGATTTCCTTTACACGCTTGCTTGGTTGGCCAAAAAGGGCGTATCCGTTTTTTCTTGAATATATTCAGGAAAAAATGCATACGCCCTTTTTGGCCAAGTGCATCATTGTCTACATTCTGCCTCTTTTCCTATGCTTTAAGTGCAATTCCAGTCTACGCCCTGAAATCGTTTTTCTGAAATTCTGCCCCACTTTCAAGTCCTCTTCGAAGACTTACTTCAATACATTTTTGGACGATAGCTGTCATTCATAACTCTGCAGGTTTGTGAATTACAGTGCCCCTGAGCTCCTTTCTTCAACTCGCTTTCTTGTGAGCTGGCCGAAAAATCACAGGATTGCTTCACGCCATAATCTCTTTCTGGCAGGGCACGCTGAGCCTTTGGTTAATTCCTCTTCCTGGTGGGAAATGAGCGTTCCATTTGCCCGTGCAGACACCTACATGTAGTCTCTCATTGGTTCTCCCTATTCCTGTTCATCTTGCGCAGAAATTGCAAACTGTGCCAAACAGGAGGTTAAAGGCACTGACTCTCCAAGTGGGGAGAGTGTTAGTAAAGCGTCTGGAATGGTGAACCCAAGTACCAGGGGCGAAAACTGAGATGCATTTGAAAACGTTTCCCAATCACACGGTGGACCATACTCTGGGTTTCCCATGCATGTTTTAGCTGAAGGAAGAATCCATTAAACCTGGAGAGTTGGGACCCATAGAATGGGTACCATGCAGTATGACTTCAAAGGGTCTGCGTTGCTCACCGAACCTCACCAATGCTATCAGCCCGAAGTGTCCAGCCTTATGTCTCACCCAGCTCTGGGTGTAGATGTGGTAAATCAACGTTGCATCACAAGCCCTGAATGAATTATTTAAGAATTCCTCTCTATTTCACTGTCATTGTGTTTTGTTTTTGATATTTATTTTGATAATGGGATTTATCGGATTTTCACTGCTGCATTTAGGCCGCTGTACACATGCTTGATTTCCTTATGGAGACATATAAATCCATGGGTTTTAAGATTCTTACTTGTCAGGTATATTCCCAGGCGTTGAATATGGGGTGTTGAGTCCATTTCGTTGAGCAAGGAGTAGGTCTGGTCTGTTATATATTTGGCTTATGGAACGGTATCTGTGCTAATTTCAATCTCTGGTTTTATGCAGCACCCCAACTCACCTTTCCCCGTAAGCAAGCATAAGTTGGTTTTCTCAATTTGAGACCCTGTTCTGTTTTGTAATTCAGTTCATGGGTAGCCAAGTTTACATTCCGTGTATTAGTGATATCTTATGATGTTTCTTTTTCTGTGTGACTTATTTCTCGTAGAATCATCGTACCTGAATCCACTCATTATGCCGCTAGGGACCTGATGACGTAGATTTCATTGCTGAGTGATATTCCATTGTTCGTGCGTACCACAACTTCTTTATCCATTTTTTGCTTTCTCGGATATTTAACTTGTACTGTAGACGAGGTTCTTGTAAACAGAGCCGTCCCAAATTTTGGGGTGGCTGTGTCTTTTTGATTTTAATTTCCCTAAGCTATAGGAATATATTCAGGAAAAAACGCATACGCCCTTTTTGGCCAAGTGCATCATTGTCGACATTCTGCCTCTTTCCTATGCTTTAAGTGCAATTCCAGTCTACCCCCTGAAATCGTGTTCCTGAAATTCTGCCCCGCTTTCAAGTCCTTTTCGAAGACTTACTTCAATACATTTTTGGACGATAGCTGTCATTCATAACTCTGCAGGTTTGTGAATTGCAGTGCCCCTGAGCTCCTTTCTTCAACTGTCTTTCTTGTGAGCTGGCCGCAAAACCGCAGGATTGCTTCAGGCCATAATCTCTTTCCGGGGGGGAACGCTGAGCCTTTGTTTAATTCCTCTTCCTGGTCGGAAATGAGCGTTCCATTTGCCCGTGCAGGCACCTACAGCTAGTCTCTCATTGGTTCTCCCTATTCCTGTTCATCTTGCGCAGAAATTGCAAACTGTGCCAAACAGGAGGTTAAAGGCACTGACTCTCCAAGTGGGGAGAGTGTTAGTAAAGCGTCTGGAATGGTGAACCCGAGTACCAGGGGACGAAAACTGAGATGCATTTGAAAACGTTTCCTGGTCACACAGTGCACTGTATTGTGGGTTTCCCATGCATGTTTTAGCTGAAGGAAGAATCCCTTAAACCTGGAGAGTTGGGACCAATGGAATGGGTACCATGCAGTGTGACTTCAAAGGGTCTGCGTTTGCTCACCGAACCTCAAGAATGCTATCAGCCCGAAGTGTCCAGCGTTATGTCTCACCCTGCTCTGGGTGTAGATGTGGTAAATCCAGGTTGCATCACAAGCCCTGAATGAATTGTTTAAGAATTGCTCTCTATTTCACTGTCATTGTGTTTTGTTTTTGAAATTTATTTTGATAATGGGATTTATCGGATTTTCACTGCTGCGTTTAGGCCATTGTACACACGCTTGATTTCCTTATGGAGACATATAAATCCATGGGTTTTAAGATTCTTACTTGTCAGGTATCTTGCCAGGCGTTGAATATGGGGTGTTGAGTCCATTTCGTTGAGCAAGGAGTAGGTCTTGTCTATTATATATTTGGCTTATGGAACGGTATCTGTGCTAATTTCAATCTCTGGTTTTATGCAGCACCCCAACTCACCTTTCCCCATAAGCAAGCATAAGTTGGTTTTCTAAATTTGAGACCCTGTTCTGTTTTGTAATTCAGTTTATGTGTAGCCAAGTTTACATTCCGTGTATTACTGATATATTATGATGTTTCTTTTTCTGTGTGACTTATTTCTTGTAGAATCATCGTACCTGAATCCACTCCTTATGCCGCTATGGGCCTGAAGACGTAGATTTCATTGCTGAGTGATATTCCATTGTACGTGCGTACCAGAATTTCTTTATCCATTTTTTCCTTTCTCGGATATTTAACTTGTACCGTAGACATGGTTCTTGTAAACAGAGCCATCCCAAACTTTGGGGTGGCTGTGTGTTTTTTATTTTAATTTCCCTAAGCTATAGGACCATAAGTGGAAGTGACATAGGCTGTGTTGCTTTGTTTCCTACGTGTTTCAGGATACACCATACATTTCTCCAGAGTGGCTGTCGGCAATTTACATCCCGCCCATCAGCATAACAAGGCTCCCTGTTCTCCATGACCTGTCCTGTCTTTCTGGATTTTATACTTTTTTCAGATGGCCCTTTTGACCATGGGGCAGGGAGACTTCATTGTAGTGCAGATTTCCTTTAGACGCTTGCTTGTTTGGCCAAAAAGGGCGTATGCGTTTTTTCCTGAATATATTCAGGAAAAAACGCATATGCCCTTTTTGGCCAAGCGCATCTTTGTCGACATTCTGCCTCTTTTCCTATGCTTTAAGTGCAATTCCAGTCTACACCCTGAAATCGTTTTCCTGAAATTCTGCACCGCTTTCAAGTCCTCTTTGAAGACTTACTTCAGTACATTTTTGGACGATAGCTGTCATTCATAACTCTGCAGGTTTGTGAATTACAGTGCCCCTGAGCTCCTTTCTTCAACTCGTTTTCCTGTGAGCTGGCCGCAAAACCGCAGGATTGCTTAAGGCCCTAATCTGTTTCCGGCAGGGCACGCTGAGCCTTTGGTTAATTCCTCTTCCTGGTGGGAAATGAGCGTTCAATTTGCCCGTGCAGACACCAACAGCTAGTCTCTCATTGGTTCTCCCTATGCCTGTTCATCTTGCGCAGAAATTGCAAACTGTGCCAAACAGGATGTTAAAGGCACTGACTCTCCAAGTGGGGAGAGTGTTAGTAAAGCGTCTGGAATGGTGAACCCAAGTACCAGGGGAGGAAAACTGAGATGCATTTGAAAACGTTTCCCAATCACACGGCGGACGATAGTCTGGGTTTCCCATGCATGTTTTAGCTGAAGGAAGAATCCCTTAAACCTGGAGAGTTGGGACCAATGGAATGGGTACCAGGCAGTATGACTTCAAAGGGTCTGCGTTTGCTCACCGAACCTCACCAATGCTATCAGCCTGAAGTGCCCAGCCTTATGTCACACCCAGCTCTGGGTGTAGATGTGGTAAATCCAGGTTGCATCACAAGCCCTGAATGAATTATTTAAGAATTGCTCTCTATTTCACTATCATTGTGTTTTGTTTTTAAAATTCATTTTGATAATGGGATTTATCGGATGTTCACTGCTGCGTTTAGGCCTCTGTACACAAGCTTGGTTTCCTTGTGGAGACATATAAATCCATGGGTTTTAAGATTCTTACTTGTCAGGTATCTTCCCTGGCGTTGAATATGGGGTGTTGAGTCCATTTCGTTGAGTAAGGAGTAGGTCTTGTCTATTATATATTTGGCTTATGGAACGGTATCTGTGCTAATTTCAATCTCTGGTTTTATGCAGCACCCCAACTCAAATTTCCCCATAAGCAAGCATAAGTTGGTTTTCTAAATTTGAGACCCTGTTTTGTTTTGTAATTCAGTTCATGTGTAGCCAAGGTTACATTCCGTGTATTAGTAATATCTTATGATGTTTCTTTTTCTGTGTGACTTATTTCTCGTAGAATTATCGTACCTGAATCCACTCATTATGCCGATAGGGACCTGATGATGTAGATTTCATTGCTGAGTGATATTCCATTGTACGTGCATACCTAAACTTCTTTATCCATTTTTTGCTTTCTCGGATATTTAACTTGTACAGTAGACGAGGTTCTTGTAAACAGAGCCATCCCAAATTTTGGCGTGTCTGTGTGTTTTTGATTTTAACTTCCCTAAGCTATAGGACCATAAGTGGAAGTGCCATAGGCTGTGTTGCTTTGTTTCCTACGTTTTTCTGGAAACACCATACACTTCTCCAGAGTGGTTGTTGGCAATTTACATCCCGCCCATCAGCATAACAAGGCTCCCTGTTCTCCATGACCTGTCCTGCCTTTCTGGATTTTACACTTTTTTCAGATGGCCCTTTTGACCGGGGGGCAGTGAGACTTCATTGTAGTGCAGATTTCCTTTACACGCTTGCTTGGTTGGCCAAAAAGGGCGTATGCATTTTTTCCTGAATATATTCAGGAAAAAACGCATACGCCCTTTTTGGCCAAGTGCATCATTGTCGACATTCTGCCTCTTTTCATATGCTTTAAGTGCAATTCCAGTCTACCCCCTGAAATCGTGTTCCTGAAATTCTGCCCCGCTTTCAAGTCCTCTTCGAAGACTTACTTCAATACATTTTTGGACGATAGGTGTCATTCATAACTCTGCAGGTTTCTGAATTACACTGCACCTGAGCTCCTTTCTTCAACTCGCTTTCTTGTGAGCGGCCGCAAAACCGCAGGATTGCTTCACGCCATAATCTCTTTCTGGCAGGGCACGATGAGCCTTTGGTTAATTCCTCTTCCTGGTGGGAAATGAGCGTTCCATTTGCCCGTGCAGACACCTACATGTAGTCTCTCATTGGTTCTCCCTATTCCTGTTCATCTTGCACAGAAATTGCAAACTGTGCCAAACAGGAGGTTAAAGGCACTGACTCTCCAAGTGGGGAGAGTGTTAGTAAAGCGTCTGGAATGGTGAACCCAAGTACCAGGGGCGAAAACTGAGATGCATTTGAAAACGTTTCCCAATCACACGGTGGACCATACTCTGGGTTTCCCATGCATGTTTTAGCTGAAGGAAGAATCCATTAAACCTGGAGAGTTGGGACCCATAGAATGGGTACCATGCAGTATGACTTCAAAGGGTCTGCGTTGCTCACCGAACCTCACCAATGCTATCAGCCCGAAGTGTCCAGCCTTATGTCTCACCCAGCTCTGGGTGTAGATGTGGTAAATCAACGTTGCATCACAAGCCCTGAATGAATTATTTAAGAATTCCTCTCTATTTCACTGTCATTGTGTTTTGTTTTTGATATTTATTTTGATAATGGGATTTATCGGATTTTCACTGCTGCATTTAGGCCGCTGTACACATGCTTGATTTCCTTATGGAGACATATAAATCCATGGGTTTTAAGATTCTTACTTGTCAGGTATATTCCCAGGCGTTGAATATGGGGTGTTGAGTCCATTTCGTTGAGCAAGGAGTAGGTCTGGTCTGTTATATATTTGGCTTATGGAACGGTATCTGTGCTAATTTCAATCTCTGGTTTTATGCAGCACCCCAACTCACCTTTCCCCGTAAGCAAGCATAAGTTGGTTTTCTCAATTTGAGACCCTGTTCTGTTTTGTAATTCAGTTCATGGGTAGCCAAGTTTACATTCCGTGTATTAGTGATATCTTATGATGTTTCTTTTTCTGTGTGACTTATTTCTCGTAGAATCATCGTACCTGAATCCACTCATTATGCCGCTAGGGACCTGATGACGTAGATTTCATTGCTGAGTGATATTCCATTGTACGTGCGTACCACAACTTCTTTATCCATTTTTTGCTTTCTCGGATATTTAACTTGTACTGTAGACGAGGTTCTTGTAAACAGAGCCGTCCCAAATTTTGGGGTGGCTGTGTCTTTTTGATTTTAATTTCCCTAAGCTATAGGAATATATTCAGGAAAAAACGCATACGCCCTTTTTGGCCAAGTGCATCATGGTCGACATTCTGCCTCTTTCCTATGCTTTAAGTGCAATTCCAGTCTACCCCCTGAAATCGTGTTCCTGAAATTCTGCCCCGCTTTCAAGTCCTTTTCGAAGACTTACTTCAATACATTTTTGGACGATAGCTGTCATTCATAACTCTGCAGGTTTGTGAATTGCAGTGCCCCTGAGCTCCTTTCTTCAACTGTCTTTCTTGTGAGCTGGCCGCAAAACCGCAGGATTGCTTCAGGCCATAATCTCTTTCCGGGGGGGAACGCTGAGCCTTTGTTTAATTCCTCTTCCTGGTCGGAAATGAGCGTTCCATTTGCCCGTGCAGGCACCTACAGCTAGTCTCTCATTGGTTCTCCCTATTCCTGTTCATCTTGCGCAGAAATTGCAAACTGTGCCAAACAGGAGGTTAAAGGCACTGACTCTCCAAGTGGGGAGAGTGTTAGTAAAGCGTCTGGAATGGTGAACCCGAGTACCAGGGGACGAAAACTGAGATGCATTTGAAAACGTTTCCTGGTCACACAGTGCACTGTATTGTGGGTTTCCCATGCATGTTTTAGCTGAAGGAAGAATCCCTTAAACCTGGAGAGTTGGGACCAATGGAATGGGTACCATGCAGTGTGACTTCAAAGGGTCTGCGTTTGCTCACCGAACCTCAAGAATGCTATCAGCCCGAAGTGTCCAGCGTTATGTCTCACCCTGCTCTGGGTGTAGATGTGGTAAATCCAGGTTGCATCACAAGCCCTGAATGAATTGTTTAAGAATTGCTCTCTATTTCACTGTCATTGTGTTTTGTTTTTGAAATTTATTTTGATAATGGGATTTATCGGATTTTCACTGCTGCGTTTAGGCCATTGTACACACGCTTGATTTCCTTATGGAGACATATAAATCCATGGGTTTTAAGATTCTTACTTGTCAGGTATCTTGCCAGGCGTTGAATATGGGGTGTTGAGTCCATTTCGTTGAGCAAGGAGTAGGTCTTGTCTATTATATATTTGGCTTATGGAACGGTATCTGTGCTAATTTCAATCTCTGGTTTTATGCAGCACCCCAACTCACCTTTCCCCATAAGCAAGCATAAGTTGGTTTTCTAAATTTGAGACCCTGTTCTGTTTTGTAATTCAGTTTATGTGTAGCCAAGTTTACATTCCGTGTATTACTGATATATTATGATGTTTCTTTTTCTGTGTGACTTATTTCTTGTAGAATCATCGTACCTGAATCCACTCCTTATGCCGCTATGGGCCTGAAGACGTAGATTTCATTGCTGAGTGATATTCCATTGTACGTGCGTACCAGAATTTCTTTATCCATTTTTTCCTTTCTCGGATATTTAACTTGTACCGTAGACATGGTTCTTGTAAACAGAGCCATCCCAAACTTTGGGGTGGCTGTGTGTTTTTTATTTTAATTTCCCTAAGCTATAGGACCATAAGTGGAAGTGACATAGGCTGTGTTGCTTTGTTTCCTACGTGTTTCAGGATATACCATACATTTCTCCAGAGTGGCTGTCGGCAATTTACATCCCGCCCATCAGCATAACAAGGCTCCCTGTTCTCCATGACCTGTCCTGTCTTTCTGGATTTTATACTTTTTTCAGATGGCCCTTTTGACCATGGGGCAGGGAGACTTCATTGTAGTGCAGATTTCCTTTAGACGCTTGCTTGTTTGGCCAAAAAGGGCGTATGCGTTTTTTCCTGAATATATTCAGGAAAAAACGCATACGCCCTTTTTGGCCAAGCGCATCTTTGTCGACATTCTGCCTCTTTTCCTATGCTTTAAGTGCAATTCCAGTCTACACCCTGAAATCGTTTTCCTGAAATTCTGCCCCGCTTTCAAGTCCTCTTTGAAGACTTACTTCAGTACATTTTTGGACGATAGCTGTCATTCATAACTCTGCAGGTTTGTGAATTACAGTGCCCCTGAGCTCCTTTCTTCAACTCGTTTTCCTGTGAGCTGGCCGCAAAACCGCAGGATTGCTTAAGGCCCTAATCTGTTTCCGGCAGGGCACGCTGAGCCTTTGGTTAATTCCTCTTCCTGGTGGGAAATGAGCGTTCAATTTGCCCGTGCAGACACCAACAGCTAGTCTCTCATTGGTTCTCCCTATGCCTGTTCATCTTGCGCAGAAATTGCAAACTGTGCCAAACAGGATGTTAAAGGCACTGACTCTCCAAGTGGGGAGAGTGTTAGTAAAGCGTCTGGAATGGTGAACCCAAGTACCAGGGGAGGAAAACTGAGATGCATTTGAAAACGTTTCCCAATCACACGGCGGACGGTAGCCTGGGTTTCCCATGCATGTTTTAGCTGAAGGAAGTATCCCTTAAACCTGGAGAGTTGGGACCCATGGAATGGGTACCATGCATTATGACTTCAAACGGTCTGCGTTTGCTCACCGAACCTCACCAATGCTATCAGCCCGAAGTGTCCAGCCTTATGTCTCACCCAGCTCTGGGTGTAGATGTGGTAAATCCAGGTGGCATCACAAGCCCTGAATGAATTATTTAAGAATTGCTCTCTATTTCACTGTCATTCTGTTTTGTTTTTGAAATTCATTTTGATAACGGGATTTATCGGATGTTCACTGCTGCGTTTAGGCCGTTGTACACACGCTTGATTTCCTTATGGAGACATATAAATCCATGGGTTTTAAAATTCTTACTTGTCAAGTATCTTGCCAGGCGTTGAATATGGGGTGTTGAGTCCATTTCGTTGAGCAAGGAGTAGGTCTTGTCTATTATATATTTGGCTTATGGAACGGTATCTGTGCTAATTTCAATCTCTGGTACTATGCAGCACCCCAACTCACTTTTCCCCATAAGCAAGCATAAGTTGGTTTTCTAAATTTGAGACCCTGTTCTGTTTTGTAATTCAGTTCATGTGTAGCCAAGGTGACATTCCGTGTATTAGTGATATCTAATGATGTTTCTTTTTCTGTGTGACTTATTTCTCGTAGAATCATCGTACCTGAATCCACTCATTATGCCGCTAGGGACCTGATGACGTAGATTTCATTGCTGAGTGATATTCCATTGTACGTGCGTACCACAACTTCTTTATCCATTTTTTGCTTTCTCGGATATTTAACTTGTACCGTAGACGAGGTTCTTGTAAACAGAGCCGTCCCAAACTTTGGGGTGGCTGTGTGTTTTTGATTTTAATTTCCCTAAGCTATAGGACCATAAGTGGAAGTGCCATAGGCTGTGTTGCTTTGTTTCCTAAGTGTTTCAGGAAACACCATACACTTCTCCAGAGTGGCTATTGGCAGTTTACATCCCGCCCATCAGCATAACAAATCTCCCTGTTCTCAATGACCTGTCCTGCCTTTCTGGATTTTACACTTTTTTCAGATGGCCCTTTTGACCGGGGGGCAGTGAGACTTCATTGTAGTGCAGATTTCCTTTACACGCTTGCTTGGTTGGCCAAAAAGGGCGTATGCGTTTTTTCCTGAATATATTCAGGAAAAAACGCATACGCCCTTTTTAACCAAGTGCATCATTGTCGACATTCTGCCTTTTTCCTATGCTTTAAGTGCAATTCCAGTCTACCCCCTGAAATCGTTTTCCTGAAATTCTGCCCCGCTTTCAAGTCCTCTTCGAAGACTTACTTCAGTACATTTTTGGACGATAGCTGTCATTCATAACTCTGCAGGTTTGTGATTTACAGTGCCCCTGAGCTCCTTTCTCCATCTCTCTTTCTTGTGAGCTGGCCGCAAAACGGCAGGATTGCTTCAGGCCCTAATCTGTTTCCGGCAGGGCACGCTGAGCATTTGGTTAATTCCTCTTCCTGGTGGGAAATGAGCGTTCCATTTGCCAGTGCAGACACCTACAGCTAGTCTCTCATTGGTTCTCCCTATTCCTGTTCATCTTGCGCAGAAATTGCCAACTGTGCCAAAAAGGAGGTTAAAGGCACTGACTCTCCAAGTGGGGAGAGTGTTAGTAAAGCGTCTGGAATGGTGAACCCGAGTGCCAGGGGACGAAAACTGAGCTGCATTTGAAAACGTTTCCCAATCACACGGTGGACCATACTCTGGGTTTCCCATGCATGTTTTACCTGAAGGTAGAATCCCTTAAACCTGGAGAGTTGGGACCCTTGGAATGGGTACCATGCAGTATGACTTCAAAGTGTCTGCGTTTGCTCACCGAACCTCACCAATGGTATCAGCCCGAAGTGCCCAGCCTTATGTCTCACCCAGCTCTGGGTGTAGATGTGGTAAATCCAGGTTGCATCACAAGCCCTGAATGAATTATTTAAGAATTGCTCTCTATTTCACTGTCATTGTGTTTTGTTTTTGAAATTTATTTTGATAATGGGATTTATCGGATTTTCACTGCTGCGTTTAGGCCGCTGTACACACGCTGGATTTCCTTATGGAGACATATAAATCCATGCGTTTTAAGATTCTTACTTGTCAGGTATCTTCCCAGGCGTTGAATATGGGGTGATGAGGGCATTTTGTTGAGCAAGGAGTAGGTCTTGTCTATTATATATTTGGCTTATGGAAAGGTATCTGTGCTAATTTCAATCTCTGGTTTTATGCAGCACCCCAACTCACCTTTCCCCATAAGCAAGCATAAGTTGGTTTTCTAAATTTGAGACCCTGTTCTGTTTTGTAATTCAGTTCATGTGTAGCCAAGTATACATTCCGTGTATTAGTGATATCTTATGATGTTTCTTTTTCTGTGTGACTTATTTCTCGTAGAATCATCGTACCTGAATCCACTCATTATGCCGCTACGGGCCTGATGACGTAGATATCATTGCTGAGTGATATTCCATTGTACGTGCGTAGCACAACTTCTTTATGCATTTTTTGCTTTCTCGGATATTTAACTTGTACAGTAGACGAGGTTCTTGTAAACAGAGCCGTCCCAAACTTTGGGGTCGCTGTGTGTTTTTGATTTTAATTTCCCTAAGCTATAGGACAATAAGTGGAAGTGCCATAGGCGGTGTTGCTTTGTTTCGTAAGTGTTTCAGGATACACCATACACTTCTCCAGAGTGGCTGTTGGCAATTTACATCCCGCCCATCAGCATAACAAGGCTCCCTGTTCTCCATGACCTGTCCTGCCTTTCTGGATTTTACACATTTTTCAGATGGCCCTTTTGACCTGGGGGCAGTGAGACTTCATTGTAGTGCAGATTTCCTTTAAACGCTTGCTTGGTAGGCCAAAAAGTGCGTATGCGTTTTTTCCTGAATATATTCAGGAAAAAACGCATACGCCCATTTTGGCCAAGTGCATCATTGTTGACATTCTGCCTCTTTTCCTATGCTTTAAGTGCAATTCCAGTCTACACCCTGAAATCGTTTTCCTGAAATTCTGCCCCGCTTTCAAGTCCTCTTCGAAGACTTAATTCAGTACATTTTTGGACGATAGGTGTCATTCATAACTGTGCAGTTTTGTGAATTACAGTGCCCCTGAGCTCCTTTCTTCAAATGCTTTCTTGTGAGCTGGCCGCAAAACCGCAGGATTGCTTCAGGCCCTAATATGTTTCCGGCGGTGCACACTGAGCCTTTGGTTAATTCCTCTTCCTGGTGGGAAATGAGCGTTCCATTTGCCCTTGCAGACACCTACAGCTAGTCTCTCATTGGTTCTCCCTATTCCTGTTCATCTTGCGCAGAAATTGCAAACTGTGCCAAACAGGAGGTTAAAAGCACTGACTCTCCAAGTGGGGAGAGTGTTCGTAAAGCGTCTGGAATACTGAACCCGAGTGCCAGGGGACGAAAACTGAGATGCACTTGAAAACGTTTCCCAATCACACGGTGGAACATACTCTGGGTTTCCCATGCATGTTTTAGCTGAAGGAAGAATCCCTTAAACATGGAGAGTTGGGACCAATGGAATGGGTACCATGCAGTGTGACTTCAAAGGGTCTGTGTTTGCTCACCGAACCTCAAGAATGCTATCAGCCCGAAGTGTCCAGCGTTATGTCTCACCCTGCTCTGGGTGTAGATGTGGTAAATCCAGGTTGCATCACAAGCCCTGAATGAATTGTTTAAGAATTGCTCTCTATTTCACTGTCATTGTGTTTTGTTTTTGAAATTTATTTTGATAATGGGATTTATTGGATTTTCACTGCTGCGTTTAGGCCATTGTACACACGCTTGATTTCCTTATGGAGACATATAAATCCATGGGTTTTAAGATTCTTACTTGTCAGGTATCTTGCCAGGCGTTGAATATGGGGTGTTGAGTCCATTTCGTTGAGCAAGGAGTAGGTCTTGTCTATTATATATTTGGCTTATGGAACGGTATCTGTGCTAATTTCAATCTCTGGTTTTATGCAGCACCCCAACTCACCTTTCCCCATAAGCAAGCATAAGTTGGTTTTCTAAATTTGAGACCCTGTTCTGTTTTGTAATTCAGTTTATGTGTAGCCAAGTTTACATTCCGTGTATTACTGATATATTATGATGTTTCTTTTTCTGTGTGACTTATTTCTTGTAGAATCATCGTACCTGAATCCACTCCTTATGCCGCTATGGGCCTGAAGACGTAGATTTCATTGCTGAGTGATATTCCATTGTACGTGCGTACCAGAATTTCTTTATCCATTTTTTCCTTTCTCGGATATTTAACTTGTACCGTAGACATGGTTCTTGTAAACAGAGCCATCCCAAACTTTGGGGTGGCTGTATGTTTTTTATTTTAATTTCCCTAAGCTATAGGACCATAAGTGGAAGTGACATAGGCTGTGTTGCTTTGTTTCCTACGTGTTTCAGGATACACCATACATTTCTCCAGAGTGGCTGTCGGCAATTTACATCCCGCCCATCAGCATAACAAGGCTCCCTGTTCTCCATGACCTGTCCTGTCTTTTTGGATTTTACACTTTTTTCAGATGGCCCTTTTGACCAGGGGGCAGGGAGACTTCATTGTAGTGCAGATTTCCTTTACACGCTTGCTTGTTTGGCCAAAAAGGGCGTATGCGTTTTTTCCTGAATATATTCAGGAAAAAACGCATACGCCCTTTTTGGCCAAGCGCATCTTTGTCGACATTCTGCCTCTTTTCCTATGCTTTAAGTGCAATTCCGGTCTACACCCTGAAATCGTTTTCCTGAAATTCTGCCCCGCTTTCAAGTCCTCTTTGAAGACTTACTTCAGTACATTTTTGGACGATAGCTGTCATTCATAACTCTGCAGGTTTGTGAATTACAGTGCCCCTGAGCCCCTTTCTTCAACTCGTTTTCTTGTGAGCTGGCAGCAAAACGGCAGGATTGCTTCAGGCCCTAATCTGTTTCCGGCAGGGAACGCTGAGCCTTTGGTTAATTCCTCTTCCTGGTGGGAAATGAGCGTTCAATTTGCCCGTGCAGACACCAACAGCTAGTCTCTCATTGGTTCTCCCTATGCCTGTTCATCTTGCGCAGAAATTGCAAACTGTGCCAAACAGGATGTTAAAGGCACTGACTCTCCAAGTGGGGAGAGTGTTAGTAAAGCGTCTGGAATGGTGAACCCAAGTACCAGGGGAGGAAAACTGAGATGCATTTGAAAACGTTTCCCAATCACACGGCAGACGATAGTCTGGGTTTCCCATGCATGTTTTAGCTGAAGGAAGAATCCCTTAAACCTGGAGAGTTGGGACCCATGGAATGGGTACCATGCAGTATGACTTCAAAGGGTCTGCGTTTGCTCACCGAACCTCACCAATGCTATCAGCCCGAAGTGCCCAGCCTTATGTCTCACCCAGCTCTGGGTGTAGATGTGGTAAATCCAGGTTGCATCACAAGCCCTGAATGAATTATTTAAGAATTGCTCTCTATTTCACTGTCATTGTGTTTTGTTTTTGAAATTTATTTTGATAATGGGATTTATCGGATTTTCACTGCTGCATTTAGGCCGCTGTACACACGCTTGATTTCCTTATGGAGACATATAAATCCATGGGTTTTAAGATTCTACTTGTCAGGTATCTTGCCAGGCGTTGAATATGGGGTGTTGAGTCCATTTCGTTGAGCAAGGAGTAGGGCTTGTCTATTATATATTTGGCTTATGGAACGGTATCTGTGCTAATTTCAATCTCTGGTTTTATGCAGCACCCCAACTCACCTTTCCCCATAAGCAAGCATAAGTTGGTTTTCTAAATTTGAGACCCTGTTCTGTTTTGTAATTCAGTTCATGTGTAGCCAAGTTTACATTCCGTGTATTAGTGAAATCTTATGATGTTTCTTTTTCTGTGTGACTTATTTCTCGTAGAATCATCGTACCTGAATCCACTCATTATGCCGCTACGGACCTGATGACGTAGATTTCATTGCTGAGTGATATTCCATTGTACGTGCGTATCACAACTTCTTTATCCATTTTTTGCTTTCTTGGATATTTACCTTGTACCGTAGACAAGGTTCTTGTAAACAGAGCCGTCCCAAACTTTGGGGTGGCTGTGTGTTTGTGATTTTAATTTCCCTAAGCTATAGGACCATAAGTGGAAGTGCCATAGGCTGTGTTGCTTTGTTTCCTACGTGTTTCAGGAAACACCATAAACTTCTCCAGAGTGGCTGTTGGCAATTTACATCCCGCCCATCAGCATAACAAGGCTCCCTGTTCTCCAAGACCTGTCCTGCCTTTCTGGATTTTACACTTTTTTCAGATGGCCCTTTTGACCGGGGGGCAGTGAGACTTCATTGTAGTGCAGATTTCTTTACACGCTTGCTTGGTTGGCCAAAAAGGGCGTATGCGTTTTTTCCTGAATATATTCAGGAAAAAACGCATACGCCCTTTTTGGCCAAGTGCATCATTGTCGACATTCTGCCTCTTTCCTATGCTTTAAGTGCAATTCCAGTCTACCCCCTGAAATCGTGTTCCTGAAATTCTGCCCCGCTTTCAAGTCCTTTTCGAAGACTTACTTCAATACATTTTTGGACGATAGCTGTCATTCATAACTCTGCAGGTTTGTGAATTGCAGTGCCCCTGAGCTCCTTTCTTCAACTGTCTTTCTTGTGAGCTGGCCGCAAAACCGCAGGATTGCTTCAGGCCATAATCTCTTTCCGGGGGGGAACGCTGAGCCTTTGTTTAATTCCTCTTCCTGGTCGGAAATGAGCGTTCCATTTGCCTGTGCAGGCACCTACAGCTAGTCTCTCATTGGTTCTCCCTATTCCTGTTCATCTTGCGCAGAAATTGCAAACTGTGCCAAACAGGAGGTTAAAGGCACTGACTCTCCAAGTGGGGATAGTATTATTAAAGCGTCTGGAATGGTGAACCCGAGTACCAGGGGACGAAAACTGAGATGCATTTGAAAACGTTTCCTGGTCACACAGTGCACTGTACTGTGGGTTTCCCATGCATGTTGTAGCTGAAGGAAGAATCCCTTAAACCTGGAGAGTTGGGACCCATGGAATGGGTACCATGCAGTATGACTTCAAAGGGTCTGCGTTTGCTCACCGAACCTCACCAATGATATCAGCCCGAAGTGTCCAGCCTTATGTCTCACCCAGCTCTGGGTGTAGATGTGGTAAATCCAGGTTGCATCACAAGCCCTGAATGAATTATTTAAGAATTGCTCTCTATTTCACTGTCATTGTGTTTTGTTTTTAAAATTCATTTTGATAATGGGATTTATCGGATGTTCACTGCTGCGTTTAGGCCTCTGTACACAAGCTTGGTTTCCTTATGGAGACATATAAATCCATGGGTTTTAAGATTCTTACTTGTCAGGTATCTTCCCATGCGTTGAATATGTTGTGTTGAATCCATTTCGTTGAGCAAGGAGTAGGTCTTGTCTATTATATATTTGGCTTTTGGAACGGTATCTGTGCTAATTTCAATCTGTGGTTTTATGCAGCACCCCAACTCACCTTTCCCCATAAGCAAGCATAAGTTGGTTTTCTAAATTTGAGACCCTGTTCTGTTTTGTAATTCAGTTCATGTGTAGCCAAGTTTACATTCTGTGTATTAGTGATATCTTATGATGTTTCTTTTTCTGTGTGACTTATTTCTCGTAGAATCATCGTACCTGATTCCACTCATTATGCCGCTACGGGCCTGAAGACGTAGATTTCTTTGCTGAGTGATAGTCCATTGTACGTGCATACCACAACTTCGTTATCCATTTTTTGCTTTCTCGGATATTTTACTTGTACCGTAGACGAGGTTCTTGTAAACAGAGCCGTCCCAAACTCTGGGGTGGCTGTGTGTTTTTGAATTTAATTTCCCTAAGCTATAGGACCATAAGTGGAAGTGCCGTAGGCTGTGTTGCTTTGTTTCCTACGTGTTTCTGGAAACACCATACACCTCTCCAGAGTGGTTGTTGGCAATTTACATCCCGCCCATCAGCATGACAAGGCTACCTGTTCTCCATGACCTGTCCTGACTTTCTGGATTTTACATTTTTTTCAGATGGCCATTTGGACCGCGGAGCAGTGAGACTTCATTGTAGTGCAGATTTCCATTACACGCTTGCTTGGTTGGCCAAAAAGTGCGTATGCGTTTTTTCTTGAATATATTCAGGAAAAAACGCATACGCCCTTTTTGGCCAAGTGCATCATTGTCGACATTCTGCCTCTTTTCCTATGCTTTTAGTACAATTCCAGTCTACCCCCTGAAATCGTTTTCCTGAAATTCTGCCCCAATTTCAAGTCCTCTTCGAAGACTTACTTCAATACATTTTTGGACGATAGCTGTCATTCATAACTCTGCATGTTTGTGAATTACAGTGCCCCTGAGCTCCTTTCTTCAACTCGCTTTCTTGTGAGCTGGCCGCAAAACCGCAGAATTGCTTCAGGCCCTAATCTCTTTCCGGCAGGGCTTGCTGAGCCTTTGGTTAATTCCTCTTCCTGGTGGGAAATGAGCGTTCCATTTGCCCGTGCAGACACCTACAGCTCGTCTCTCATTGCTTCTCCCTATTCCTGTTCATCTTGCGTAGAAATTGCAAAGTGTGCCAAACAGGAGGTTAAATGCACTGACTCTCCAAGTGGGGAGAGTGTTAGTAAAGCGTCTGGAATGGTGAACCCGAGTACCAGGGGACGAAAACTGAGATGCATTTGAAAACCTTTCCCAGTCACACAGTGCACTGTACTGTGGGTTGCCCATGCATGTTTTAGCTGAAGGAAGAATCCCTTAAACCTGGAGAGTTGGGACCCTTGGAATGGGTACCATGCAGTAAGACTTCAAAGGGTCTGCGTTTGCTCAACGAACCTCACCAATGCTATCAGCCCGAAGTGTCCAGCCTTATGTCTCACCCAGCTCTGGGTGTAGATGTGGTAAATCCAGGTTGCATCACAAGCCCTGAATGAATTATTTAAGAATTTCTCTCTATTTCACTGTCATTGTGTTTTGTTTTTGAAATTTATTTCGATAATGGGATTTATCGGATTTTCACTGCTGCGTTTAGGCCGTTGTACACACGCTTGATTTCCTTATGGAGACATAAATCCATGGGTTTTAAGATTCTTACTTGTCAGGTATCTTGCCAGGCGTTGAATATGGGGTGTTGAGTCCATTTCGTTGAACAAGGACTGTGTCTTGTCTATTATATATTTGGCTTATGGAACGGTATCTGTGCTAATTTCAATCTCTGGTTTTATGCAGCACCCCAACTCACCTTTCCCCATAAGCAAGCATAAGTTGGTTTTCTAAATTTGAGACCCTGTTCTGTTTTGTAATTCAGTTTATGTGTAGCCAAGTTTACATTCCGTGTATTACTGATATATTATGATGTTTCTTTTTCTGTGTGACTTATTTCTCGTAGAATCATCGTACCTGAATCTATTCATTATGCCGCTACGGGCCTGAAGACGTAGATTTCATTGCTGAGTGATATTCCATTGTACGTGCGTACCAGAACTTCTTTATCCATTTTTTCCTTTCTCGGATATTTAACTTGTACTGTAGACAAGGTTCTTGTAAACAGAGCCATCCCAAACTTTGGGGTGGCTGTGTGTTTTTGATTTTAATTTCCCTAAGCTATAGGACCATAAGTGGAAGTGCCATAGGCTGTGTTGCTTTGTTTCCTACGTGTTTCAGGAAACACCATACACTTCTCCAGAGTGGCTGTTGGCAATTTACATCCCGCCCATCAGCATAACAAGGCTCCCTGTTCTCCATGACCTGTCCTGCCTTTCTGGATTTTACACGTTTTTCAGATGGCCCTTTTGACCGCTGGGCAGTGAGACTTCATTGTAGTGCAGATTTCCTTTACACGCCGGCCTGATTGGCCAAAAAGGGCGTATGCGTTTTTTCCTGAATATATTCAGGAAAAAACACATACGCCCTTTTGGGCCAAGTGCATCATTGTCGACATTCTGCCTCATTTCCTATGCTTTAAGTGCAATTCCAGTCTACCCCCTGAAATCTTTTTCCAGAAATTCTGCCCCGCTTTGAAGTCCTCTTCGAAGACTTACTTCAATACAATTTTGGACGATAGCTGTCATTCATAACTCTGCTGGTTTGTGAATTTCAGTGGCCCTGAGCTCCTTTCTTCAACTCACTTTCTTGTGAGCTGGCCGCAAAACCGCAGGATTGCTTCAGGCCCTAATCTGTTTCCGGCAGGGCACGCTGAGCCTTTGGTTAATTCGTCTCCCTGGTGGGAAATGAGCGTTCCATTTGCCCGTACAGACACCTACAGCTAGTCTTTCATTGGTTCTCCCTATTCCTGTTCATCTTGCGCAGAAATTGCAAACTGTGCCAAACAGGAGTTTAAAGGCACTGACTCTCCAAGTGGGGAGAGTGTTAGTAAAGCGTCTGGAATGGTGAACCCGAGTACCAGCGTTTGAAAACTGAGATGTATTTGAAAACGTTTCCCAATCACACGGTGGACCATACTCTGGGTTTCCCATGCATGTTTTAGCTGAAGGAAGATTCCCTTAAAACTGGAGAGTTGGGACCCGTGGAATGGGTACCATGCAGTATGACTTCAAAGGGTCTGCGTTTGCTCACCGAACCTCACCAAAGCTATCAGCCCGAAGTGTCCAGCCTTATGTCTCACCCAGCTCTGGGTGTAGATGTGGTAAATCCAGGTTTCATCACAAGCCCTGAATGAATTATTTAAGAATTGCTCTCTATTTCACTGTCATTGTGTTTTCTTTTTGAAATTTATTTTGATAATGGGATTTATCGGATTTTCACTGCTGCGTTTATGCCGCTGTACACACGCTTGATTTCCTTGTGGAGACATATAAATCCATGGGTTTTAAGATTCTTACTTGTCAGGTATATTCCCAGGCGTTGAATATGGAGTCTTGAGTCCATTTCGTTGAGCAAGGAGTAGGTCTTGTCTATTATATATTTGGGTTATGGTAAGGTATCTGTGCTAATTTCAATCTCTGGTTTTATGCAGCACCCCAACTCACCTTTTCCCATAAGCAAGCATAAGTTGGTTGTCTCAATTTGAGACCCTTTTCTGTTTTGTAGTTCAGTTCATGTGTAGCCAAATTTACATTCCGTGTATTTGTGATATCTTATGATGTTTCTTTTTCTGTGTGACTTATTTCTCGTAGAATCATCGTACCTGAACCCACTCATTATGTCGATACGGGTCTGATGACGGAGATTTCATTGCTGAGTGATATTCCACTGTACGTGCATACCACAACTTCTTTATGAATTTTTTCCTTTCTCGGATATTTAACTTGTACCGTAGACGAGGTTCTTGTAAACAGAGACGTCCCAAACATTGGGGTGGCTGTGTGTTTTTGATTTGAATTTCCATAAGCTATAGGACCATAAGTGGAAGTGCCATAGGCTGTGTTGCTTTGTTTCCTGTGTGTTTCAGGAAACACCATACACTTCTCCAGAGTGGCTGTTGGCAATTTACATCCCGCCCATCAGCATAACAAGGCTCCCTGTTCTCCATGACCTGTCGTGCCTTTCTGGATTTTACACTTTTTTCAGATGGCCCTTTTGAACGTGGGGCAGTGAGACTTCATGGTAGTGCAGATTTCCTTTACACGCCTGCTTGGTTGGCCAAAAAGTGCGTATGCGTTTTTTCCTGAATATATTCAGGAAAAAACGCATACGCCCTTTTTGGCCAAGTGCATCATTGTCGACATTCTGCCTCTTTTCCTATGCTTTAAGTGCAATTCCAGCCTACCCCCTGAAATCGTTTTCCTGAAATTCTGCCCCACTTTCAAGTCCTCTTGGAAGACTTACTTCAATACATTTTTGGACAATAGCTGTCATTCATAACTCTGCAGGTTTGTGAATTACTGTGCCCCTGAACTCCTTTCCTCAACTCGCTTTCTTGTGAGCTGGCCGCAAAAACGCAGGATTGCTTCAGGCCCTAATCTCTTTCCGCCAGGGCACTGTGAGCCTTTGGTTAATTCCTCTTCCTGGTGGGAAATGAGCGTTCCATTTGCCCGTGCAGACACCTACAGCTAGTCTCTCATTGGTTCTCCCTATTCCTGTTCATCTTGCGCAGAAATTGCCAACTGTGCCAAACAGGAGGTTAAAGGCACTGACTCTCCAAGTGGGGAGAGTGTTAGTAAAGCGTCTGGAATGGTGAACCCGAGTACCAGGGTTCGAAAACTGAGATTCATTTGAAAACGTTTCCCAATCACACGGTGGACCATACTCTGGGTTTCCCATGCATGATTTAGCTGAAGGAAGAATCCCTTAAACCTGGAGAGTTGGGACCCATGGAATGGATACCTTGCAGTATGACTTCAAAGGGTCTGCGTTTGCTCAACGAACCTCACCAATGCTATCAGCCCGAAGTGTCCAGCCTTATGTCTCACCCAGCTCTGGGTGTGGATGTGGTAAATCCAGGTTGCATCACAAGCCCTGAATGATTTATTTGAGAATTGCTCTCTATTTCATTGTCATTGTGTTTTGTTTTTGAAATTTATGTTGATAATGGGATTTATCGGATTTTCACTGCTGCGTTTACGCCGCTGTACACACGCTTGATTTCCTTATGGAGACATATAAATCCATGGGTTTTAAGATTCTTACTTGTCACGTATCTTCCCAGGCTTTGAATATGGGGTGTTGAGTCCATTTCGTTGAGCAAGGAGTAGGTCTTGTCTATTATATATTGGGCTTATGGAACGGTATCTGTGCTAATTTCAATCTCTGGTTTTATGCAGCACCCCAACTCACCTTTCCCCATAAGCAAGCATAAGTTGGTTTTCTAAATTTGAGACCCTGTTCTGTTTTGTAATTCAGTTCACGTGTAGTCAAGTTTACATTCCGTGTATTAGTGATATCTTATGATGTTTCTTTTTCTGTGTGACTTATTTCTCGTAGAACCATCGTACCTGAATCCACTCATTATGCCGCTATGGGCCTGATGACGTAGATTTCATTGCTGAATGATATTCCATTGTACGTGCGTACCACAACTTCTTTATCCATTTTTTGCTTTCTCGGATATTTAACTTGTACCGTAGACGAGGTTCTTGTAAACAGAGCCGTCCCAAACTTTGGGGTGGCTGTGTGTTTTTGATTTTAATTTCCCTAAGCTATAGGACCATAAGTGGAAGTGCAATAGGCTGTGTTGCTTTGTTTCCTACGTGTTTCAGGAAACACCATACACTTCTCCAGAGTGGCTGTTGGCAATTTACATCCTGCCCAGCAGCATAACAAGGCTCCCTGTTCTCCATGACCTGTCCTGCCTTTCTGGATTTTACACTTTTTTCAGATGGCCCTTTTGACCGGGGGGCAGTGAGACTCCATTGTAGTGCAGATTTCCTTTACACGCATGCTTGGTTGGCCAAAAAGGGCGTATGCGTTTTTTTCCTGAATATATTCAGGAAAAAACGCATACGCCCTTTTTGGCCAAGTGCATCATTGTCGACATTCTGCCTCTTTTCCTATGTTTAAGTGCAATTCCAGCCTACCCCCTGAAATCGTTTTCCTGAAATTCTGCCCCGCTTTCAAGTCCTCTTCAAAGAATTACTTCAATACATTTTTGGACGATAGCTGTCATTCATAACTCTGCAGGTTTGTGAATTACAGTGCCCCAGAACTCCTTTCCTCAACTCGCTTTCATGTGAACTGGCCGCAAAACCGCAGGATTGTTTCAGGCCCTAATCTGTTTCCGACATGGCATGCTGAGCCTTTGGTTAATTCGTCTTCCTGGTGGCAAATGAGCATTCCATTTGCCCGTGCAGACACCTACAGGTAGTCTCTCATTTGTTCTCCCTATTCCTGTTCATCTTGCGCAGAAATTGCAAAATGTGCCAAACAGGAGGTTAAAGGCACTGACTCTCCAAGTGGGGAGAGTTTTAGTAAAGCGTCTGGAATGGTGAACCCGAGTACCACGGTTCGAAAACTGAGATGCATTTGGAAACGTTTCCCAATCACACGGTGGACCATACTCTGTGTTTCCCATGCATGTTTTAGCTGAAGGAAGAATCCCTTAAACCTGGAGAGTGGGGACCCATGGAATGAGTACCATGCAGTATGACTTGAAAGGGTCTGCGTTTGCTCACCGAACCTCACCAATGCTATCAGCCCGAAGTGCCCATCCTTATGTCTCATCCAGCTCTGGGTGTAGATGTGGTAAATCCAGGTTGCATCACAAGCCCTGAATCAGTTATTTAAGAATTGCTCTCTATTTCACTGTCATTGTGTTTTGTTTTTGAAATTTATTTTGATAATGGGATTTATCGGATTTTCACTGCTGCGTTTAGGCCGATGTACAGACATTTCATTTCCTTATGGAGACATATGAAGCCATGGGTTTTAAGATTCTTAGTTGTCAGGTATATTCCCAGACGTTGAATATGGGGTGTTGAGTCTATTTCGCTGAGCAAGGAGTAGGTCTTGTCTATTATATATTTGGCTTATGGAACGGTATCTGTGCTAATTTCAATCTCTGTTTTTATGCAGCACCCCAACTCACCTTTCCCCATAAGCAAGCATAAGTTGGTTGTCTCAATTTGAGACCCTTTTTTGTTTTGTAATTCAGTTCATGTGTAGCCAAGTTTACATTCCGTGTATTAGTCATATCTTATGATGTTTCTTTTTCTGTGTGACTTATTTCTCGTAGAATCATCGTACCTGAATCCACTCATTATGGCTCTACGGGCCTGATGACGTAGATTTCATTGCTGTGTGATATTCCATTGTACGTACGTAGCACTACTTCTTTATCCATTTTTTGCTTTCTCGGATATTTAACTTGTACTGTAGATGAGGTTCCTGTAAACGGAGCCGTCTCAAACTTTGGGGTGGCTGTGTGTTTTTGATTTTAATTTCCCTAAGCTATAGATCCATAAGTGGAAGTGCCATAGGCTGTGTTGTTTTGTTTCCTACGTGTTTCAGGAAACACCATACACTTCTCCAGAGTGGCTGTTGGCAATTTACATCCTGCCCATCAGCATAACAAGGCTCCCTGTTCTCCATGACCTGTCCTGCCTTTCTGGATTTTACACTTTTTTCAGATGGCCCTTTTGACCCGGGGGCAGTGAGACTTCATTGTAGTGCAGATTTCATTTACACACTTGCTTGGTTGACCAAAAAGTGCGTATGCGTTTTTTCCTGAATATATTCAGGAAAAAACACATACGCCCTTTTAGGCCAAGTGCATCATTGTCGACATTCTGCCTCATTTCCTATGCTTTAAGTGCAATTCCAGTCTACCCCCTGAAATCGTTTTCCAGAAATTCTGCCCCGCTTTGAAGTCCTCTTCGAAGACTTACTTCAATACAATTTTGGACGATAGCTGTCATTCATAACTCTGCTGGTTTGTGAATTTCAGTGGCCCTGAGCTCCTTTCTTCAACTCGCTTTCTTGTGAGCTGGCCGCAAAACCGCAGGATTGCTTCAGGCCCTAATCTGTTTCCGGCAGGGCACGCTGAGCCTTTGGTTAATTCGTCTCCCTGGTGGGAAATGAGCGTTCCATTTGCCCGTACAGACACCTACAGCTAGTCTTTCATTGGATCTCCCTATTCCTGTTCATCTTGCGCAGAAATTGCAAACTGTGCCAAACAGGAGTTTAAAGGCACTGACTCTCCAAGTGGGGAGAGTGTTAGTAAAGCGTCTGGAATGGTGAACCCGAGTACCAGCGTTCGAAAACTGAGATGCATTTGAAAACGTTTCCCAATCACACGGTGGACCATACTCTGGGTTTCCCATGCATGTTTTAGCTGAAGGAAGATTCCCTTAAAACTGGAGAGTTGGGACCCATGGAATGGGTACCATGCAGTATGACTTCAAAGGGTCTGCGTTTGCTCACCGAACTTCACCAAAGCTATCAGCCCGAAGTGTCCAGCCTTATGTCTCACCCAGCTCTGGGTGTAGATGTGGTAAATCCAGGTTTCATCACAAGCCCTGAATGAATTATTTAAGAATTGCTCTCTATTTCACTGTCATTGTGTTTTCTTTTTGAAATTTATTTTGATAATGGGATTTATCGGATTTTCACTGCTGCGTTTATGCCGCTGTACACACGCTTGATTTCCTTGTGGAGACATATAAATCCATGGGTTTTAAGATTCTTACTTGTCAGGTATATTCCCAGGCGTTGAATATGGAGTCTTGAGTCCATTTCATTGAGCAAGGAGTAGGTCTTGTCTATTATATATTTGGGTTATGGTAAGGTATCTGTGCTAATTTCAATCTCTGGTTTTATGCAGCACCCCAACTCACCTTTTCCCATAAGCAAGCATAAGTTGGTTGTCTCAATTTGAGACCCTTTTCTGTTTTGTAGTTCAGTTCATGTGTAGCCAAATTTACATTCCGTGTATTTGTGATATCTTATGATGTTTCTTTTTCTGTGTGACTTATTTCTCGTAGAATCATCGTACCTGAACCCACTCATTATGTCGATACGGGCCTGAAGACGGAGATTTCATTGCTGAGTGATATTCCATTCTACTTGCGTACCAGAACTTCTTTATCCATTTTTTCATTTCTCGGATATTTAACTTGTACCGTAGACGAGGTTCTTGTAAACAGAGCCATCCCAAACTTTGGGGTGGCTGTGTGTTTTTGATTTTAATTTCCCTAAGCTATAGGACCATAAGTGGAAGTGACATAGGCTGTGTTGCTTTGTTTCCTATGTGTTTCAGGAAACACCATACACTTCTCCAGAGTGGCTGTTGGCAATTTACATCACGCCCTTCAGCATAACAAGGCTCCCTGTTCTCCATGACCTGTCCTGCCTTTCTGGATTTTACACGTTTTTCAGATGGCCCTTTTGACCGCTGGGCAGTGAGACTTCATTGTAGTGCAGATTTCCTTTACACGCCGGCCTGATTGGCCAAAAAGGGCGTATGCGTTTTTTCCTGAATATATTCAGGAAAAAACGCATACGCCCTTTTTGGCCAAGTGCATCATTGTTGACATTCTGCCTCTTTTCCTATGCTTTAAGTGCAATTCCAGTCTACCCCCTGAAATCGTTTTCCTGAAATTCTGCCCCGCTTTCAAGTCCTCTTCGAAGACTTACTTCAGTACATTTTTGGACGATAGCTGTCATTCATAACTCTGCAGGTTTGTGATTTACAGTGCCCCTGAGCTCCTTTCTCCATCTCTCTTTCTTGTGAGCTGGCCGCAAAACCGCAGGATTGCTTCAGGCCCTAATCTGTTTCCGGCAGGGCACGCTGAGCCTTTGGTTAATTCCTCTTCCTGGTGGGAAATGAGTGTTCCATTTGCCCGTGCAGACACCTACATCTAGTCTCTCATTGGTTCTCCCTATTCCTGTTCATCTTGCGCAGAAATTGCAAACTGTGCCAATCAGGAGGTTAAAGGCACTGACTCTCCAAGTGGGGAGAGTGTTAGTAAAGCGTCTGGAATGGTGAACCCCAGTACCAGGGTTCGAAAACTGAGATGCATTTGAAAACGTTTCCCAATCACACGGTGGACCATTCTGTGGGTTTCCCATGCATGTTTTAGCTGAAGGAAGAATCCCTTAAACCTGGAGAGTTGGGACCCATGGAATGGGTACCATGCAGTATGACTTCAAAGAGTCTGCGTTTGCTCAACGAACCTCACCAATGCTATCAGCCCGAAGTGTCCAGCCTTATGTCTCACCCAGCTCTGGGTGTAGATGTGGTAAATCCAGGTTGCATCACAAGCCCTGAATGAATGATTTAAGAATTGCTCTCTATTTCACTGTCATGGTGTTTTGTTTTTGAAATTTATTTTGATAATGGGATTTATCGGATGTTCACTGCTGCGTTTAGGCCGCTGTACACACGCTTGATTTCCTTATGGAGACATATAAATCCATGGGTTTTAAGATTCTTACTTGTCAGGTATCTTCCCAGGCGTTGAATATGGGGTGTTGAGTCCATTTCGTTGAGCAAGGAGTAGGTCTTTTCTGTTATATATTTGGCTTATGGAAAGGTATCTGTGCTAATTTTAATCACTGGTTTTATGCAGCACCCCAACTCACCTTTCCCCATAAGCAAGCATAAGTTGGTTTTCTCAATTTGAGACCGTGTTCTGTTTTGTAATTCAGTTCATGTGTAGCCAAGTTTACATTCCGTGTATTAGTTATAACTTATGATGTTTCGTTTTCTGTGTGACTTATTTCACTTAGAATCACTGTAGCTGAATCCACTCATTATGCCGTGATGGGCCTGATGACGTAGATTTCATTGCTGAGTGATATTCCATTGTACGTACGAACCACATCTTCTTTATCCATTTTTCACATTCTGGGATATTTAACTTGTACCGTAGATGAGGTTCTTGTAAACAGAGCCGTCCGAAAATTTGGGGTGGCTGTGTGTTTCTGATTTTAATTTCCCTAAGCTATAGGACCATAACTGGAAGTGCCGTAGGCTCCGTTGCTTTGTTTTTTAGGTGTTTCAGGAAACACCATACACTTCTCCAGGGTGGCTGTTGGCAATTTACATCCCGCCCATCAGCATAACAAGGCTCCCTGTTCTCCATGGCCTGTGCTGTCTTTCTGGATTTTACACTTTTTTTAGATGGCCCTTTTGACCAGGGGGCTGTGAGACTTCATTGTAGTGCATAATTCTTTAACATGCTTGCATGGTTGGCCAAAAAGGGCGTATGCGTTTTTTCCTGAATATATTCAGGAAAACACGCATACGCCCTTTTTGCCCAAGTGCATCATTGTCGACGTTCTGCCTCTTTTCCTATGCTTTTAGTACAATTCCAGTCTACCCCCTGAAATCGTTTTCCTGAAATTCTGCCCCGCTTTCAGTCCTCTTCGAAGACTTACTTCAATACATTTTTGGACGATAGCTGTCTTTCATAACTCTGCAGGTTTGTGAATTACAGTGCCCCTGAGCTCATTTCTTCAACTCGCTTTCTTGTGAGCTGGCCGAAAACCGCAGGATTGCTTCAGGCCCTGATCTGTTTCCGGCAGGGCACGCTGAGCCTTTGGTTAATTCCTCTTCCTGGTGGGAAATGAGTGTTCCATTTGCCCGTGCAGACACCTACAGCTAGTCTCTCATTGCTTCTCCCTATTCCTGGTCATCTTGCGCAGAAATTGCAAACTGTGCCAAACAGGAGGTTAATGGCACTGACTCTCCAAGTGGGGAGGGTATCAGTAAAGCGTTCAAATGTTTTACCCGAGTACCAGGGGACGAAAACTGAGATGCATTTGAAAACGTTTCCCAATCACACGGTGGACCATACTCTGTGTTTCCCATGCATGTTTTAGCTGAAGGAAGAATCCCTTAAACCTGGAGAGTTGGGACCCATGGAATGGGTACCATGCAGTATGACTTCAAAGGGTCTGCGTTTGCTCACCGAACCTCACCAATGCTATCAGCCCGAAGTGTCCAGCCTTATGTCTCACCCAGCTCTGGGTGTAGATGTGGTAAATACAGGTTGCATCACAAGCCCTGAATCAATTATTTAAGAATTGCTCTCTATTTCACTCTCATTGTGTTTTGTTTTTGAAATTCATTTTGATAATCGGATTTATCGTATTTTCACTGCTGTTTTTAGGCCACTGTACACACGCTTGATTTCCTTATGGAGACATATAAATCCATGGGTTTTAAGATTCTTACTTGTCAGGTATCTTCCCAGGCGTTGAATATAGGGTGTTGAGTCCATTTCGTTGAGCAAGGAGTAGGTTTTGTCTATTATATATTTGGCTTATGGAACGGTATCTGTGCTAATTTCAATCTCTGGTTTTATTCAGCATCCCAACTGACTTTTCCCCATTAGCAAGCATAAGTTGGTTTGCTAAATTTGAGACCCTGTTCTGTTTTGTAATTCAGTTCATGGGAGCCAAGTTTACATTCCGTGTATTAGTGATAACTTATGATGTTTCTTTTTCTGTCTGACTTATTTCTCATAGAATCATCGTACCTGAATCCACTCATTATGCCGCTACGGTCCTGATGACGTAGATTTCATTGCTGAGTGATATTCCATTGTACGTGCGTACCACAACTTCTTTATCTATTTTATGCTTTCTCGGATATTTAACTTCTACCGTAGATGAGGTTCTTGTAAACAGAGCCATCCCAAACTTTGGGGTGGCTGTGTGTTTTTGATTTTAATTTCCCTATGCTATAGGACCATAAGTGGAAGTGCCATAGGCTGTGTTGCTTTGTTTGCTACGTGTTTCAGGAAACACCATACACTTTTCCAGAGTGGCTGTTGGAAATTTAAATCCGCCCATTAGCATAACAAGGCGCCCTGTTCTCCATGACCTGTCCTGCCTTTCTGGATTTTACATTTTTTCAGATGGCCCTTTTGACCGGGGGGCAGTGAGACTTCATTGTAGTGCAGATTTCCTTTACAGGCTTGCTTGGTTGGCCAAAAAGCCCGTATGCGTTTTTTCCTGAATATATTCAGGAAAAAACGCATACGCCCTTTTTGGCCAAGTGCATCATTGTCAACATTCTGCCTCTTTTCCTATGCTTTAAGTGCAATTCCAGTCTACCCCCTGAAATCGTTTTCCTGAAATTCTGCCCCGCTTTCAAGTCCTCTTCGAAGACTTACTTCTATACATTTTTGGACGATAGCTGTCATTCATAACTCTGCAGGTTTGTGAATTACAGTGCCCCTGAGCTCCTTTCTTCAACTCGCTTTCTTGTGAGCTGGCCGCAAAACCGCAGGATTGCTTCAGGCCCTAATCTCTTTCCGGCAGGGCACGCTGAGCCTTTGGTTAATTCCTCTTCCTGGTGGGAAATGAGCGTTCAATTTGCCCGTGCAGACACCTACAGGTAGTCTCTCATTGGTTCTCCCTATTCCTGTTCATCTTGCGCAGAAATTGCAAAGTGTGTCAAACAGGAGGTTAAAGGCACTGACTCTCCAAGTGGGGAGAGTGTTAGTAAAGCGTCTGGAATGGTGAATCCGAGTACCAGGGGACGAAAACTGAGATGCATTTGAAAACGTTTCCCAATCACACGGTGGACCATACTATGGGTTTACCATGCATGTTTTAGCTGAAGGAAGAATCCCTTAAACCTGGAAATTTGGGACCCATGGAATGGGTACCATGCAGTATGACTTCAATGGATCTGCGTTTGCTCACCGAACCTCACCAATGCTATCAGCCCGAAGTGTCCCGCCTTATGTCTCACCCAGCTATTGGTGTAGATGTGGGAAATCCAGGTTGCATCACAAGCCCTGAATGAATTATTTAAGAATTGCTCTCTATTTCACTGTCATTGTGTTTTCTTTTTGAAATTTATTTTGATAATGGGATTTATCGGATTTTCACTGCTGCGTTTAGGCCGCTGTACACACGCTTGATTGTCATACGGAGACATATAAATCGATGGGTTTTAAGATTCTTACTTGTCAGGTATCTTGCCAGGCGTTGAATATGGGGTGTTGAGTCCATTTCGTTGAGCAAGGAGTAGGGCTTGTCTATTATATATTTGGCTTATGGAAAGGTATCTGTGCTAATTTCAATCTCTGGTTTTATGCAGCACCCCAACTCACCTTTCCCCATAAGCAAGCATAAGTTGGTTTTCTCAATTTGAGACCCTGTTCTGTTTTGTAATTCAGTTCATGTGTAGCCAAGTTTACATTCCGTGTATTAGTGATATCTTATGATGTTTCTTTTTCTGTGTGACTTATTTCTCGTAGAATCATCATACCTGAATCCACTCATTATGCCGCTACGGGCCTGATGACGTAGATTTCATTGCTGAGTGATATTCCATTGTACTTGCATACCACAACATCTTTATGAATTTTTTGCTTTCTCGGATATTTAACTTGTACCGTAGACGAGGTTTTTGTAAACAGAGACGTCCCAAACATTGGGGTGGCTGTGTGTTTTTGATTTTAATTTCCATAATCTATAGGACCATAAGTGGAAGTGCCATAGGCTGTGTTGCTTTGTTTCCTGTGTGTTTCAGGAAACACCATACACTTCTCCAGAGTGGCTGTTGGCAATTTACATCCCGCCCATCAGCATAACAAGGCTCCCTGTTCTCCATGACCTGTCGTGCCTTTCTGTATTTTACACTTTTTTCAGATGGCCCTTTTGAACGTGGGGCAGTGAGACTTCATGGTAGTGCAGATTTCCTTTACACGCCTGCTTGGTTGGCCAAAAAGTGCGTATGCGTTTTTTCCTGAATATATTCAGGAAAAAACGCATACGCCCTTTTTGGCCAAGTGCATCATTGTCGACATTCTGCCTCTTTTCCTATGCTTTAAGTGCAATTCCAGCCTACCCCCTGAAATCGTTTTCCTGAAATTCTGCCCCACTTTCAAGTCCTCTTGGAAGACTTACTTCAATACATTTTTGGACAATAGCTGTCATTCATAACTCTGCAGGTTTGTGAATTACTGTGCCCCTGAACTCCTTTCCTCAACTCGCTTTCTTGTGAGCTGGCCGTAAAAACGCAGGATTGCTTCAGGCCCTAATCTCTTTCCGCCAGGGCACTGTGAGCCTTTGGTTAATTCCTCTTCCTGGTGGGAAATGAGCGTTCCATTTGCCCGTGCAGACACCTACAGCTAGTCTCTCATTGGTTCTCCCTATTCCTGTTCATCTTGCGCAGAAATTGCCAACTGTGCCAAACAGGAGGTTAAAGGCACTGACTCTCCAAGTGGGGAGAGTGTTAGTAAAGCGTCTGGAATGGTGAACCCGAGTACCAGGGTTCGAAAACTGAGATTCATTTGAAAACGTTTCCCAATCACACGGTGGACCATACTCTGGGTTTCCCATGCATGTTTTAGCTGAAGGAAGAATCCCTTAAACCTGGAGAGTTGGGACCCATGGAATGGATACCATGCAGTATGACTTCAAAGGGTCTGCGTTTGCTCAACGAACCTCACCAATGCTATCAGCCCGAAGTGTCCAGCCTTATGTCTCACCCAGCTCTGGGTGTGGATGTGGTAAATCCAGGTTGCATCACAAGCCCTGAATGATTTATTTGAGAATTGCTCTCTATTTCATTGTCATTGTGTTTTGTTTTTGAAATTTATGTTGATAATGGGATTTATCGGATTTTCACTGCTGCGTTTAGGCCGCTGTACACACGCTTGATTTCCTTATGGAGACATATAAATCCATGGGTTTTAAGATTCTTACTTGTCACGTATCTTCCCAGGCTTTGAATATGGGGTGTTGAGTCCATTTCGTTGAGCAAGGAGTAGGTCTTGTCTATTATATATTGGGCTTATGGAACGGTATCTGTGCTAATTTCAATCTCTGGTTTTATGCAGCACCCCAACTCACCTTTCCCCATAAGCAAGCATAAGTTGGTTTTCTAAATTTGAGACCCTGTTCTGTTTTGTAATTCAGTTCACGTGTAGTCAAGTTTACATTCCGTGTATTAGTGATATCTTATGATGTTTCTTTTTCTGTGTGACTTATTTCTCGTAGAACCATCGTACCTGAATCCACTCATTATGCCGCTATGGGCCTGATGACGTAGATTTCATTGCTGAATGATATTCCATTGTACGTGCGTACCACAACTTCTTTATCCATTTTTTGCTTTCTCGGATATTTGACTTGTACCGTAGACGAGGTTCTTGTAAACAGAGCCGTCCCAAACTTTGGGGTGGCTGTGTGTTTTTGATTTTAATTTCCCTAAGCTATAGGACCATAAGTGGAAGTGCAATAGGCTGTGTTGCTTTGTTTCCTACGTGTTTCAGGAAACACCATACACTTCTCCAGAGTGGCTGTTGGCAATTTACATCCTGCCCAGCAGCATAACAAGGCTCCCTGTTCTCCATGACCTGTCCTGCCTTTCTGGATTTTACACTTTTTTCAGATGGCCCTTTTGACCGGGGGGCAGTGAGACTCCATTGTAGTGCAGATTTCCTTTACACGCATGCTTGGTTGGCCAAAAAGGGCGTATGCGTTTTTTTCCTGAATATATTCAGGAAAAAACGCATACGCCCTTTTTGGCCAAGTGCATCATTGTCGACATTCTGCCTCTTTTCCTATGTTTAAGTGCAATTCCAGCCTACCCCCTGAAATCGTTTTCCTGAAATTCTGCCCCGCTTTCAAGTCCTCTTCAAAGAATTACTTCAATACATTTTTGGACGATAGCTGTCATTCATAACTCTGCAGGTTTGTGAATTACAGTGCCCCAGAACTCCTTTCCTCAACTCGCTTTCATGTGAACTGGCCGCAAAACCGCAGGATTGTTTCAGGCCCTAATCTGTTTCCGACATGGCATGCTGAGCCTTTGGTTAATTCGTCTCCCTGGTGGGAAATGAGCGTTCCATTTGCCCGTACAGACACCTACAGCTAGTCTTTCATTGGATCTCCCTATTCCTGTTCATCTTGCACAGAAATTGCAAACTGTGCCAAACAGGAGTTTAAAGGCACTGACTCTCCAAGTGGGGAGAGTGTTAGTAAAGCGTCTGGAATGGTGAACCCGAGTACCAGCGTTCGAAAACTGAGATGCATTTGAAAACGTTTCCCAATCACACGGTGGACCATACTCTGGGTTTCCCATGCATGTTTTAGCTGAAGGAAGATTCCCTTAAAACTGGAGAGTTGGGACCCATGGAATGGGTACCATGCAGTATGACTTCAAAGGGTCTGCGTTTGCTCACCGAACTTCACCAAAGCTATCAGCCCGAAGTGTCCAGCCTTATGTCTCACCCAGCTCTGGGTGTAGATGTGGTAAATCCAGGTTTCATCACAAGCCCTGAATGAATTATTTAAGAATTGCTCTCTATTTCACTGTCATTGTGTTTTCTTTTTGAAATTTATTTTGATAATGGGATTTATCGGATTTTCACTGCTGCGTTTATGCCGCTGTACACACGCTTGATTTCCTTGTGGAGACATATAAATCCATGGGTTTTAAGATTCTTACTTGTCAGGTATATTCCCAGGCGTTGAATATGGAGTCTTGAGTCCATTTCATTGAGCAAGGAGTAGGTCTTGTCTATTATATATTTGGGTTATGGTAAGGTATCTGTGCTAATTTCAATCTCTGGTTTTATGCAGCACCCCAACTCACCTTTTCCCATAAGCAAGCATAAGTTGGTTGTCTCAATTTGAGACCCTTTTCTGTTTTGTAGTTCAGTTCATGTGTAGCCAAATTTACATTCCGTGTATTTGTGATATCTTATGATGTTTCTTTTTCTGTGTGACTTATTTCTCGTAGAATCATCGTACCTGAACCCACTCATTATGTCGATACGGGCCTGATGACGGAGATTTCATTGCTGAGTGATATTCCACTGTACGTGCATACCACAACTTCTTTATGAATTTTTTGCTTTCTCGGATATTTAACTTGTACCGTAGACGAGGTTATTGTAAACAGAGACGTCCCAAACATTGGGGTGGCTGTGTGTTTTTGATTTGAATTTCCATAAGCTATAGGACCATAAGTGGAAGTGCCATAGGCTGTGTTGCTTTGTTTCCTGTGTGTTTCAGGAAACACCATACACTTCTCCAGAGTGGCTTTTGGCAATTTACATCCCGCCCATCAGCATAACAAGGCTCCCTGTTCTCCATGACCTGTCGTGCCTTTCTGGATTTTACACTTTTTTCAGATGGCCCTTTTGAACGTGGGGCAGTGAGACTTCATGGTAGTGCAGATTTCCTTTACACGCCTGCTTGGTTGGCCAAAAAGTGCATATGCGTTTTTTCCTGAATATATTCAGGAAAAAACGCATACGCCCTTTTTGGCCAAGTGCATCATTGTCAACATTCTGCCTCTTTTCCTATGCTTTAAGTGCAATTCCAGTCTACCCCCTGAAATAGTTTTCCTGAAATTCTGCCCCACTTTCAAGTCCGCTTCGAAGACTTACTTCAATACATTTTTGGACGATAGCTGTCATTCATAACTCTGCAGGTCTGTGAATTACAGTGCCCCTGAGCTCCTTTCCTCAACTCGCTTTCTCGTGAGCTGGCTGCAAAACCGCAGGATTGCTTCAGGCCCTAATCTGTTTCCGGCAGGGCACGCTGAGCCTTTGGTTAATTCCACTTCCTGGTGGGAAATGAGCATTCCATTTGCCCGTGCAGACACCTACAGCTAGTCTCTCATTGGTTCTCCCTATTCCTGTTCATCTTGCGCAGAAATTGCAAATTGTGCCAAACAGGAGGTTAAAGGCACTGACTCTCCAAGTGGGGAGAATGTTAGTAAAGCGTCTGGAATGCTGAACCCGAGTACCAGGGTTCGAAAACTGAGATGCATTTGAAAACGTTTCCCAATCACACGGTGGACCATACTCTGGGTTTCCCATGCATGATTTAGCTGAAGGAAGAATCCCTTAAACCTGGAGAGTTGGGACCCATGGAATGGGTACCAGGCTGTATGACTTCAAAGGGTCTGCGTTTGCTCACCGAACCTCACCAATGCTATCAGCCTGAAGTGTCCAGCCTTATGTCTCACACAGCTCTGCCTGTAGATGTGGTAAATCCAGGTTGCATTACAAGCTCTGAATGAATTATTTAAGAATTGCTCTCTATTTCACTCTCATTGTGTTTTGTTTTCGAAATTTATCTTGATATTGGGATTTATCTGATTTTCACTGCTGCGTGTAGGCCGTTGTACACATGCTTGATTTCCTTATGGAGACATATAAATCCATGGGTTTTAAGATTCTTACTTGTCAGGTATGTTCCCAGGCGTGGAATATGGGCTGTTGAGTCCATTTCGCTGAGCAAGTAGTAGGTCTTGTCTATTATATATTTGGCTTATGGAACGGTATCTGTGCTAATTTCAATCTCTGTTTTTATGCAGCACCCCAACTCACCTTTTCCCATAAGCAAGCATAAGTTGGTTGTCTCAATTTGAGACCCTTTTCTGTTTTGTAGTTCAGTTCATGTGTAGCCAAATTTAAATTCCGTGTATTAGTGATATCTTATGATGTTTCTTTTTTGTGTGACTTATTTCTCGTAGAATCATCGTACCTGAACCCACTCATTATTCCGATACGGGCCTGATGACGTAGATTTCATTGCTTAGTGATATTCAATTGTACGTGCATACCACAAATTCTTTATCCATTTTTTGCTTTCTCGGATATTTAACTTGTACCGTAGACGAGGTTCTTGTAAACAGAGACGTCCCAAATATTGGCGTGGCTGTGTGTTTTTGATTTTAATTTCCATAAGCTATAGTACCATAAGTGGAAGCGCCATAGGCTGTGTTGCTTTGTTTCCTATGTGTTTCAGGAAACACCATACACTTCTCCAGAGTGGATGTTGGCAATTTACATAACGCCCATCAGCATAACAAGGCTCCCTGTTCTCCATGACCTGTCCTGCCTTTCTGGATTTTACACTTTTTTCAGATGGCCCTTTTGACTGGTGGGCAGTGAGACTTCATTGTAGTGGAGATTTCCTTTACACACTTGCTTCGTTGGCCAAAAAGGGCGTATGCGTTTTTTCCTGAATATATTCAGGAAAACACGCATACGCCCTTTTTCGCCAAGTGCATCATTGTCGACATTCTGCCTCGTTTCCTATATTTTAAGTGCAATTCCAGTCTACCCCCTGAAATCGTTTTTCTGAAATTCTGCCCCGTTTTCAAGTCCTCTTTGAAGACTTACTTCAGTACATTTTTGGACGATAGCTGTCATTCATAACTCTGCAGATTTGTGAATTACAGTGCCCCTGAGCTCCTTTCTTCAACTCGTTTTCTTGTGAGCTGACCGCAAAACCACAGGATTGCTTCAGGCCCTAATCAGTTTCCGGCCGGGCACTCTGAGCCTTTGGTTAATTCCTCTTCCTGGTGGGAAATGATCGTTCAATTTGCCCGTGCAGACACCAACAGCTAGTCTCTCATTGGTTCTCCCTATTCCTGTTCATCTTGCGCAGAAATTGCAAACTGTGCCAAACAGGAGGTTAAAGGCACTGACTCTCCACGTGGGGAGAGTTTTAGTAAAGCGTCTGGAATGGTGAACCCGAGTACCAGGGGAAGAAAACTGAGATGCATTTGGAAACGTTTCCCAATCACACGGTGGACCATACTCTGGGTTCCCCATGCATGTTTTAGCTGAAGGAAGAATCCCTTAAACCTGGAGAGTTGGGACCCATGGAATGGGTACCATGCAGTATGACTTCAAAGGGTCTGTGTTTGCTCACCGAACCTCACCAATGCTATCAGCCCGAAGTGTCCAGCCTTATGTCTCACCCAGCTCTGGGTGTAGATGTGGTAAATCCAGGCTGCATCACAAGCCCTGAATGAATTATTTAAGAATTGCTCTCTATTTCACTCTCATTGTGTTTTGTTTTTGAAATTTATTTTGATAATGGGATTTATCGGATGTTCACTGCTGCGTTTAGGCCATTGTACACACACTTGATTTCCTTATGGAGACATATAAATCCATTGGTTTTAAGATTCTTACTTGTCAGGTATCTTGCCAGGCGTTGAATATGGGGTGTTGAGTCAATTTCGTTGAGAAAGGTGTAGGTCTTGTCTATTATATATTTGGCTTATGGAACGGTATCTGTGCTAATTTCAATCTCTGGTTTTATGCAGCACCCCAACTCACCTTTCCCCATAAGCAAGCATAAGTTGGTTTTCTAAATTTGAGACCCTGTTCTGTTTTGTAATTCTGTTTATGTGTAGCCAAGTTTACATTCCGTGTATTAGTCATATCTTATGATGTTTCTTTTTCTGTGTGACTTATTTCTCGTAGAATCATCGTACCTGAATCCACTCATTATGCGGCTACGGGCCTGAAGACGTAGATTTCATTGCTGAGTGATATTCCATTCTACTTGCGTACCAGAACTTCTTTATCCATTTTTTCATTTCTCGGATATTTAACTTGTACCGTAGACGAGGTTCTTGTAAACAGAGCCATCCCAAACTTTGGGGTGGCTGTGTGTTTTTGATTTTAATTTCCCTAAGCTATAGGACCATAAGTGGAAGTGACATAGGCTGTGTTGCTTTGTTTCCTATGTGTTTCAGGAAACACCATACACTTCTCCAGAGTGGCTGTTGGCAATTTACATCACGCCCTTCAGCATAACAAGGCTCCCTGTTCTCCATGACCTGTCCTGCCTTTCTGGATTTTACACGTTTTTCAGATGGCCCTTTTGACCGCTGGGCAGTGAGACTTCATTGTAGTGCAGATTTCCTTTACACGCCGGCCTGATTGGCCAAAAAGGGCGTATGCGTTTTTTCCTGAATATATTCAGGAAAAAACGCATACGCCCTTTTTGGCCAAGTGCATCATTGTTGACATTCTGCCTCTTTTCCTATGCTTTAAGTGCAATTCCAGTCTACCCCCTGAAATCGTTTTCCTGAAATTCTGCCCCGCTTTCAAGTCCTCTTCGAAGACTTACTTCAGTACATTTTTGGACGATAGCTGTCATTCATAACTCTGCAGGTTTGTGATTTACAGTGCCCCTGAGCTCCTTTCTCCATCTCTCTTTCTTGTGAGCTGGCCGCAAAACCGCAGGATTGCTTCAGGCCCTAATCTGTTTCCGGCAGGGCACGCTGAGCCTTTGGTTAATTCCTCTTCCTGGTGGGAAATGAGTGTTCCATTTGCCCGTGCAGACACCTACATCTAGTCTCTCATTGGTTCTCCCTATTCCTGTTCATCTTGCGCAGAAATTGCAAACTGTGCCAATCAGGAGGTTAAAGGCACTGACTCTCCAAGTGGGGAGAGTGTTAGTAAAGCGTCTGGAATGGTGAACCCCAGTACCAGGGTTCGAAAACTGAGATGCATTTGAAAACGTTTCCCAATCACACGGTGGACCATTCTGTGGGTTTCCCATGCATGTTTTAGCTGAAGGAAGAATCCCTTAAACCTGGAGAGTTGGGACCCATGGAATGGGTACCATGCAGTATGACTTCAAAGAGTCTGCGTTTGCTCAACGAACCTCACCAATGCTATCAGCCCGAAGTGTCCAGCCTTATGTCTCACCCAGCTCTGGGTGTAGATGTGGTAAATCCAGGTTGCATCACAAGCCCTGAATGAATGATTTAAGAATTGCTCTCTATTTCACTGTCATGGTGTTTTGTTTTTGAAATTTATTTTGATAATGGGATTTATCGGATGTTCACTGCTGCGTTTAGGCCGCTGTACACACGCTTGATTTCCTTATGGAGACATATAAATCCATGGGTTTTAAGATTCTTACTTGTCAGGTATCTTCCCAGGCGTTGAATATGGGGTGTTGAGTCCATTTCGTTGAGCAAGGAGTAGGTCTTTTCTGTTATATATTTGGCTTATGGAAAGGTATCTGTGCTAATTTTAATCACTGGTTTTATGCAGCACCCCAACTCACCTTTCCCCATAAGCAAGCATAAGTTGGTTTTCTCAATTTGAGACCGTGTTCTGTTTTGTAATTCAGTTCATGTGTAGCCAAGTTTACATTCCGTGTATTAGTTATAACTTATGATGTTTCGTTTTCTGTGTGACTTATTTCACTTAGAATCACTGTAGCTGAATCCACTCATTATGCCGTGATGGGCCTGATGACGTAGATTTCATTGCTGAGTGATATTCCATTGTACGTACGAACCACATCTTCTTTATCCATTTTTCACATTCTGGGATATTTAACTTGTACCGTAGATGAGGTTCTTGTAAACAGAGCCGTCCGAAAATTTGGGGTGGCTGTGTGTTTCTGATTTTAATTTCCCTAAGCTATAGGACCATAACTGGAAGTGCCGTAGGCTCCGTTGCTTTGTTTTTTAGGTGTTTCAGGAAACACCATACACTTCTCCAGGGTGGCTGTTGGCAATTTACATCCCGCCCATCAGCATAACAAGGCTCCCTGTTCTCCATGGCCTGTGCTGTCTTTCTGGATTTTACACTTTTTTTAGATGGCCCTTTTGACCAGGGGGCTGTGAGACTTCATTGTAGTGCATAATTCTTTAACATGCTTGCATGGTTGGCCAAAAAGGGCGTATGCGTTTTTTCCTGAATATATTCAGGAAAACACGCATACGCCCTTTTTGCCCAAGTGCATCATTGTCGACGTTCTGCCTCTTTTCCTATGCTTTTAGTACAATTCCAGTCTACCCCCTGAAATCGTTTTCCTGAAATTCTGCCCCGCTTTCAAGTCCTCTTCGAAGACTTACTTCAATACATTTTTGGACGATAGCTGTCTTTCATAACTCTGCAGGTTTGTGAATTACAGTGCCCCTGAGCTCATTTCTTCAACTCGCTTTCTTGTGAGCTGGCCGAAAACCGCAGGATTGCTTCAGGCCCTGATCTGTTTCCGGCAGGGCACGCTGAGCCTTTGGTTAATTCCTCTTCCTGGTGGGAAATGAGTGTTCCATTTGCCCGTGCAGACACCTACAGCTAGTCTCTCATTGCTTCTCCCTATTCCTGGTCATCTTGCGCAGAAATTGCAAACTGTGCCAAACAGGAGGTTAATGGCACTGACTCTCCAAGTGGGGAGGGTATCAGTAAAGCGTTCAAATGTTTTACCCGAGTACCAGGGGACGAAAACTGAGATGCATTTGAAAACGTTTCCCAATCACACGGTGGACCATACTCTGTGTTTCCCATGCATGTTTTAGCTGAAGGAAGAATCCCTTAAACCTGGAGAGTTGGGACCCATGGAATGGGTACCATGCAGTATGACTTCAAAGGGTCTGCGTTTGCTCACCGAACCTCACCAATGCTATCAGCCCGAAGTGTCCAGCCTTATGTCTCACCCAGCTCTGGGTGTAGATGTGGTAAATACAGGTTGCATCACAAGCCCTGAATCAATTATTTAAGAATTGCTCTCTATTTCACTCTCATTGTGTTTTGTTTTTGAAATTCATTTTGATAATCGGATTTATCGTATTTTCACTGCTGTTTTTAGGCCACTGTACACACGCTTGATTTCCTTATGGAGACATATAAATCCATGGGTTTTAAGATTCTTACTTGTCAGGTATCTTGCCAGGCGTTGAATATAGGGTGTTGAGTCCATTTCGTTGAGCAAGGAGTAGGTTTTGTCTATTATATATTTGGCTTATGGAACGGTATCTGTGCTAATTTCAATCTCTGGTTTTATTCAGCATCCCAACTGACTTTTCCCCATTAGCAAGCATAAGTTGGTTTGCTAAATTTGAGACCCTGTTCTGTTTTGTAATTCAGTTCATGGGAGCCAAGTTTACATTCCGTGTATTAGTGATAACTTATGATGTTTCTTTTTCTGTGTGACTTATTTCTCGTAGAATCATCGTACCTGAATCCACTCATTATGCGGCTACGGGCCTGAAGACGTAGATTTCATTGCTGAGTGATATTCCATTCTACTTGCGTACCAGAACTTCTTTATCCATTTTTTCATTTCTCGGATATTTAACTTGTACCGTAGACGAGGTTCTTGTAAACAGAGCCATCCCAAACTTTGGGGTGGCTGTGTGTTTTTGATTTTAATTTCCCTAAACTATAGGACCATAAGTGGAAGTGACATAGGCTGTGTTGCTTTGTTTCCTATGTGTTTCAGGAAACACCATACACTTCTCCAGAGTGGCTGTTGGCAATTTACATCACGCCCTTCAGCATAACAAGGCTCCCTGTTCTCCATGACCTGTCCTGCCTTTCTGGATTTTACACGTTTTTCAGATGGCCCTTTTGACCGCTGGGCAGTGAGACTTCATTGTAGTGCAGATTTCCTTTACACGCCGGCCTGATTGGCCAAAAAGGGCGTATGCGTTTTTTCCTGAGTATATTCAGGAAAAAACGCATACGCCCTTTTTGGCCAAGTGCATCATTGTTGACATTCTGCCTCTTTTCCTATGCTTTAAGTGCAATTCCAGTCTACCCCCTGAAATCGTTTTCCTGAAATTCTGCCCCGCTTTCAAGTCCTCTTCGAAGACTTACTTCAGTACATTTTTGGACGATAGCTGTCATTCATAACTCTGCAGGTTTGTGATTTACAGTGCCCCTGAGCTCCTTTCTCCATCTCTCTTTCTTGTGAGCTGGCCGCAAAACCGCAGGATTGCTTCAGGCCCTAATCTGTTTCCGGCAGGGCACGCTGAGCCTTTGGTTAATTCCTCTTCCTGGTGGGAAATGAGTGTTCCATTTGCCCGTGCAGACACCTACATCTAGTCTCTCATTGGTTCTCCCTATTCCTGTTCATCTTGCGCAGAAATTGCAAACTGTGCCAATCAGGAGGTTAAAGGCACTGACTCTCCAAGTGGGGAGAGTGTTAGTAAAGCGTCTGGAATGGTGAACCCCAGTACCAGGGTTCGAAAACTGAGATGCATTTGAAAACGTTTCCCAATCACACGGTGGACCATTCTGTGGGTTTCCCATGCATGTTTTAGCTGAAGGAAGAATCCCTTAAACCTGGAGAGTTGGGACCCATGGAATGGGTACCATGCAGTATGACTTCAAAGAGTCTGCGTTTGCTCAACGAACCTCACCAATGCTATCAGCCCGAAGTGTCCAGCCTTATGTCTCATCCAGCTCTGGGTGTAGATGTGGTAAATCCAGGTTGCATCACAAGCCCTGAATGAATGATTTAAGAATTGCTCTCTATTTCACTGTCATGGTGTTTTGTTTTTGAAATTTATTTTGATAATGGGATTTATCGGATGTTCACTGCTGCGTTTAGGCCGCTGTACACACGCTTGATTTCCTTATGGAGACATATAAATCCATGGGTTTTAAGATTCTTACTTGTCAGGTATCTTCCCAGGCGTTGAATATGGGGTGTTGAGTCCATTTCGTTGAGCAAGGAGTAGGTCTTTTCTGTTATATATTTGGCTTATGGAAAGGTATCTGTGCTAATTTTAATCACTGGTTTTATGCAGCACCCCAACTCACCTTTCCCCATAAGCAAGCATAAGTTGGTTTTCTCAATTTGAGACCGTGTTCTGTTTTGTAATTCAGTTCATGTGTAGCCAAGTTTACATTCCGTGTATTAGTTATAACTTATGATGTTTCGTTTTCTGTGTGACTTATTTCACTTAGAATCACTGTAGCTGAATCCACTCATTATGCCGTGATGGGCCTGATGACGTAGATTTCATTGCTGAGTGATATTCCATTGTACGTACGAACCACATCTTCTTTATCCATTTTTCACATTCTGGGATATTTAACTTGTACCGTAGATGAGGTTCTTGTAAACAGAGCCGTCCGAAAATTTGGGGTGGCTGTGTGTTTCTGATTTTAATTTCCCTAAGCTATAGGACCATAACTGGAAGTGCCGTAGGCTCCGTTGCTTTGTTTTTTAGGTGTTTCAGGAAACACCATACACTTCTCCAGGGTGGCTGTTGGCAATTTACATCCCGCCCATCAGCATAACAAGGCTCCCTGTTCTCCATGGCCTGTGCTGTCTTTCTGGATTTTACACTTTTTTTAGATGGCCCTTTTGACCAGGGGGCTGTGAGACTTCATTGTAGTGCATAATTCTTTAACATGCTTGCATGGTTGGCCAAAAAGGGCGTATGCGTTTTTTCCTGAATATATTCAGGAAAACACGCATACGCCCTTTTTGCCCAAGTGCATCATTGTCGACGTTCTGCCTCTTTTCCTATGCTTTTAGTACAATTCCAGTCTACCCCCTGAAATCGTTTTCCTGAAATTCTGCCCCGCTTTCAAGTCCTCTTCGAAGACTTACTTCAATACATTTTTGGACGATAGCTGTCTTTCATAACTCTGCAGGTTTGTGAATTACAGTGCCCCTGAGCTCATTTCTTCAACTCGCTTTCTTGTGAGCTGGCCGAAAACCGCAGGATTGCTTCAGGCCCTGATCTGTTTCCGGCAGGGCACGCTGAGCCTTTGGTTAATTCCTCTTCCTGGTGGGAAATGAGTGTTCCATTTGCCCGTGCAGACACCTACAGCTAGTCTCTCATTGCTTCTCCCTATTCCTGGTCATCTTGCGCAGAAATTGCAAACTGTGCCAAACAGGAGGTTAATGGCACTGACTCTCCAAGTGGGGAGGGTATCAGTAAAGCGTTCAAATGTTTTACCCGAGTACCAGGGGACGAAAACTGAGATGCATTTGAAAACGTTTCCCAATCACACGGTGGACCATACTCTGTGTTTCCCATGCATGTTTTAGCTGAAGGAAGAATCCCTTAAACCTGGAGAGTTGGGACCCATGGAATGGGTACCATGCAGTATGACTTCAAAGGGTCTGCGTTTGCTCACCGAACCTCACCAATGCTATCAGCCCGAAGTGTCCAGCCTTATGTCTCACCCAGCTCTGGGTGTAGATGTGGTAAATACAGGTTGCATCACAAGCCCTGAATCAATTATTTAAGAATTGCTCTCTATTTCACTCTCATTGTGTTTTGTTTTTGAAATTCATTTTGATAATCGGATTTATCGTATTTTCACTGCTGTTTTTAGGCCACTGTACACACGCTTGATTTCCTTATGGAGACATATAAATCCATGGGTTTTAAGATTCTTACTTGTCAGGTATCTTCCCAGGCGTTGAATATAGGGTGTTGAGTCCATTTCGTTGAGCAAGGAGTAGGTTTTGTCTATTATATATTTGGCTTATGGAACGGTATCTGTGCTAATTTCAATCTCTGGTTTTATTCAGCATCCCAACTGACTTTTCCCCATTAGCAAGCATAAGTTGGTTTGCTAAATTTGAGACCCTGTTCTGTTTTGTAATTCAGTTCATGGGAGCCAAGTTTACATTCCGTGTATTAGTGATAACTTATGATGTTTCTTTTTCTGTCTGACTTATTTCTCATAGAATCATCGTACCTGAATCCACTCATTATGCCGCTACGGTCCTGATGACGTAGATTTCATTGCTGAGTGATATTCCATTGTACGTGCGTACCACAACTTCTTTATCTATTTTATGCTTTCTCGGATATTTAACTTCTACCGTAGATGAGGTTCTTGTAAACAGAGCCATCCCAAACTTTGGGGTGGCTGTGTGTTTTTGATTTTAATTTCCCTATGCTATAGGACCATAAGTGGAAGTGCCATAGGCTGTGTTGCTTTGTTTGCTACGTGTTTCAGGAAACACCATACACTTCTCCAGAGTGGCTGTTGGAAATTTAAATCCGCCCATTAGCATAACAAGGCGCCCTGTTCTCCATGACCTGTCCTGCCTTTCTGGATTTTACATTTTTTCAGATGGCCCTTTTGACCGGGGGGCAGTGAGACTTCATTGTAGTGCAGATTTCCTTTACAGGCTTGCTTGGTTGGCCAAAAAGTCCGTATGCGTTTTTTCCTGAATATATTCAGGAAAAAACGCATACGCCCTTTTTGGCCAAGTGCATCATTGTCAACATTCTGCCTCTTTTCCTATGCTTTAAGTGCAATTCCAGTCTACCCCCTGAAATCGTTTTCCTGAAATTCTGCCCCGCTTTCAAGTCCTCTTCGAAGACTTACTTCTATACATTTTTGGACGATAGCTGTCATTCATAACTCTGCAGGTTTGTGAATTACAGTGCCCCTGAGCTCCTTTCTTCAACTCGCTTTCTTGTGAGCTGGCCGCAAAACCGCAGGATTGCTTCAGGCCCTAATCTCTTTCCGGCAGGGCACGCTGAGCCTTTGGTTAATTCCTCTTCCTGGTGGGAAATGAGCGTTCAATTTGCCCGTGCAGACACCTACAGGTAGTCTCTCATTGGTTCTCCCTATTCCTGTTCATCTTGCGCAGAAATTGCAAAGTGTGTCAAACAGGAGGTTAAAGGCACTGACTCTCCAAGTGGGGAGAGTGTTAGTAAAGCGTCTGGAATGGTGAATCCGAGTACCAGGGGACGAAAACTGAGATGCATTTGAAAACGTTTCCCAATCACACGGTGGACCATACTATGGGTTTACCATGCATGTTTTAGCTGAAGGAAGAATCCCTTAAACCTGGAAATTTGGGACCCATGGAATGGGTACCATGCAGTATGACTTCAATGGATCTGCGTTTGCTCACCGAACCTCACCAATGCTATCAGCCCGAAGTGTCCCGCCTTATGTCTCACCCAGCTATTGGTGTAGATGTGGGAAATCCAGGTTGCATCACAAGCCCTGAATGAATTATTTAAGAATTGCTCTCTATTTCACTGTCATTGTGTTTTCTTTTTGAAATTTATTTTGATAATGGGATTTATCGGATTTTCACTGCTGCGTTTAGGCCGCTGTACACACGCTTGATTGTCATACGGAGACATATAAATCGATGGGTTTTAAGATTCTTACTTGTCAGGTATCTTGCCAGGCGTTGAATATGGGGTGTTGAGTCCATTTCGTTGAGCAAGGAGTAGGGCTTGTCTATTATATATTTGGCTTATGGAAAGGTATCTGTGCTAATTTCAATCTCTGGTTTTATGCAGCACCCCAACTCACCTTTCCCCATAAGCAAGCATAAGTTGGTTTTCTCAATTTGAGACCCTGTTCTGTTTTGTAATTCAGTTCATGTGTAGCCAAGTTTACATTCCGTGTATTAGTGATATCTTGTGATGTTTCTTTTTCTGTGTGACTTATTTCTCGTAGAATCATCATACCTGAATCCACTCATTATGCCGCTACGGGCCTGATGACGTAGATTTCATTGCTGAGTGATATTCCATTGTACTTGCATACCACAACATCTTTATGAATTTTTTGCTTTCTCGGATATTTAACTTGTACCGTAGACGAGGTTTTTGTAAACAGAGACGTCCCAAACATTGGGGTGGCTGTGTGTTTTTGATTTTAATTTCCATAATCTATAGGACCATAAGTGGAAGTGCCATAGGCTGTGTTGCTTTGTTTCCTACGTGTTTCAGGAAACACCATACACTTCTCCAGAGTGGCTGTTGGCAATTTACATCCCGCCCATCAGCATAACAAGGCTCCCTGTTCTCCATGACCTGTCCTGCCTTTCTGGATTTTACACTTTTTTCAGATGGCCCTTTTGACCGGGGGGCAGTGAGACTTCATTGTAGTGCAGATTTCCTTTACACGCTTGCTTGGTTGGCCAAAAAGGGCGTATGCGTTTTTTCCTGAATATATTCAGGAAAAAACGCATACGCCCTTTTTGGCCAAGTGCATCATTGTCGACATTCTGCCTCTTTTCCTATGCTTTAAGTGCAATTCCACTCTAACCCCTGAAATCGTTTTCCTGAAATTCTGCCCCACTTTCAAGTCCTCTTCGAAGACTTACTTCAATACATTTTTGGACGATAGCTGTCATTCATAACTCTGCAGGTTTGTGAATTACAGTGCCCCTGAGCTCCTTTCCTCAACTCGCTTTCTCGTGAGCTGGCTGCAAAACCGCAGGATTGCTTCAGGCCCTAATCTGTTTCCGGCAGGGCATGCTGAGCCTTTGGTTAATTCCTCTTCCTGGTGGGAAATGAGCATTCCATTTGCCCGTGCAGACACCTACAGGTAGTCTCTCATTGGTTCTCCCTATTCCTGTTCATCTTGCGCAGAAATTGCAAACTGTGCCAAACAGGAGGTTAAAGGATCTGACTCTCCAAGTGGGGAGAGTTTTAGTAAAGCATCTGGAATGGTGCACCCGAGTACCAGGGTTCGAAAACTGAGATGCATTTGGAAACGTTTCCCAATCACACGGTGGACCATACTCTGGGTTTCCCATGCATGTTTTGCTGAAGGAAGAATCCCTTAAACCTGGAGAGTTGGGACCCATGGAATGAGTACCATGCAGTATGACTTCAAAGGGTCTGCGTTTGCTCACCGAACCTCACCAATGCTATCAGCCCAAAGTGCCCAGCCTTATGTCTCACCCGGCTCTGGGTGTACATGTGGTAAATCCAGGTTGCATCACAAGCCCTGAATCAATTATTTAAGAATTGCTCTCTATTTCACTGTCGTTGTGTTTTGTTTTTGAAATTTATTTTGATAATGGGATTTATCAGATTTTCACTGCTGCGTTTAGGCCGATGTACAGACATTTGATTTCCTTATGCAGACATATAAATCCATGGGTTTTAAGATTCTTACTTGTCAGGTATATTCCCAGGGGTTGAATATGTAGTGTTGAGTCTATTTCGCTGAGCAAGGAGTAGGTCTTATCTATTATATATTTGGCTTATGGAACGGTATCTGTGCTAATTTCAATCTCTGGTTTTATGCAGCACCCCAACTCACCTTTCCCCATAAGCAAGCATAAGTTGGTTTTCTAAATTTGAGACACTGTTCTGTTTTGTAATTCAGTTCATGGGTAGCCAAGGTTTCATTCCGTGTATTAGTGATATCTTATGATGTTTCTTTTTCTGTGTGACTTATTTCTCGTAGAATCATCATACCTGAATCCACTCATTATGCCGCTACGGGCCTGATGACGTAGATTTCATTGCTGAGTGATATTCCATTGTACGTGCGTACCACAACTTCTTTATCCATTTATTCCTTTCTCGGATATTTTACTTGTACCGTAGACGAGGTTCTTGTAAACAGAGCCGTCCCCAACTCTGGGGTGGCTGTGTGTTTTTGATTTTATTTTCCCTAAGCTATAGGACCATAAGTGGAAGTGCCATAGGCTGTGTTGCTTTGTTTCCTACGTGTTTCTGGAAACACCATACACTTCTCCAGAGTGGTTGTTGGCAATTTACATCCCGCCCATCAGCATGACAAGGCTCCCTGTTCTCCATGACCTGTCCTGCCTTTCTGGATTTTACAATTTTTTCAGATGGCCCTTTTGACCGGGGGGGCAGTGAGACTTCATTGTAGTGCAGATTTCCTTTACACGCTTGCTTGGTTGGCCAAAAAGTGCGTATGCGTTTTTTCCTGAATATATTCAGGAAAAAACGCATACGCCCTTTTTGGCCAAGTGCATCGTTGTCGACATTCTGCCTCTTTTCCTATGCTTTTAGTACAATTCCAGTCTACCCCCTGAAATCGTTTTCCTGAAATTCTGCCCCGCTTTCAAGTCCTCTTCGAAGACTTACTTCAATACATTTTTGAACGATAGCTGTCATTCATAACTCTGCAGGTTTGTGAATTACAGTGCCCCTGAGCTCATGTCTTCAACTCGCTTTCTTGTGAGCTGGCCGCAAAACCGCAGGATTACTTCAGGCCATAATCTCTTTCCGGCAGGGCATGCTGAGCCTTTGTTTAATTCCTCTTCCTGGTCGGAAATGAGCGTTCCTTTTGCCCGTGCAGGGACCTACAGCTAGTCTCTCATTGGTTCTCCCTATTCTTGTACATCTTGCGCAGAAATTGCAAACTGTGCCAAACAGGAGGTTAATGGCACTGACTCTCCAAGTGGGGAGAGTGTTAGTAAAGCGTCTGGAATGGTGAAACCGAGTACCAGGGTTCGAAAACTGAGATGCATTTGAAAAGGTTTCCCGGTCACACAGTGCACTGTACTGTGGGTTTCCCATGCATGTTTTAGCTGAAGGAAGAATCCCTTAAACCTGGAGAGTTGGGACCCATGGAATGGGTACCTTGCAGTATGACTTCAAAGGGTCTGCGTTTGCTCACCGAACCTCACCAATGCTATCAGCCCGAAGTGTCCAGCCTTATGTCTCATCCAGCTCTGGGTGTAGATGTGGTAAATCCAGGTTGCATCACAAGCCCTGAATGAATTATTTAAGCATTGCTCTCTATTTCACTCTCATTGTGTTTTGTTTTTGAAATTCATTTTGATAATGGGATTTATCGGATTTTCACTGCTGCTTTTAGGCCACTGTACACACGCTTGATTTCCTTATGGAGACATATAAATCCATGGGTTTTAAGATTCTTACTTGTCAGGTATCTTCCCAGGCGTTGAATATAGGGTGTTGAGTCCATTTCGTTGAGCAAGGAGTAGGTTTTGTCTATTATATATTTGGCTTATGGAACGGTATCTGTGCTAATTTCAATCTCTGGTTTTATGCAGCATCCCAACTGACCTTTCCCCATAAGCAAGCATAAGTTGGTTTGCTAAATTTGAGACCCTTTTTTGTTTTGTAATTCAGTTCATGGGTAGCCAAGTTTACATTCCGTGTATTAGTGATAACTTATGATGTTTCTTTTTCTGTCTGACTTATTTCTCATAGAATCATCGTACCTGAATCCACACATTATGCCGCTACGTTCCTGATGACGTAGATATCATTGCTGAGTGATATTCCATTGTACGTGCGTACCACAACTTCTTTATCCATTTTATGCTTTCTCGGATATTTAACTTCTACCGTAGATGAGGTTCTTGTAAACAGAGCCATCCCAAACTTTGGGGTGGCTGTGTGTTTTTGATTTTAATTTCCCTAAGCTATAGGACCATAAGTGGAAGTGCCATAGGCTGTGTTGCTTTGTTTCCTACGTGTTTCAGGAAACACCATACACTTCTCCAGAGTGGCTGTTGGCAATTTAAATCCGCCCATCAGCATAACAAGGCTCGCTGTTCTCCATGACCTGTCCTGCCTTTCTGGATTTTACACTTTTTTCCAATGGCCCTTTTGACCGGGGGGCAGTGAGACTTCATTGTAGTGCAGATTTCCTTTACACGCTTGCTTGGTTGGCCAAAAAGGGCGTATGCGTTTTTTCCTGAATATATTCAGGAAAAAACGCATACGCCCTTTTTGGCCAAGTGCATCATTGTCAACATTCTGCCTCTTTTCCTATGCTTTAAGTGCAATTCCAGTCTACCCCCTGAAATCGTTTTCCTGAAATTCTGCCCCGCTTTCAAGTCCTCTTCGAAGACTTACTTCTATACATTTTTGGACGATAGCTGTCATTCATAACTCTGCAGGTTTGTGAATTACAGTGCCCCTGAGCTCCTTTCTTCAACTCGCTTTCTTGTGAGCTGGCCGCAAAACCGCAGGATTGCTTCAGGCCCTAATCTCTTTCCGGCAGGGCACGCTGAGCCTTTGGATAATTCCTCTTCCTGGTGGGAAATGAGCGTTCAATTGGCCCGTGCAAACACCTACAGCTAGTCTCTCATTGCTTCTCCCTATTCCTGTTCATCTTGCGCAGAAATTGCAAAGTGTGCCAAACAGGAGGTTAAATGCACTGACTCTCCAAGTGGGGAGAGTGTTAGTAAAGCGTCTGGAATGGTGAACCGGAGTACCAGGGGATGGAAACTGAGATGCATTTGAAAACGTTTCCCAATCACACGGTGGACCATACTATGGGTTTCCCATGCATGTTTTAGCTGAAGGAAGAATCCCTTAAACCTGGAAATTTGGGACTCATGGAATGGGTACCATGCAGTATGACTTCAAAGGGTCTGTGTTTGCTCACCGAACCTCACCAATGCTATCAGCCCGAAGTGTCCAGCCTTATGTCTCACCCAGCTCTGGGTGTAGATGTGGGAAATCCAGGTTGCATCACAAGCCCTGAATGAATTATTTAAGAATTACTCTCTATTTCACTGTCATTTTGTTTTGTTTTTGAAATTTATTTTGATAATGGGATTTATCGGATTTTCACTGCTGCGTTTAGGCCGCTGTACACACGCTTGATTTCCTTATGGAGACATATAAATCCATGGGTTTTAAGATTCTTACTTGTCAGGTATCTTGCCAGGCGTTGAATATGGGGTGTTGAGTCCATTTCGTTGAGCAAGGAGTAGGTCTGTCCTATTATATATTTGGCTTATAGAACGGTATCTGTGCTAATTTCAATCTCTGGTTTTATGCAGCACCCCAACTCACCTTTCCCCATAAGCAAGCATAAGTTGGTTTTCTCAATTTGAGACCCTGTTCTGTTTTGTAATTCAGGTCATGGGTAGCCAAGTTTTCATTCCGTGTATTAGTGATATCTTATGATGTTTCTTTTTCTGTGTGACTTATTTCCCGTAGAATCATCATACCTGAATCCACTCATTATGCCGCTACGGGCCTGATGACGTAGATTTCATTGCTGAGTGATATTCCATTGTACGTGCGTACCACAACTTCTTTATCCATTTTATGCTTTCTCGGATATTTAACTTCTACCGTAGATGAGGTTCTTGTAAACAGAGCCATCCCAAACATTGGGGTGGCTGTGTCTTTTTGATTTTAATTTCCCTAAGCTATAGGACCATAAGTGGAAGTGCCATAGGCTGTGTTGCTTTGTTTCCTACGTGTTTCAGGAAACACCATACACTTTTCCAGAGTGGCTGTTGGCAATTTAAATCCGCCCATCAGCATAACAAGGCTCGCTGTTCTCCATGACCTGTCATGCCTTTCTGGATTTTACACTTTTTTCCGATGGCCCTTTTGACCGGGGGGCAGTGTGACTTCATTGTAGTGCAGATTTCCTTTACACGCTTGCTTGGTTGGCCAAAAAGGGCGTATGCGATTTTTCCTGAATATATTCAGGAAAAAACGCATACGCCCTTTTTGGCCAAGTGCATCATTGTCAACATTCTGCCTCTTTTCCTATGCTTTAAGTGCAATTCCAGTCTACCCCCTGAAATCGTTTTCCTGAAATTCTGCCCCGCTTTCAAGTCCTCTTCGAAGACTTACTTCAGTACATTTTTGGACGATAGCTGTCATTCATAACTCTGCAGGTTTGTGAATTACAGTGCCCCTGAGCTCCTTTCCTCAACTCGCTTTCTCGTGAGCTGGCTGCAAAACCGCAGGATTGCTTCAGGCCCCAATCTGTTTCCGGCAGGGCACGCTGAGCCTTTGGTTAATTCCTCTTCCTGGTGGGAAATGTGCGTTCCATTTGCCCGTGCAGACACCTACAGCTAGTCTCTCATTGGTTCTCCCTATTCCTGTTCATCTTGAGCAGAAATTGCAAACTGTGCCAAACAGGACCTTAAAGGCACTGACTCTCCAAGTGGGGAGAATGTTAGTAAAGCGTCTGGAATGGTGAACCCGAGTACCAGGGTTCGAAAACTGTGATGCATTTGAAAACGTTTCCCAATCACACGGTGGACCATACTCTGGGTTTCCCATGCATGATTTAGCTGAAGGAAGAATCCCTTAAACCTGGAAAGTTGGGACCCATGGAATGGGTACCAGGCAGTATGACTTCAAAGGGTCTGCGTTTGCTCACCGAACCTCACCAATGCTATCAGCCTGAAGTGTCCAGCCTTATGTCTCACACAGCTCTGGGTGTAGATGTGGGAAATCCATGTTGCATCACAAGCCCTGAATGAATTATTTAAGAATTGCTCTCTATTTCACTCTCATTGTGCTTTGTTTTCGAAATTTATCTTGATAATGGGATTTATCTGATTTTCACTGCTGCGTTTAGGCCGCTGTACACATGCTTGATTTCCTTATGGAGACATATAAATCCATGGGTTTTAAGATTCTTACTTGTCAGGTATGTTCCCAGGCGTTGAATATGGGTTGTTGAGTCCATTTCGCTGAGCAAGGAGTAGGTCTTGTCTATTATATATATGGCTTATGGAATGGTATCTGTGCGAATTTCAATCTCTGGTTTTATACAGCACCCAAATTCACCTTTCCCCATAAGCAAGCATAAGTTGGTTTTCTAAATTTGAGACCCTGTTCTGTTTTGTAATTCAGTTCATGTGTTGTCAAGTTTACATTCCGTGTATTAGTGATATCTTATGATGTTTCTTATTCTGTGTGACTCATTTCCCGTAGAATCATCGTACTTGGATCCACTCATTATGCCGCTACAGGCCTGATGACGGAGATTTCATTGCTGAGTGATATTCCATTGTACGTGCGTACCACAACTTCTTTATCCATTTTTTGCTTTCTCGGATATTTAACTTGTACCGTAGATGAGGTTCTTGTAAACAGAGCCGTCCCAAACTTTGGGGTGGCTGTGTGTTTTTGATTTTAATTTCCCTAAGCTATAGGACCATAAGTGGAAGTGCAATAGGCTGTGTTGCTTTGTTTCCTACGTGTTTCAGGAAACACCATACACTTCTCCAGAGTGGCTGTTGGCAATTTACTTCCTGCCCAGCAGCATAACAAGGCTCCCTGTTCTCCATGACCTGTCCTGCCTTTCTGGATTTTACACTTTTTTCAGATGGCCCTTTTGACTGGGGGGCAGTGAGACTCCATTGTAGTGCAGATTTCCTTTACTCGCATGCTTGGTTGGCCAAAAAGGGCGTATGCGTTTTTTCCTGAATATATTCAGGAAAAAACACATACGCCCTTTTTGGCCAAGTGCATCATTGTCGACATTCTGCCTCTTTTCCTATGCTTTAAGTGCAATTCCAGTCTACCCCCTGAAATCGTTTTCCTGAAATTCTGCCCTGCTTTCAAGTCCTCTTCGAAGACTTACTTCAATACATTTTTGGACGATAGCTGTCATTCATAACTCTGCAGGTTTGTGAATTACAGTGCCCCAGAACTCCTTTCCTCAACTCGCTTTCATGTGAACTGGCCGCAAAACCGCAGGATTGTTTCAGGCCCTAATCTGTTTCCGGCATGGCACGCTGAGCCTTTGGTTAATTCCTCTTCCTGGTGGGAAATGAGCATTCCATTTGCCCGTGCAGACACCTACAGGTAGTCTCTTATTGGTTCTCCCTATTCCTGTTCATCTGGCGCAGAAATTGCAAACTGTGCCAAACAGGAGGTTAAAGGCACTGACTCTCCAAGTGGGGAGAGTTTTAGTAAAGCGTCTGGAATGGTGAACCCGAGTACCAGCGTTCGAAAACTGAGATGCATTTGGAAACGTTTCCCAATCACATGGTGGACCATACTCTGGGTTTCCCATGCATGTTTTAGCTGAAGGAAGAATCCCTTAAACCTGGAGAGTTGGGACCCATGGAATGAGTACCATGGAGTATGACTTCAAAGGGTCTGCGTTTGCTCACCGAACCTCACCAATGCTATCAGCTTGAAGTGCCCAGCCTTATGTCTCACCCAGCTCTGGGTGTAGTTGTGGTAAATCCAGGTTGCATCACAAGCCCTGAATGAATTATTTAAGAATTGCTCTCTATTTCACTGTCATTGTGTTTTGTTTTTAAATTTATTTTGATAATGGGATTTATCGGATTTTCACTGCTGCGTTTAGGCCGATGTACAGACATTTGATTTCCTTATGGAGACATATAAATCCATGGGTTTTAAGATTCTTACTTGTCAGGTATATTCCCAGGCGTTGAATATGGGGTGTTGAGTCTATTTCGCTGAGCAAGGAGTAGGTCTTCTCTATTATATATTTGGCTTATGGAACAGTATCTGTGCTAATTTCAATCTCTGTTTTTATGCAGCACCCCAACTCACCTTTCCCCATAAGCAATCATAAGTTGGTTGTCTCAATTTGAGACCCATTTCTGTTTTGTAATTCAGTTCATGTGTAGCCAAGTTTACATTCCGTGTATTAGTCATATCTTATGATGTTTCTTTTTCTGTGTGACTTATTTCTCGTAGAATCATCGTACCTGAATCCACTCATTATGGCGCTACGGGCCTGATGACGTAGATTTCATTGCTGTGTGATATTCCATTGTACGTACGTAGCACTACTTCTTTATCCATTTTTTGCTTTCTCGGATATTTAACTTGTACCGTAGACGAGGTTCCTGTAAACGGAGCCGTCCCAAACTTTGGGGTGGCTGTGTGTTTTTGATTTTAATTTCCCTAAGCTATAGATCCATAATTGGAAGTGCCATAGGCTGTGTTGTTTTGTTTCCTACGTGTTTCAGGAAACACCATACACTTCTCCAGAGTGGCTGTTGGCAATTTACATCCTGCCCAACAGCATAACTAGGCTCCCTGTTCTCCATGACCTGTCCTGCCTTTCTGGATTTTACACTTTTTTCAGATGGCCCTTTTGACCGGGGGGCAGTGAGACTTCATTGTAGTGCAGATTTCCTTTACACGCTTGCTTGGTTGTCCAAAAAGTGCGTATGCGTTTTTTCCTGAATATATTCAGGAAAATACACATACGCCCTTTTTGGCCAAGTGCATCATTGTCGACATTCTGCCTCATTTCCTATGCTTTAAGTGCAATTCCAGTCTACCCCCTGAAATCGTTTTCCAGAAATTCTGCCCCGCTTTCAAGTCCTCTTCAAAGACTTACTTCAATACATTTTTGGACGATAGCTGTCATTCATAACTCTGCAGGTTTGTGAATTTCAGTGGCCCTGAGCTCCTTTCTTCAACGCACTTTCTTGTGAGCTGGCTGCAAAACCGCAGGATTGCTTCAGGCCCTAATCTGTTTCCCGCAGGGCACGCTGAGCCTTTGTTTAATTCGTCTTCCTGGTGGGAAATGGGCGTTCCATTTGCCCGTGCAGACACCTACAGGTAGTCTCTCATTGGTTCTCCCTATTCCTGTTCATCTTGCGCAGAAATTGCAAACTGTGCCAAACAGGAGTTTAAAGGCACTGACTCTCCAAGTGGGGAGAGTTTTAGTAAAGCGTCTGGAATGGTGAACCCGAGTACCAGGGTTCGAAAACTGAGATGCATTTGGAAACGTTTCCCAATCACAAGGTGGACCATACTCTGGGTTTCCCATGCATGTTTTAGCTGAAGGAAGAATCCCTTAAACCTGGAGAGTTGGGACCCATGGAATGAGTACCATGCAGTATGACTTCAAAGGGTCTGCGTTTGCTCACCGAACCTCACCAATGCTATCAGCTTGAAGTGCCCAGCCTTATGTCTCACACAGCTCTGGTTGTAGATGTGGTAAATCCAGGTCGCATCACAAGCCCTGAATGAATTATTTAAGAATTGCTCTCTATTTCACTGTCATTGTGTTTGTTTTTGTAATTCATTTTGATAATGGGATTTATCGGATTTTCTCTGCTGCATTCATGCCGCTGTACACACACTTGAGTCTCTTATGGAGACATATAAATCCATGGGTTTGAAGATACTTACTAGTCAGGTGTATTCCTAGGCGTTGAATATGGGGTGTTTAGTCCATTTCGTTGAGCAAGGGCTAGGTCTTGACTATTACATATTTGGCTTATGGAAAGGTATCTGTGCTAATTTCTATCTCTGGTTTTATGCAGCACCCCAACTCACTTTTCCCCTTAAGCAAGCATAAGGTGGTTTTCTAAATTTGAGACCCTGTTCTGTTTTGTAATTCAGTTCATGTGTAGCCAAGTTTACATTCCGTGTATTAGTGATATCTTATGATGTTTCATTTTCTGTGTGACTTATTTCACTTAGAATCATCGTACCTGAATCCACTCATTATGCCACGATGGGGCTGATGACATAGATTTCATTGCTGAGTGATATTCAATTGAATGTGTGTACCACAACTTCTTTATCCATTTTTCACATTCTGGGATATTTAACTTGTACCGTAGACGAGATTCCTGTAAACAGAGCCGTCTGAAACTTTGGGGTGGCTGTCTGTTTTTGATTTTAATTTCCGTGATCTATAAGACCATAAGTGGAAGTGCCGTAGTCTCCGTTGCTTTGTTTCTTAGGTGTTTCAGGAAACACCATACACATCTCCAGAGTGGCTGTTGGCAATTTACATCCCGCCCATCAGCATAACAAGGCTCCCTGTTCTCCATGGCCTGTGCTCTCTTTCTGGATTTTACACTTTTTTCAGATGGCCCTTTTGACCTGGGGGCAGTGAGACTTCTTTGTAGTGCAGATTTCTTTAACATGCTGGCTTGGTTGGCCAAAAAGGGCGTATGGGTTTTTTCCTGAATATATTAAGGAAAAAACGCATACGCCCTTTTTGGCCAAGTGCATCATTGTCGACGTTCTGCCTCTTTTCCTATGCTTTAAATGCAATTCCAGTCTACCCCCTGAAATCGTTTTCCTGCAATTCTGCCCCGCTTTCCAGTCCTCTTCGCAGCCTTCCTTCAATATATTTTTGGACGATAGCTGTCATTTATAACTCTGCATGTTTGTGAATTACAGTGCCCCTGAGCTCCTTTCTTCAACTCGCTTTCTTGTGAGCTGGCCGCAAACCCGCAGGAATGCTTCAGGCCCTAATCTGGTTCCGGCACGGCATGCTGAGCCTTTGGTTAATTCCTCTTCCTGGTGGGAAATGAGCGTTCCATTTGCCCGTCCAGACACCTACAGCTAGTCTCTCATTGGTTCTCCCTATTCCTGTTCATCTTGCGCAGAAATTGCAAACTGTGCCAAACAGGAGGTTAAAGGCACTGACTCTCCAAGTGGGGAGAGTGTTAGTAAACGGTCTGGAATGGTGAACCCGAGTAAAAGGGGACGAAAACTGAGATGCATTTGAAAACGTTTCCCGGTCACACAGTGCACTGTACTGTGGGTTTCCCATGCATGTTTAAGCTGAAGGAAGAATCCCTTAAACCTGGAGAGTTGGGACCCATGGAATGGGTACCATGCAGTATGACTTCAAAGGGTCTGCATTTGCTCATCGAACCTCACCAATGCTATCAGCCCGAAGTGTCCAGCCTTATATCTCACTCAGCTCTGGGTGTAGATGTGGTAAATCCAGGTTGCATCACAAGCCCTGAATGAATTATTTAAGAATTGCTCTCTATTTCACTGTCATTGTGTTTGTTTTTGTAATTCATTTTGATAATGGGTTTTATCGGATTTTCTCTGCTGCATTCATGCCGCTGTACACACACTTGAGTCTCTTACGGAGACATATAAATCTATGGGTTTGAAGGTTCTTACTAGTCATGTGTAATCCTAGGCGTTGAATATGGGGTGTTTAGTCCATTTCGTTGAGCAAGGGCTAGGTCTTGACTATTACATATTTGGCTTATGGAAAGGTATCTGTGCTAATTTCTATCTCTGGTTTTATGCAGCACCACAACTCACCTTTCCCCTTAAGCAAGCATAAGTTGGTTTTCTAAATTTGAGACCCTGTTCTATTTTGTAATTCAGTTCATGTGTAGCCAAGTTTACATTCCGTGTATTAGTGATATCTTATGATGTTTCATTTTCTGTGTGACTTATTTCACTTAGAATCATCGTACGTGAATCCACTCATTATGCCGCGACGGGCCTGATGACATAGATTTCATTGGTGAGTGATATTCCTTTGTACGTACGTACCACACTTCTTTATCCATTTTTCGCTTTCTGGGATATTTAACTTGTACCGTAGACGAGGTTCTTGTAAACAGAGCCGTAAACAGAAACTTTGCAGTGGCTGTGTGTTTTTTATTTTAATTTCCCTAAGCTATAGGAAAATAAGTGGTAAAGCCGTAGGCTCCGTTGCTTTGTTTTTTAGGTTTTTGAGGAAACACCATACACATCTCCAGAGTGGCTGTTGGCAATTTACATCCCGCCCATCAGCATAACAAGGCTCCCTGTTCTCCATGGCCTGTGCTGCCTTTCTGGATTTTACACTTTTTTCAGATGGCCCTTTTGAACGGGGGGCAGTGAGACTTCATTGTAGTGCAGATTTCTTTAACATGCTTGCTTGGTTGGCCAAAAAGGGCGTATGGGTTTTTTCCTGAATATATTCAGGAAAAAACGCATACGCCCTTTTTGGCCAAGTGCATCATTGTCGACGTTCTGCCTCATTTCCCATGCTTTAAATGCAATTCCAGTCTACCCCGTGAAATCGTTTTCTTGCAATTCTGCCCCGCTTTCAAGTCCTCTTCGCAGCCTTCCTTCAATATATTTTTGGGTGATAGCTGTCATTTATAACTCTGCAGGTTTGTGAATTACAGTGTCCCTGAGCTCCTTTCTTCAACTCGCTTTCTTGTGAGCTGGCCGCAAACCCGCAGGATTGCTTCAGGCCCTAATCTGGTTCCGGCACGGCATGCTGAGCCTTTGGTTAATTCCTCTTCCTGGTGGGAAATGAGCGTTAAATTTGCCCGTGCAGACACCTTCACACGAGTCTTCATGGTGCCACTTTGCCCCGGTTATCTCGATGGAGGTTGGAGTTGGAGGGCCTCCTCGCTCAAGGTCAGTGTGCCCATGGAGCCAACCCTGCAACTTCAGGGCATGGTTGGGTGTTAGGATCACCACGTGGGGTCCTTTTCCCTTAGGAGGGAGGTGGCCTTTTGGGCTGCTGATTTCCAGGTTTTCAGATACTGCCAGTATCTTGGCCAGATGTGGCGGTGGGCCAAGCCCCTTGGTGACCGTAGTTTATCCTACCTGGAGCGCATTCTTGCATTGTTCCATTTCAAGTGGTCCCAGGTTTTGCACTAATACTCCAATGGCGATTCACCGTTCACCAGGAATGTAAAGGTCAAAGGGTTTAGCTAAATTAGGGAGTTCCAGGGCAAGGGTCTGAATTGACTGCTCTTTCCATTCTTGAAAGGCCACTTCTGCATTCTATTCAAAAGGATCATCATCTTTTCCTTTCAGTGTTTCATATAGAGGCCCAGCTAGTAGACTGTAGTTAGGGATCCAGAAGCAGCAAACCCTGGTCTCCCCAGGAACCCCTAAGCTGTCTTCTAGTTTCAGAAATGGGTAAGGCTGTAAATTGTTTCTTCCCTTTCCTGGGATGGGCTTCTCCGACCTTCTGTGAGAATGAAGCCCAGGCAGGTCACCGTAGTCTGTGATATTTGAGCTTTGTCTTGGACAACTTGTATCCTTTATTGGCTTGGTAGTTCAGAGGTCTCCTTAGTAGGGCTGGCGATCAGAATGTCGTCTGCATATTGAAGGAGTGTTTCCTTTTCCAGAGGTAGAACTTTTAGGTCTTTAGCTGAGCTTTCCCCAAAGATGGTGTGGGAATTTTTGAACCCTTGGGGCAACACGGACCGGAAGTATTGTTTTAGTTCTATGTTGAGTCCTGCCACTCACAAGCCAAAATTTCTTGTGACTCTGGGACTAATAGAATACAAAAGAAGGCATCATTGAAGACTAATACAGAATACCATGTCCTGGTGGTTGGTAGAATGACCAGCAGGGTGTAGGATTTAGGAACTACTGGAGGTATATCCTCGGTGGCTTCACTGACTGTCCTGACATCCTTTACCAGGACTCCAGCAGCCCATGTGGCTCTCGAGGTCAGGCCAATCCCAGGATATGGAGCTCACCTGGGCAGGTACCCCACCCCCACCCCAGCCCATGGGGCTCTCGTGTTCAGGCCCCTCCCAGGATATGGGGTTCCCTGGGCAGGTTCCCCTGCAGCCCATGGGGCTCTCGTGGTCAGGCCCCTCCCAGGATACAGAGCTACCCTTGCAGGTACCATGGCAGGGCTGGGAACACAGGAACCGTGCATATCGCCCTCATTGCAGAGCACTCCCAGCTCACCTGTCACTCAGATCTGACACAGAGCACCTCAGAGCAGGACTTGAACTAACAAACAGCAGCTCCGACAGGTCTGTGACCCTGGGCATCACTCTGTGTGGCCTCCCTCCACCTGGTCTTCCAGAGACTTCCACTGCACCCGGGGCACCAGGCCTCTGTCTCCACCCACCAGCCACCCCTCCTCTCCCTGACTCCTGGGTTCCTCTCATTAGGAGAGGGTTTTCTTGAAGTTGTCTCCCACTCATGGGCCAGATAATATAATTAGAAAACAAGCCAGAGCTGCAGCCCCTTGTCTATCCTGACTCTCAGGAGCCCACACCTGTTCCTTGGACCTGGCCGATTCAGCAAGTTCCAGTTTCTGCAACTGTGAGCCCCTGAGGGGTGATTATTGGCTGGCCTGGGAAGCCCGACCGTGCCGGCCAGCCCTCCCCAGGTGTGCCTGGGTTCAGATCAATATAAACACCGCTCCAGGCAGCAAGAGCCCCTGCAGCTGTGCCTGACGCCATTTTCTCTGCCCTGTCAGCAGTCTTGGGGCTGGACTGGTGGGAGGGAGTGAGAGGCCACGGCTTTGTGGGTGGCCCAGTGTGAGTGGGGCTCTGCTGGACTTTCTGCAGCAGTTGCCAAGATGCCACCTGCTAAAGAAGAGGATGTGTCACCCATACCTGCCGCTGGAATTTCTCCCTGGGCAGAGGTGAGTGAGGAAGAAAGCAGTGGGGGCCGGGACAGCAGGGGTATCTCAGGCAGGGAAATGGAAAGCTTCCAGAAGAGCACCCAGGGCCAGGACCATCCTGGCTGGCCTGCAGGCACCAAGTCGGCTGGCATGCTGTCACTCATGTGGCTCCATGGCCCTTCCTCTAGGCTTTCAAGTCCTTGTACATATTCAGGTGTTTTACCTGGGAAGGGTGGGAACATTTCAGCAGCAGCTGGCCTGGGGCTCAGCCCACGTTTACTCACAGATGCCTCGGCACGGTCCCCCAGCTTTGCAATGAGGACGCTTGTTGCGTGGGGCCTGCTGGCTGAATGGGAGATGATTCCCCACCACTGACCAACTTCAGAATTGTTTACAACTGGAGCAAGTGCCCTGATACGGTTTTCCTCTGTGTAACTGGTGGGTTCTGTTTTTTTTTCTTTTTTTCGTTTTTGGTTCAAGGTAGATTTTATTCCTCTTTTTTGTATTTACAGATATAAGCATGGAAATAATTTATTCATATAAATACATGTATGTGAAGGGAAGAATATTTTTTCTGTTTTACTTTTTGTAATTTGAATTTTATTTTAATTTTTTATACAGCAGGTTCTTTTTGGTTATCTATTTTATACATATAAATGTATACATGCCAATCCCAATCTCTCAACTCCTCCCACCACCACCCCCCAACAGCTTTCCCCCCTTGGTGTCCATACGTTTGTTGTCTACATCTGTTGCTCTATTTCTGCCTGGCAAAACGGTTCATCTGTACAATTTTTCTAGGTTCCACATATATGCATTAATAGACAAGATTTGTTTTTCTCTTTCTGACTTACTTCACTCTGTATGACAGTCTCTAGATCCATCAACGTCTCTACAAATGACCCAATTTCATTCCTTTTTATGGCTTAGTAATATTCCATTTTATATATGTACCACATCTTTATGCATTCGTCTGTCTGTGGGCATTTAGGTTGCTTCCATTACCTGGATATTGTAAATAGTGATGCAATGAACATTGCGGTGAATGTCTCTTTTTGATTTATGGTTTTGTCTGGGTATATGCCCAGTAGTGGGATTGCTGTATCATATGGTAATTCTATTCTTAGTTTTATAAGAAACTCCATAATGTTCTCCACAGTGACTGTATCAATTTACATTCCCAACAATAGTGGAAGAGGGTTCCTTATCTCCACACCCTTTCCAGCATTTGTTGTTTGTAGATTTTCTGATGATGCCCATTCTAACAGGTGTGAGGTGATACACCATGGATGAGTCTATTTCGTTGAGCAAAGAGTAGGTCTTGTCTAGTACATATTTGGCTTATGGAACGGTATGTGTGCTAATTTCAATCTCTGGTTTTATACAGCACCCCAACTCAACTTTCCCCTTAAGCAAGCATAAGATTTTATCTAAATGTGAGACTCTGTTCGGTTTTGGAATTCAGTTTATGTGTAGCCAAGTTTACACTCTCTCTATTAGTGATATCTTATGATAATTATCTTGCTCTGTGTGACCTATTTCTCTTAGAATCATCATACTTAAATCCACTCAATTTGCTGCTACAGGCCTGATGACATTGATTTCATTGCTGAGTGATATTCCGTTGTACGTAAGTAGCACAACTCCTTTATCCATTTTTTTCTTTCTGGGATATTTAATTTGTACTGGACTCAAGGTTCTTGTAAACACAGCAGCCCTAAATTTGGTGTTGGCTGTGTCTTGTTGATTTTAATTTTCCTAAGCTATAGGGCCAAAAGTGGAAGTGCCCTAGGGTCTGTAGCTTTGTTTTTCAGATGTTTCAGGATACACCATAAACATCTCCAGAGTGTCTGTTGGCAATTTACATCCCGCCCATCAGCATAACAAGGCTCCCTGTTCTCCATGGCCTGTCCTGTGTTTCTGGTTTTTACACTTTTTTCAGATGGCCCTTTTGACGAATGGGAAATGAGACTTCATTGTAGTGTGGATTTCCATTTCTCGAGTGCTTGGTTGGCCAAAAAGTGCATATGTGTTTTTTCCTGAATATATTCAGGAAAAAATGTTTACGCACTTTTGTCCAAGTGCATCACTGTCAAAGATCTGCCGCTTTTCACATGCTTTAAATGCAATTCCAATCTACCTCCTGAAATATGATTCCTGCAATTCTGCCTCGTTTTCAAGTCCTCTTTGCAGACTTACTTCCATATAATTTTGCCAATAGCTGTCATTTATAACACTGCAGGTTTGTGAATTACAGTGCCCGTGATTTCCTTTCTTAACTCGTTTCCTTGAAAACTGGCCACAGAACCGCAGGTTTGCTTCAGGCCGTAATCAGGGTCCGGCACGGCACTCTGAGACTTTGGTTCATTCCACTTCCTGGTGGGAAATTAGAGTTAAATGTGCCCCTCCAGACACCTGCCTCACTCCTAGCCCCTTGGTGATGTGTGTCCTCTGGTTTGAGGCCACATGTGCTGGGTTCCTCACCTTTGGCTGATGTGGCCCCACTGGTGTGAGGACACTCCTGCCTGGTTCCCATCCCCTTGGTGATGTGGGCCCTCCGGTGAGAGTCTGATCCTGGTTGGGTTCCTCACACTTCTGTGAGGTGGGCCCTCTTCTCTGAGGTCACTCCTGCCTGGCTGGCACACCCCGCCTTGGTGACGTCGGCCCTCTGGTGGGATTTGGTGCCTGCTGGGTGTCTCCTCCCCTCGGTAATGAGGGCCCTCTGGCGTCAGACCCTAACTCCTGGGCTCCCAATATTTTCTGATATGCGCCCTGTGGTTCGAGTACACTCCTGCCAGGTTCCCAACCCCATGGGAATGTGGGCCTTCTGCTCTGAGGTCCCAACCGTGGGTTGCTCAGTTTCATGATGAGGGCCCTCTGCTGTGAGTTCTCTCCGGCCTGGATCCCATAGCCTCGCTGCTCCTGGCCACCTGCTGGGAGGTTACAACTGCGGGATTCCTCCCCTTTTTTCTTCTATGGGCCCTGTGTTTTGAGACTCCTCCTGCCTGCCTCACTCCCAGCCCCTTGGTGATGTGTGTCCTCTGGTTTGAGGCCACGTATGCTGGGTCCCTCGCCTTTCGATGATGTGGCCCCACTGGTGTGAGGACACTCCTGCCTGGTTCCTATCCCCTTGATGATGTGGGCCCTCTGGTGAGAGTCTGATCCTGGCTGGGTTCCTCACCCTTCTGTGAGGGGGGCCCTCTGCTGTGAGGTCACTCCTGCCTGGCTGGCACACCCCACCTGGGCAACATCGGCCCTCTTGTGGCAGTTGGAGCCTGCTGGGAACCTCCCCTCGGTGATGGGGGCCCTCTTGCCTCAGGCCCTAACTGCTGGGTACCCACATTTTCTGATACGTGCTAAGTGGTGCGAGGACACTCCTGCGAGGTTCCCATCCCCATGGGCATGTGGGCCTTCTGCTCTAAGGTCCCAACACCTGTGTTGTTCACCGTTTCATGATGTTGGCTCTCTGGTGTTAGTTCACCCAGGCCTAGATCCCATAGCCTCTGTGCTCTGAGCGGCCTGCTGGGAGGTTCCTACTGCTGGATTCCTTACCTTTTTTATTCTTTGGGTCCTGTGTTTTCATGCTCCTACTTCCTGACTCACTCCCAGCCCATTTGTGATGTAGGTCCTCTTGTTTAAGGCCACATGTACCAGTTTCCTCACCTTTATTGATGTGGCCCCACTGGTGTGAGGACACTCCTGCCTGGTTCCCATCCCCTTGGTGATGTGGGCCCTCTGGTGAGAGTCTGATCCTGTCTGGATTCCTCACACTTCTGTGAGGTGGGCCCTCTGCTGTGAGGTAACTCCTGCCTGGCTTGCTCCCATTGCCTTGGTGACGTCGGCCCTCTGGTGGCATTTGGAGCCTGCTGGTAGCCTCCTCTCCTCCGTGATGAGGGCCCTCTGGCGCCAGGCCATAACTGCTGGGTTCCCACATTTTCTGATACGTGCTAAGTTGTGCGAGGACACTCCTGCGAGGTTCCCATCCCCATGGGGATGTGGGCCTTCTGCTCTGAGGTCCCACTGGCTGGGTTGCTCACAGTTTCATGATGTGGGCCCTCTGCTGTGAGTTCACTGTGGCCTGGATCCCATAGACTCCATGCTCTGGGCCACCTGCTGGGAGGTTCAAACTGCTGGATTCCTCACATTTTTTATTCTGTGGGCCCTGTGTTGTTAGGCTACTCCTGCCTGCCTCACTCGGAGCACCTTGGAAATGTGGGTCCTCTGGTTTAGGCCACATGTGCTGGGTTCCTCACCTTTCTATAATGTGGCCACACTGGTGTGAGGACACTCCTGCCTTGTTCCGATCCCCTTGGTGATGTGGGCCCTCTGGTGAGAGTCTTATCCTGGCTGGGTTCCTCACCCTTCTGTGAGGTAGGCCCTCTGCTGTGAGGTCACTCCTGCCTGGCTGGCACACGTCAACGTGGCGACGTGGGCCCTCAGTTGGGAGTTGGTGCCTGCTGGGAGTCTCCTCCCCTCGGTAATGAGGGCCCTCTGGCGTCAGACCCTAACTCCTGGGCTCCCAAAATTTTCTGATGTGCGCCCTGTGGTGCGAGTACACTCCTGCCAGGATCCCAACCCCATGGGAATGTGGGCCTTCTGCTCTAAGGTCCCAACGGCTGGGTTGCTCACAGTTTCATGATGAGGGCCCTCTGTTTTGAGTTCAGTCAGGCCTGGATCCCATAGCCTCGCTGCTCCTGGCCACCTGCTGGGAGGTTCCAACTGCGGGATCCCTCACCTTTTTTACGCTATGGGCCCTCTGTTTGGAGGCTCCTCCTGCCTGCCTCACTCCCAGCCCCTTGGTGATGTGTGTCCTGTAGTTTGAGGCCACGTGTGCTGGGTCCGTCACATTTCGGTGATGTGACCACACTGGTGTGAGAACACTCCTGCCTGGTTTCCATTCCCTTGGTGATGTGGGCCCTCCGGTGAGAGTCTGATCCTCTTTGGGTTCCTCACACTTTTGTGTGGTTGGCCCTCTGCTCTGAGGTCACTCCTGCCTGGCTGGCACACCCTGCATTGGCGACGTCGGCCTTCTGGTAGCAGTTGGAGCTTGCTGGGAGCCTCCTCTCCTCAGTGATGAGGGCCCTCTGGCGTCCGGCCCTAACTGCTGGGCTCCCCACCTTTTCTGATGTGTGCCCACTGGTGCGATGACACTCCTGCTTGGTTCCCTTCCCCATGGGGATGTGGGCCTTGTGCTCTGAGGTTACAACGGCTGGGTTGCTTACAGTATCACGATGAGGGCCCTCTGTTGTGAGTTCATCACTGCCTGGATCCCATAGCCTCGGTGCTCTGGGCCGCCTGCTGGGATGTTCCAACTGCTGGATTCCTCACCTTTTTTATACAATGGGCCATGTGTTTTGAGGTTAATCCTGCCTGCCTCGCTCCGAGACCCATGGTGATGTGGGTCCTCTGGTTTGAGGCCACATGTGCTGGGTACCTCAACTTTCGATGATGTGGCCCCACGGGTGTGAGGACACTCCTGCCTGGTTCCCAGCCCCTTGCTTATGTGGGCACTCTGGTGAGAGTCTGATCTTGACTGGGTTCCTTACCCTTCTGTGAGGTGGGCCCTCTGATGTGAGGTCACTCCTGCCTGGATGGCTCATGTCGCCTTGGCGACGTAGGCCCTCTGTTGGCCACTGAAGCATGCTGGGAGCCTCCTACCCTCTTTAATAAGGGCCCTGGAAGAAACGCATATGCCCTTTTTGACCAAGTGCATCATTGTCGAGGTTCTGCCTCTTCTCCTATACTTTCAGAGGACTTCCCGTCTACCTCCTGAAATCGTATTCCTGGAATTCTGCCCCGCGTTCAAGTCCTCTTTGCAGCCTTACTTCAATATATTTTTGGACGATAGCTGTCATTTATAACTCTGCAGGTTTGTGAATTACAGTGCCCCTGAGCTCCTTTCTTCAACTCGCTTTCTTGTGAGCTGGCCGCAAAACCGCAGGATTGCTTCAGGCCCTAATCTGGTTCCGACACGGCATGCTGAGCCTTTGGCTAATTCCTCTTCCTGGTGGGAAATGAGCGTTAAATTTGTTCGTGCAGACACCTACAGCTAATCTCTCATTGGTTCTCCCTATTCCTGTTCATCTTGTGCAGAAATTGCAAACTGTGCCAAACAGGAGGTTAAAGGCACTGACTCTCCAAGTGGGGAGAGTGTTAGTAAAGCGTCTGGAATGGTAAAACCGAGTACAAGGGGACGAAAACTGAGACGCATTTAAAAAGTTTTCCCGGTCACACGGTGGACCATATTCTGGGTTGCCCATGCATGTTTTACCTGAAGGAAGAATCCCTTCAACCTGGAGAGTTGGGACCCATGGAATGGGTACCACGCAGTATGACTTCAAAGGGTTGCCTTTGCTCACCGAACGTCACCAATGCTATCAGCCCGAAGTGTCCAGCCTTATGTCTCACTCAGCTCGGGGTGTAGATGTGGTAAATCCACGTTGCATCACAAGCCCTGAATGAATTATTTAAGAATTGCTCTCTATTTCACTGTCATTGTGTTTTGTTTTTGTAATTTATTTTGATAATGGAATTTATCGGATTTTCACTGCTGCGTTTATGCCGCTGTACACATGCTTGATTCTCTTATGGAGACATATAAATCCATGGGTTTTCAGATTCTTACTAGTCAGGTATATTCCTAGGCATTGAATATGGGGTGTTGAGTCCATTTCGTGGAGCAAGGAGTAGGTCCTGACTATTACATATTTGCTTATGGAAAGGTATCTGTGCTAATTTCAATCTCTGGTTTTATGCAGCACCACAACTCACCTTTCCCCTTAAGCAAGCATAAGTTGGTTTTCTAAATTTGAGACCCTTTTCTGTTTTGTAATTGAGTTCATGTGCAGCCATGTTTGCATTCCGTGTATTTGAGATATCTTATGGTGTTTCTTTTTCTGTGTGACTTAGTTAACTTAGAATGATCGTACCTGAATCCACTCATTATGCCACGACGGGCCTCATGACATAGATTTCATTGCTGAGTGATATTCCATTGTACGTACGTACAACAACTTCTTTATCCATTTTTTGCTTTCTGGGATATTTCACTTGTACTGTAAATGAGGTTCTTGTAAGCAGAGCCGTCCAAAATTTATGGGTGGCTGTGTCTTTTTGATTTTAATTTCCCTAAGCTATAGAACCATAAGTGGAAGTGCCATAGGCTCCGTTGCTTAGTTTTTTAGGTGTTTGAGGAAACACCATACACTTCTCCAGAGTGGCTGTTGGCAAGTTACATCCCGCCCATCAGCATAACAAGGCTCCCTGTTCTCCATGGCCTGTCCTGCCTTTCTGGATTTTTCACTTTTTTCAGATGTCCCTTTTGACAGGGGAGCAGTGAGACTTCATTGTAATGCAGATTTCTTTACAGGCTTGCTTGTTTGGCCAAAAAGGGCGTATGTGTTTTTTCTTGAATATATTCAGGAAAAAACGCATACGCCCTTTTTGACCAAGTGCATCATTGTCGACTTTCTGTCTCTTTCCTTATGCTTTAAATGCAATTCCAGTCTGCCCCTGAACTCGTTTTCCTGCAATTCTGCCCCGCTTTCAAGTCCTCTACGCAGCCTTACTTCAATACATTTTTGGACAATAGCTGACATTTATAACTCTGCAGGTTTGTGAATGACAGTGCGCCTGAGCTCCTTTCTTCTACTCGCTTTCTTGTGAGCTGGCCGCAAACCCGCAGGATTGCTTCATGCCCTAATCTGGTTCCGGCACAGCATGCTGATCCTTTGGTAAATTCCTCTTCCTGGTGGGAAATGAGTGTTATATTTGAACGTGCAGACACCTAGAGCTAGTCTCTCATTGGTTCTCCCTATTCTTGTTCATCTTGCGCAGAAATTGCAAACAGTGCCAAACAGGAGGTTAAAGGCACTGACTCTCTAAGTGGGGAGAGTATTAGTAAAGGGTCTTCAATCGTGAACCCGAGTAAAAGGGGACGAAAACTGAGATGCATTTGAAAAGGTTTCCCGGTCACACGGTGCACCATACTGTGGGTTTCCCATGCATGTTTTAGCTGAAGGAAGAATCCCTTAAACCTGGGGAGTTGGGACCCATGGAATGGGTACCATGCAGTATGACTTCAAAGGGCCTGCATTTTCTCAACGAACCTCACCAATGCTATCAGGCTGAAGTGTACAGCCTTATGTCTCACTCAGCTCTGGTTGTAGATGTGGTTAATCCAGGTTGCATCACAAGCCCTGAATGAATTATTTAAGAATTGCTCTCTATTTCACTGTCATTGTGTTTGTTTTTGTAATTCATTTTGATAATGGGATTTATCGGATTTTCTCTGCTGCATTCATGCCGCTGTACACACACTTGAGTCTCTTATGGAGACATATAAATCCATGGGTTTGAAGATACTTACTAGTCAGGTGTATTCCTAGGCGTTGAATATGGGGTGTTTAGTCCATTTCGTTGAGCAAGGGCTAGGTCTTGACTATTACATATTTGGCTTATGGAAAGGTATCTGTGCTAATTTCTATCTCTGGTTTTATGCAGCACCCCAACTCACTTTTCCCCTTAAGCAAGCATAAGGTGGTTTTCTAAATTTGAGACCCTGTTCTGTTTTGTAATTCAGTTCATGTGTAGCCAAGTTTACATTCCGTGTATTAGTGATATCTTATGATGTTTCATTTTCTGTGTGACTTATTTCACTTAGAATCATCGTACGTGAATCCACTCATTATGCCGCGACGGGCCTGATGACATAGATTTCATTGGTGAGTGATATTCCTTTGTACGTACGTACCACACTTCTTTATCCATTTTTCGCTTTCTGGGATATTTAACTTGTACCGTAGACGAGGTTCTTGTAAACAGAGCCGTAAACAGAAACTTTGCGGTGGCTGTGTGTTTTTGATTTTAATTTCCCTAAGCTATAGGAAAATAAGTGGTAATGCCGTAGGCTCCGTTGCTTTGTTTTTTAGGTTTTTGAGGAAACACCATACACATCTCCAGAGTGGCTGTTGGCAATTTACATCCCGCCCATCAGCATAACAAGGCTCCCTGTTCTCCATGGCCTGTGCTGCCTTTCTGGATTTTACACTTTTTTCAGATGGCCCTTTTGAACGGGGGGCAGTGAGACTTCATTGTAGTGCAGATTTCTTTAACATGCTTGCTTGGTTGGCCAAAAAGGGCGTATGCGTTTTTTCCTGAATATATTCAGGAAAAAACGCATACGCCCTTTTTGGCCAAGTGCATCATTGTCGACGTTCTGCCTCTTTTCCTATGCTTTAAATGCAATTCCAGTCTACCCCCTGAAATCGTTTTCTTGCAATTCTGCCCCGCTTTCAAGTCCTCTTCACAGCCTTCCTTCAGTATATTTTTGGGTGATAGCTGTCATTTATAACTCTGCAGGTTTGTGAATTACAGTGTCCCTGAGCTCCTTTCTTCAACTCGCTTTCTTGTGAGCTGGCCGCAAACCCGCAGGATTGCTTCAGGCCCTAATCTGGTTCCGGCACGGCATGCTGAGCCTTTGGTTAATTCCTCTTCCTGGTGGGAAATGAGCGTTAAATTTGCCCGTGCAGACACCTTCACACGAGTCTTCATGGTGCCACTTTGCCCCGGTTATCTCGATGGAGGTTGGAGTTGGAGGGCCTCCTCGCTCAAGGTCAGTGTGCCCATGGAGCCAACCCTGCAACTTCAGGGCATGGTTGGGTGTTAGGATCACCACGTGGGGTCCTTTTCCCTTCGGAGGGAGGTGGCCTTTTGGGCTGCTGATTTCCAGGTTTTCAGATACTGCCAGTATCTTGGCCAGATGTGGCGGTGGGCCAAGCCCCTTGGTGACCGTAGTTTATCCTACCTGGAGCGCATTCTTGCATTGTTCCATTTCAAGTGGTCCCAGGTTTTGCACTAATACTCCAATGGCGATTCACCGTTCACCAGGAATGTAAAGGTCAAAGGGTTTAGCTAAATTAGGGAGTTCCAGGGCAAGGGTCTGAATTGACTGCTCTTTCCATTCTTGAAAGGCCACTTCTGCATTCTATTCAAAAGGATCATCATCTTTTCCTTTCAGTGTTTCATATAGAGGCCCAGCTAGTAGACTGTAGTTAGGGATCCAGAAGCAGCAAACCCTGGCCTCCCCAGGAACCCCTAAGCTGTCTTCTAGTTTCAGAAATGGGTAAGGCTGTAAATTGTTTCTTCCCTTTCCTGGGATGGGCTTCTCCGACCTTCTGTGAGAATGAAGCCCAGGCAGGTCACCGTAGTCTGTGATATTTGAGCTTTGTCTTGGACAACTTGTATCCTTTACTGGCTTGGTAGTTCAGAGGTCTCCTTAGTAGGGCTGGCGATCAGAATGTCGTCTGCATATTGAAGGAGTGTTTCCTTTTCCAGAGGTAGAACTTTTAGTTCTTTAGCTGAGCTTTCCCCAAAGATGGTGTGGGAATTTTTGAACCCTTGGGGCAACACGGCCCGGAAGTATTGTTTTAGTTGTATGTTGAGTCCTGCCACTCACAAGCCAAAATTTCTTGTGACTCTGGGACTAATAGAATACAAAAGAAGGCATCATTGAAGACTAATACAGAATACCATGTCCTGGTGGTTGGTAGAATGACCAGCAGTGTGTAGGATTTAGGAACTACTGGAGGTATATCCTCGGTGGCTTCACTGACTGTCCTGACATCCTTTACCAGGACTCCAGCAGCCCATGGGGCTCTCGAGGTCAGGCCAATCCCAGGATATGGAGCTCACCTGGGCAGGTACCCCACCCCCACCCCAGCCCATGGGGCTCTCGTGTTCAGGCCCCTCCCAGGATATGGGGTTCCCTGGGCAGGTTCCCCTGCAGCCCATGGGGCTCTCGTGGTCAGGCCCCTCCCAGGATACAGAGCTACCCTTACAGGTACCATGGCAGGGCTGGGAACACAGGAACCCTGCATATCGCCCTCATTGCAGAGCACTCCCAGCTCACCTGTCACTCAGATCTGACACAGAGCACCTCAGAGCAGGACTTGAACTAACAAACAGCAGCTCCGACAGGTCTGTGACCCTGGGCATCACTCTGTGTGGCCTCCCTCCACCTGGTCTTCCAGAGACTTCCACTGCACCCGGGGCACCAGGCCTCTGTCTCCACCCACCAGCCACCCCTCCTCTCCCTGACTCCTGGGTTCCTCTCATTAGGAGAGGGTTTTCTTGAAGTTGTCTCCCACTCATGGGCCAGATAATATAATTAGAAAACAAGCCAGAGCTGCAGCCCCTTGTCTATCCTGACTCTCAGGAGCCCACACCTGTTCCTTGGACCTGGCCGATTCAGCAAGTTCCAGTTTCTGCAACTGTGAGCCCCTGAGGGGTGATTATTGGCTGGCCTGGGAAGCCCGACCGTGCCGGCCAGCCCTCCCCAGGTGTGCCTGGGTTCAGATCAATATAAACACCGCTCCAGGCAGCAAGAGCCCCTGCAGCTGTGCCTGACGCCATTTTCTCTGCCCTGTCAGCAGTCTTGGGGCTGGACTGGTGGGAGGGAGTGAGAGGCCACGGCTTTGTGGGTGGCCCAGTGTGAGTGGGGCTCTGCTGGACTTTCTGCAGCAGTTGCCAAGATGCCACCTGCTAAAGAAGAGGATGTGTCACCCATACCTGCCGCTGGAATTTCTCCCTGGGCAGAGGTGAGTGAGGAAGAAAGCAGTGGGGGCCGGGACAGCAGGGGTATCTCAGGCAGGGAAATGGAAAGCTTCCAGAAGAGCACCCAGGGCCAGGACCATCCTGGCTGGCCTGCAGGCACCAAGTCGGCTGGCATGCTGTCACTCATGTGGCTCCATGGCCCTTCCTCTAGGCTTTCAAGTCCTTGTACATATTCAGGTGTTTTACCTGGGAAGGGTGGGAACATTTCAGCAGCAGCTGGCCTGGGGCTCAGCCCACGTTTACTCACAGATGCCTCGGCACGGTCCCCCAGCTTTGCAATGAGGACGCTTGTTGCGTGGGGCCTGCTGGCTGAATGGGAGATGATTCCCCACCACTGACCAACTTCAGAATTGTTTACAACTGGAGCAAGTGCCCTGATACGGTTTTCCTCTGTGTAACTGGTGGGTTCTGTTTTTTTTTCTTTTTTTCGTTTTTGGTTCAAGGTAGATTTTATTCCTCTTTTTTGTATTTACAGATATAAGCATGGAAATAATTTATTCATATAAATACATGTATGTGAAGGGAAGAATATTTTTTCTGTTTTACTTTTTGTAATTTGAATTTTATTTTATTTTTTTATACAGCAGGTTCTTTTTGGTTATCTCTTTTATACATATAAATGTATACATGCCAATCCCAATCTCTCAACTCCTCCCACCACCACCCCCCAACAGCTTTCCCCCCTTGGTGTCCATACGTTTGTTGTCTACATCTGTTGCTCTATTTCTGCCTGGCAAAACGGTTCATCTGTACAATTTTTCTAGGTTCCACATATATGCATTAATAGACAAGATTTGTTTTTCTCTTTCTGACTTACTTCACTCTGTATGACAGTCTCTAGATCCATCAACGTCTCTACAAATGACCCAATTTCATTCCTTTTTATGGCTTAGTAATATTCCATTTTATATATGTACCACTTCTTTATGCATTCGTCTGTCTGTGGGCATTTAGGTTGCTTCCATTACCTGGATATTGTAAATAGTGATGCAATGAACATTGCGGTGAATGTCTCTTTTTGATTTATGGTTTTGTCTGGGTATATGCCCAGTAGTGGGATTGCTGTATCATATGGTAATTCTATTCTTAGTTTTATAAGAAACTCCATAATGTTCTCCACAGTGACTGTATCAATTTACATTCCCAACAATAGTGGAAGAGGGTTCCTTATCTCCACACCCTTTCCAGCATTTGTTGTTTGTAGATTTTCTGATGATGCCCATTCTAACAGGTGTGAGGTGATACACCATGGATGAGTCTATTTCGTTGAGCAAAGAGTAGGTCTTGTCTATTACATATTTGGCTTATGGAACGGTATGTGTGCTAATTTCAATCTCTGGTTTTATACAGCACCCAAACTCAACTTTCCCCTTAAGCAAGCATAAGTTTTTATCTAAATGTGAGACTCTGTTCGGCTTTGGAATTCAGTTTATGTGTAGCCAAGTTTACACTCTCTCTATTAGTGATATCTTATGATAATTATCTTTCTCTGTGTGACCTATTTCTCTTAGAATCATCATACTTAAATCCACTCAATTTGCTGCTACAGGCCTGATGACATTGATTTCATTGCTGAGTGATATTCCGTTGTACGTAAGTAGCACAACTCCTTTATCCATTTTTTTCTTTCTGGGATATTTAATTTGTACTGGACTCAAGGTTCTTGTAAACACAGCAGCCCTAAATTTGGTGTTGGCTGTGTCTTGTTGATTTTAATTTTCCTAAGCTATAGGGCCAAAAGTGGAAGTGCCCTAGGGTCTGTAGCTTTGTTTTTCAGATGTTTCAGGATACACCATAAACATCTCCAGAGTGTCTGTTGGCAATTTACATCCCGCCCATCAGCATAACAAGGCTCCCTGTTCTCCATGGCCTGTCCTGTGTTTCTGGTTTTTACACTTTTTTCAGATGGCCCTTTTGACGAATGGGAAATGAGACTTCATTGTAGTGCGGATTTCCATTTCTCGAGTGCTTGGTTGGCCAAAAAGGGCATATGTGTTTTTTCCTGAATATATTCAGGAAAAAATGTTTACGCACTTTTGTCCAAGTGCATCACTGTCAAAGATCTGCCGCTTTTCACATGCTTTAAATGCAATTCCAATCTACCTCCTGAAATATGATTCCTGCAATTCTGCCTCGTTTTCAAGTCCTCTTTGCAGACTTACTTCCATATAATTTTGCCAATAGCTGTCATTTATAACACTGCAGGTTTGTGAATTACAGTGCCCGTGATTTCCTTTCTTAACTCGTTTCCTTGAAAACTGGCCACAGAACCGCAGGTTTGCTTCAGGCCGTAATCAGGGTCCGGCACGGCACTCTGAGACTTTGGTTCATTCCACTTCCTGGTGGGAAATTAGAGTTAAATGTGCCCCTCCAGACACCTGCCTCACTCCTAGCCCCTTGGTGATGTGTGTCCTGTGGTTTGAGGCCACATGTGCTGGGTTCCTCACCTTTGGCTGATGTGGCCCCACTGGTGTGAGGACACTCCTGCCTGGTTCCCATCCCCTTGGTGATGTGGGCCCTCCGGTGAGAGTCTGATCCTGGTTGGGTTCCTCACACTTCTGTGAGGTGGGCCCTCTTCTCTGAGGTCACTCCTGCCTGGCTGGCACACCCCGCCTTGGCGACGTCGGCCCTCTGGTGGGATTTGGTGCCTGCTGGGTGTCTCCTCCCCTCGGTAATGAGGGCCCTCTGGCGTCAGACCCTAACTCCTGGGCTCCCAATATTTTCTGATATGCGCCCTGTGGTTCGAGTACACTCCTGCCAGGTTCCCAACCCCATGGGAATGTGGGCCTTCTGCTCTGAGATCCCAACCGTGGGTTGCTCAGTTTCATGATGAGGGCCCTCTGCTGTGAGTTCTCTCCGGCCTGGATCCCATAGCCTCGCTGCTCCTGGCCACCTGCTGGGAGGTTACAACTGCGGGATTCCTCCCCTTTTTTCTTCTATGGGCCCTGTGTTTTGAGACTCCTCCTGCCTGCCTCACTCCCAGCCCCTTGGTGATGTGTGTCCTCTGGTTTGAGGCCACGTATGCTGGGTCCCTCGCCTTTCGATGATGTGGCCCCACTGGTGTGAGGACACTCCTGCCTGGTTCCTATCCCCTTGATGATGTGGGCCCTCTGGTGAGAGTCTGATCCTGGCTGGGTTCCTCACCCTTCTGTGAGGGGGGCCCTCTGCTGTGAGGTCACTCCTGCCTGGCTGGCACACCCCACCTGGGCAACATCGGCCCTCTTGTGGCAGTTGGAGCCTGCTGGGAACCTCCCCTCGGTGATGGGGGCCCTCTTGCCTCAGGCCCTAACTGCTGGGTACCCACATTTTCTGATACGTGCTAAGTGGTGCGAGGACACTCCTGCGAGGTTCCCATCCCCATGGGCATGTGGGCCTTCTGCTCTAAGGTCCCAACACCTGTGTTGTTCACCGTTTCATGATGTTGGCTCTCTGGTGTTAGTTCACCCAGGCCTAGATCCCATAGCCTCTGTGCTCTGAGCGGCCTGCTGGGAGGTTCCTACTGCTGGATTCCTTACCTTTTTTATTCTTTGGGTCCTGTGTTTTCATGCTCCTACTTCCTGACTCACTCCCAGCCCATTTGTGATGTAGGTCCTCTTGTTTAAGGCCACATGTACCAGTTTCCTCACCTTTATTGATGTGGCCCCACTGGTGTGAGGACACTCCTGCCTGGTTCCCATCCCCTTGGTGATGTGGGCCCTCTGGTGAGAGTCTGATCCTGTCTGGATTCCTCACACTTCTGTGAGGTGGGCCCTCTGCTGTGAGGTAACTCCTGCCTGGCTTGCTCCCATTGCCTTGGTGACGTCGGCCCTCTGGTGGCATTTGGAGCCTGCTGGTAGCCTCCTCTCCTCCGTGATGAGGGCCCTCTGGCGCCAGGCCATAACTGCTGGGTTCCCACATTTTCTGATACGTGCTAAGTTGTGCGAGGACACTCCTGCGAGGTTCCCATCCCCATGGGGATGTGGGCCTTCTGCTCTGAGGTCCCACTGGCTGGGTTGCTCACAGTTTCATGATGTGGGCCCTCTGCTGTGAGTTCACTGTGGCCTGGATCCCATAGACTCCATGCTCTGGGCCACCTGCTGGGAGGTTCAAACTGCTGGATTCCTCACATTTTTTATTCTGTGGGCCCTGTGTTGTTAGGCTACTCCTGCCTGCCTCACTCGGAGCACCTTGGAAATGTGGGTCCTCTGGTTTAGGCCACATGTGCTGGGTTCCTCACCTTTCTATAATGTGGCCACACTGGTGTGAGGACACTCCTGCCTTGTTCCGATCCCCTTGGTGATGTGGGCCCTCTGGTGAGAGTCTTATCCTGGCTGGGTTCCTCACCCTTCTGTGAGGTAGGCCCTCTGCTGTGAGGTCACTCCTGCCTGGCTGGCACACGTCAACGTGGCGACGTGGGCCCTCAGTTGGGAGTTGGTGCCTGCTGGGAGTCTCCTCCCCTCGGTAATGAGGGCCCTCTGGCGTCAGACCCTAACTCCTGGGCTCCCAAAATTTTCTGATGTGCGCCCTGTGGTGCGAGTACACTCCTGCCAGGATCCCAACCCCATGGGAATGTGGGCCTTCTGCTCTAAGGTCCCAACGGCTGGGTTGCTCACAGTTTCATGATGAGGGCCCTCTGTTTTGAGTTCAGTCAGGCCTGGATCCCATAGCCTCGCTGCTCCTGGCCACCTGCTGGGAGGTTCCAACTGCGGGATCCCTCACCTTTTTTACGCTATGGGCCCTCTGTTTGGAGGCTCCTCCTGCCTGCCTCACTCCCAGCCCCTTGGTGATGTGTGTCCTGTAGTTTGAGGCCACGTGTGCTGGGTCCGTCACATTTCGGTGATGTGACCACACTGGTGTGAGAACACTCCTGCCTGGTTTCCATTCCCTTGGTGATGTGGGCCCTCCGGTGAGAGTCTGATCCTCTTTGGGTTCCTCACACTTTTGTGTGGTTGGCCCTCTGCTCTGAGGTCACTCCTGCCTGGCTGGCACACCCTGCATTGGCGACGTCGGCCTTCTGGTAGCAGTTGGAGCTTGCTGGGAGCCTCCTCTCCTCAGTGATGAGGGCCCTCTGGCGTCCGGCCCTAACTGCTGGGCTCCCCACCTTTTCTGATGTGTGCCCACTGGTGCGATGACACTCCTGCTTGGTTCCCTTCCCCATGGGGATGTGGGCCTTGTGCTCTGAGGTTACAACGGCTGGGTTGCTTACAGTATCACGATGAGGGCCCTCTGTTGTGAGTTCATCACTGCCTGGATCCCATAGCCTCGGTGCTCTGGGCCGCCTGCTGGGATGTTCCAACTGCTGGATTCCTCACCTTTTTTATACAATGGGCCATGTGTTTTGAGGTTAATCCTGCCTGCCTCGCTCCGAGACCCATGGTGATGTGGGTCCTCTGGTTTGAGGCCACATGTGCTGGGTACCTCAACTTTCAATGATGTGGCCCCATGGGTGTGAGGACACTCCTGCCTGGTTCCCAGCCCCTTGCTTATGTGGGCACTCTGGTGAGAGTCTGATCTTGACTGGGTTCCTTACCCTTCTGTGAGGTGGGCCCTCTGATGTGAGGTCACTCCTGCCTGGATGGCTCATGTCGCCTTGGCGACGTAGGCCCTCTGTTGGCCACTGAAGCATGCTGGGAGCCTCCTACCCTCTTTAATAAGGGCCCTGGAAGAAACGCATATGCCCTTTTTGACCAAGTGCATCATTGTCGAGGTTCTGCCTCTTCTCCTATACTTTCAGAGGACTTCCCGTCTACCTCCTGAAATCGTATTCCTGGAATTCTGCCCCGCGTTCAAGTCCTCTTTGCAGCCTTACTTCAATATATTTTTGGACGATAGCTGTCATTTATAACTCTGCAGGTTTGTGAATTACAGTGCCCCTGAGCTCCTTTCTTCAACTCGCTTTCTTGTGAGCTGGCCGCAAAACCGCAGGATTGCTTCAGGCCCTAATCTGGTTCCGACACGGCATGCTGAGCCTTTGGCTAATTCCTCTTCCTGGTGGGAAATGAGCGTTAAATTTGTTCGTGCAGACACCTACAGCTAATCTCTCATTGGTTCTCCCTATTCCTGTTCATCTTGCGCAGAAATTCCAAACTGTGCCAAACAGGAGGTTAAAGGCACTGACTCTCCAAGTGGGGAGAGTGTTAGTAAAGCGTCTGGAATGGTAAAACCGAGTACAAGGGGACGAAAACTGAGACGCATTTAAAAAGTTTTCCCGGTCACACGGTGGACCATATTCTGGGTTGCCCATGCATGTTTTACCTGAAGGAAGAATCCCTTCAACCTGGAGAGTTGGGACCCATGGAATGGGTACCACGCAGTATGACTTCAAAGGGTTGCCTTTGCTCACCGAACGTCACCAATGCTATCAGCCCGAAGTGTCCAGCCTTATGTCTCACTCAGCTCGGGGTGTAGATGTGGTAAATCCACGTTGCATCACAAGCCCTGAATGAATTATTTAAGAATTGCTCTCTATTTCACTGTCATTGTGTTTTGTTTTTGTAATTTATTTTGATAATGGGATTTATCGGATTTTCACTGCTGCGTTTATGCCGCTGTACACATGCTTGATTCTCTTATGGAGACATATAAATCCATGGGTTTTCAGATTCTTACTAGTCAGGTATATTCCTAGGCATTGAATATGGGGTGTTGAGTCCATTTTGTGGAGCAAGGAGTAGGTCCTGACTATTACATATTTGCTTATGGAAAGGTATCTGTGCTAATTTCAATCTCTGGTTTTATGCAGCACCACAACTCACCTTTCCCCTTAAGCAAGCATAAGTTGGTTTTCTAAATTTGAGACCCTTTTCTGTTTTGTAATTGAGTTCATGTGCAGCCATGTTTGCATTCCGTGTATTTGAGATATCTTATGGTGTTTCTTTTTCTGTGTGACTTAGTTAACTTAGAATGATCGTACCTGAATCCACTCATTATGCCGCAACGGGCCTCATGACATAGATTTCATTGCTGAGTGATATTCCATTGTACGTACGTACAACAACTTCTTTATCCATTTTTTGCTTTCTGGGATATTTCACTTGTACTGTAAATGAGGTTCTTGTAAGCAGAGCCGTCCAAAATTTATGGGTGGCTGTGTCTTTTTGATTTTAATTTCCCTAAGCTATAGAACCATAAGTGGAAGTGCCGTAGGCTCCGTTGCTTAGTTTTTTAGGTGTTTGAGGAAACACCATACACTTCTCCAGAGTGGCTGTTGGCAAGTTACATCCCGCCCATCAGCATAACAAGGCTCCCTGTTCTCCATGGCCTGTCCTGCCTTTCTGGATTTTTCACTTTTTTCAGATGTCCCTTTTGACAGGGGGGCAGTGAGACTTCATTGTAATGCAGATTTCTTTACAGGCTTGCTTGTTTGGCCAAAAAGGGCGTATGTGTTTTTTCTTGAATATATTCAGGAAAAAACGCATACGCCCTTTTTGACCAAGTGCATCATTGTCGACTTTCTGTCTCTTTCCTTATGCTTTAAATGCAATTCCAGTCTGCCCCTGAACTCGTTTTCCTGCAATTCTGCCCCGCTTTCAAGTCCTCTACGCAGCCTTACTTCAATACATTTTTGGACAATAGCTGACATTTATAACTCTGCAGGTTTGTGAATGACAGTGCGCCTGAGCTCCTTTCTTCTACTCGCTTTCTTGTGAGCTGGCCGCAAACCCGCAGGATTGCTTCATGCCCTAATCTGGTTCCGGCACAGCATGCTGATCCTTTGGTAAATTCCTCTTCCTGGTGGGAAATGAGTGTTATATTTGAACGTGCAGACACCTAGAGCTAGTCTCTCATTGGTTCTCCATATTCCTGTTCATCTTGCGCAGAAATTGCAAACTGTGCCAAACAGGAGGTTAAAGGCACTGACTCTCCAAGTGGGGAGAGTGTTAGTAAAGCATCTGGAATGGTGAACCCGAGTCCCAGGTTTCGAAAATTGAGATGCATTTGAAAACGTTTCCCAATCACACGGTGGACCATACTCTAGGTTTCCCATGCATGTTTTAGCTGAAGGAAGAATCCCTTAAACCTGAAGAGTTGGGAACCATGGAATGGGTACCATGCAGTATGACTTCAAAGGGTCTGTGTTTGCTCACCGAACCTCACCAATGCTATCAGCCCGAAGTGTCCAGCCTTATGTCTCAGCCAGCTCTGGGTGTAGATGTGGTAAATCCAGGTTGCATCACAAGACTTGAATGAATTAATTAAGAATTGCTCTCTATTTCACTGTCATTGGGTTTTGTTTTTGAAATTTATTTTGGTAATGGGATTTATCGGATGTTCACTGCTGCGTTTAGGCCGCTGTACAAATGCTTGATTTCCTTAAGGAGACATATAAATCCATGGGTTTTAAGATTCTTACTTGTCAGGTATCTTCCCAGGCGTTGAATATGGGGTGTTGAGTCCATTTCGTTGAGCAAGGAGTAGGTCTTGTCTATTATATATTTGGCTTATGGAACGGTATCTGTGCTAATTTCAATCTCTGGTTTTCTGCAGCACCCCAACTCACCTTTCCCGTTAAGCAAGCATAAGTTGGTTTTCTAAATTTGAGACCCTGTTCTGTTTTGTAATTCAGTTCATGTGTAGCCAAGTTTACATTCCGTGTATTAGTGATAGCTAATGATGTTTCTTTTTCTGTGTGACTTATTTCTCGTAGAATCATCGTACCTGAATCCACTCATTATGCCGCTACGGGCCTGATGACGTAGATTTCATTGCTGAGTGATATTCCATTGTACGTGCGTACCACAACTTCTTTATCCATTTTTCACATTCTGGGATATTTTACTTGTACCGTAGACGAGGTTCTTGTAAACAGAGCCGTCCCAAACTTTGGGGTGGCTGTGTGTTTTTGATTTTAATTTCCCTAAGCTATAGGACCATAAGTGGAAGTGCCATAGGCTGTGTTGCTTTGTTTCCTACCTGTTTCAGGATACACCATACAATTCTCCAGAGTGGCTGTTGGCAATTTACAACCCGCCCATCAGCATAACAAGGCTCCCTGTTTTCCATGACCTGTCCTGCCTTTCTGGATTTTGCACTTTTTTCAGATGGCCCTTTTGACCGGGGGGCAGTGAGACTTCATTGTAGTTCGGATTTCCATTACACTCTTGCTTGGTTGGACAAAAAGGGCGTATGCGTTTTTTCCTGAATATATTCAGGAAAAAACGCATACGCCCTTTTTGGACAAGTGCATCATTGTCGACATTCTGCCTCTTTTCCTATGCGTTAAGTGCAATTCCAGTCTACCCCCTGAAATCGTTTTCCTGAAATTCTGCCCCGCTTTCAAGTTCTCTTCGAATCCTTACTTCAGTAGATTTTTGGACGATAGCTGTCATTCATAACTCTGCAGGTTTGTGAATTACAGTGCCCCTGATCTCCTTTTTTCAACTCGCTTTCTTGTGAGCTGGCCGCAAAACCGCAGGATTGCTTCAGGCCATAATCACTTTCCGGCAGGGCACGCTGAGCCTTTGGTTAATTCCTCTTCCTGGAGGGAAATGGGCGTTCCATTTGCCCGTGCAGACACCTACAGCTAGTCTCTCATTGCTTCTCCCTATTCCTGTTCATCTTGTGCAGAAATTGCAAACTGTGCCAAACAGGAGGTTAAAGGCACTGACTCTCCAAGTGGGGAGAGTGTTAGTAAAGCGTCTGGAATGGTGAACCCGAGTACCAGGGGCGAAAACTGAGATGCATTTGAAAACGTTTCCCAGTCAAACGGTGGTCCATACTCTGGGTTTCCCATGCATGTTTTAGCTGAAGGAAGAATCCCTTACACCTGGAGAGTTGGGACCCATAGAATGGGTACCATGCAGTATGACTTCAAAGGGTCTGCATTGCTCACCGAAACTCACCAATGCTATCATCCCGAAGTGTTCGGCCTTATGTCTCACCCAGCTCTGGGTGTAGATGTGGTAAATCCAGGTTGCATCACAAGCCCTGAATGAATGATTTAAGAATTGCTCTCTATTTCACTGTCATTGTGTTTTGTTTTTGAAATTTATTTTGATAATGGGATTTATCGGATTTTCACTGCTATGTTTAGGCCGCTGTATACACGCTTGATTTCCTTAAGGAGACATATAAATCCATGGGTTTTAAGATTCTTACTTGTCAGGTATCTTCCCAGGCGTTGAATATGGGGTGTTGAGTCCATTTCGTTGAGCAAGGAGTAGGTCTTGTCTATTATATATTTGGCTTATGGAACAGTATCTGTGCTAATTTCAATCTCTGGTTTTATGCAGCACCCCAACTCACCTTTCCCCATAAGCAAGCATAAGTTGGTTTTCTAAATTTGAGACCCTGTTCTGTTTTGTAATTCAGTTCATGTGTAGCCAAGGTTACATTCAGTGTATTAGTGATATCTTATGATGTTTCTTTATCTGTTTGACTTATTTCTCGTAGAATCATCGTACCTGAATCCACTCATTATGCCGCTAAGGGTCTGATGACGTAGATTTCATTGCTGAGTGATATTCCATTGTACGTGCGTACCACAACTTCTTTATCCATTTTTTGCTTTCTCGGATATTTAACATGTACCGTAGACGAGGTTCTTGTAAACAGAGCCGTCCCAAATTTTCGGGTGGCTGTGTCTTTCTGATTTTAATATCCCTAAGCTATAGGACCATAAGTGGAAGTGCCATAGGCTGTGTTGCTTTGTTTCCAACCTGTTTCAGGAAACACCATAAACATCTTCAGAGTGGCTGTTGGCAATTTATATCCCGCCCATCAGCATAACAAGGCTCCCTGTTCTCCATGACCTGTCCTGCCTTTCTGGATTTTACACTTTTTTCAGATGGCCCTTTTGACCGGTGGGCAGTGAGACATCTTTGTAGTGCAGATTTCCTTTACACGCTTGCTTGGTTGGCCAAAAAGGGCGTATACGTTTTTTCCTGAATATATTCAGGAAAAAACGCATACGCCCTTTTTGGCCAAGTGCATCATTGTCGACATTCTGCCTCTTTTCCTATGCTTTAAGTGCAATTCCAGCCTACCCCCTGAAATCGTTTTCCTGAAATTCTGCCCCGCTTTCAAGTCCTCTCCGAAGTCTTACTTCAATACATTTTTGGATGATAGCTGTCATTCATAACTCTGCAGGTTTGTGAATTGCAGTGCCCCTGAGCTCCTTTCTTCAACTCTTTTTCTTGTGAGCTGGCCGCAAAACCGCAGGATTGCTTCAGGCCATAATCTCTTTCCGGGTAGGAACGCTGAGCCTTTGTTTAATTCCTTTTCCTGTTCGGAAATGAGCGTTCCATTTGCCTGTGCAGGCACCTACAGCTAGTCTCTCATTGGTTCTCCCTATTCCTGTACATCTTGCGCAGAAATTGCAAACTGTGCCAAACAGGAGGTTAATGGCACTGACTCTCCAAGTGGGGAGAGTGTTAGTAAAGCGTCTGGAATGGTGAACCCGAGTACCAGGGGACGAAAACTGAGATGAATTTGAAAACGTTTCCTGGTCACACAGTGCACAGTACTGTGGGTTTCCCATGCATGTTTTAGCTGAAGGAAGAATCCCTTAAACCTGGAGAGTTGGGACCCATGGAATGAGTATCATGCAGTATGACTTCAAAGGGTCTGCGTTTGCTCACCGAACCTCACCAAAGCTATCAGCCCGAAGTGCCCAGCCTTATGTCTCACCCAGCTCTGGGTGTAGATGTGGTAAATCCAGGTTGCATCATAAGCCCTGAATCAATTATTTAAGAATTGCTCTCTATTTCACTGTCATTGTGTTTTGTTTTTGAAATTTATTTTGATAATGGGATTTATCGGATTTTCACTGCTGCGTTTAGGCCGATGTACAGACATTTGTTTTCCTTATGGAGACATATAAATCCATGGGTTTTAAGATTCTTACTTGTCAGATATATTCCCAGGCGTTGAATATGGGGTGTTGAGTCTATTTCGCTGAGCAAGGAGTAGGTCTTGTCTATTATATATTTGGCTTATGGAACGGTATCTGTGCTAATTTCAATCTCTGTTTTTATGCAGCACCCCAACTCACCTTTCCCCATAAGCAAGCATAAGTTGGTTGTCTCAATTTGAGACCCTTTTCTGTTTTGTAATTCAGTTCATGTGTAGCCAAGTTTACATTCCGTGTATTAGTCATATATTATGATGTTTCTTTTTCTGTGTGACTTATTTCTCGTAGAATCATCGTACCTGAATCCACTAATTATGGCGCTACGGGCCTGATGACGTAGATTTCATTGCTGTGTGATATTCCATTGTACGTACGTAGCACTACTTCTTTATCCATTTTTTGCTTTCTCAGATATTTAATTTGTACCGTAGACGAGGTTCCTGTAAACGGAGCCGTCCCAAACTTTGGGGTGGCTGTGTGTTTTTGATTTTAATTTCCCTAAGCTATAGATCCATAAGTGGAAGTGCAATAGGCTGTGTTGTTTTGTTTCCTACGTGTTTCAGGAAACACCATACACTTCTCCAGAGTGGCTGTTGGCAATTTACATCCTGCCCATCAGCATAACAAGGCTCCCTGTTCTCCATGACCTGTCCTGCCTTTCTGGATTTTACTCTTTTTTCAGATGGCCCTTTTGACCGGGGGGCAGTGAGACTTCATTGTAGTGCAGATTTCCTTTACACTCTTGCTTGGTTGACCAAAAAGTGCGTATGCGTTTTTTCCTGAATATATTCAGGAAAAAATTCATACGCCCTTTATGGCCAAGTGCATCATTGTCGACATTCTGCCTCATTTCCTATGCTTCAAGTGCAATTCCAGTCTACCCCCTGAAATAGTTTTCCAGAAATTCTGCTCCGCTTTCAAGTCCTCTTCGAAGACTTACTTCAATACATTTTTGGACGATAGCTGTCATTCATAACTCTGCAGGTTTGTGAATTACAGTGGCCCTGAGCTCCTTTCTTCAACTCACTTTCTTGTGAGCTGGCTACAAAACCGCAGGATTGCTTCAGGCCCTAATCTGTTTCCGGCAGGGCACGCTGAGCCTTTGGTTAATTCCTCTTCCTGGTGGGACATGAGCGTTCCATTTGCCCGTGCAGACACGACAGCTAGTCTCTCATTGGTTCTCCCTATTCCTGTTCATCTTGCGCAGAAATTGCAAACTGTGCCAAACAGGAGTTTAAAGGCACTGACTCTCCAAGTGGGGAGAGTGTTAGTAAAGCGTCTGGAATGGTGAACCTGAGTACCAGCGTTCGAAAACTGAGATGCATTTGAAAACGTTTCCCAATCACACGGTGGACCATACTCTGGGTTTCCCATGCATGTTTTAGCTGAAGGAAGAATCCCTTAAACCTGGAGAGTTGGGACCCATGGAATGGGTACCATGCACTATGACTTCAAAGGGTCTGCGTTTGCTCAACGAACCTCACCAAAGCTATCAGCCCGAAGTGTCCAGCCTTATATCTCACCCAGCTCTGGGTGTATATGTGGTAAATCCAGGTTTCATCACAAGCCCTGAATGAATGATTTAAGAATTGCTCTCTATTTCACTGTCATTGTGTTTTGTTTTTGAAATTTATTTTGATAATTGGATTTATCGGATTTTCACTGCTGCGTTTATGCCGCTGTACACACGCTTGATTTCCTTGTGGAGACATATAAATCCATGGGTTTTAAGATTCTTACTTGTCAGGTATATTCCCAGGCGTTGAATATGGAGTGTTGAGTCTATTTCGTTGAGAAAGTAGTAGGTCTTGTCTATTATATATTTGGCTTATGGAAAGGTATCTGTGCTAATTTCAAACTCTGGTTTTATGCAGCACCCCAACTCACCTTTCCCCATAAGCAAACATAAGTTGGTTTTCTAAATTTGATACCATGTTCTGTTTTGTAGTTCAGTTCATGTGTAGTCAAATTTACATTCCGTGTATTAGTGATATCTTATGATGTTTCTTTTTCTGTGTGACTTATTTCTCGTAGAATCATCGTACCTGAACCCACTCATTATGCCGATACGGGCCTGATGACGTAGATTTCATTGCTGAGTGATATTCCATTGTACGTGCATACCACAACTTCTTTATCCATTTTTTGCTTTCTCGGATATTTAACTTGTACCGTAGACGAGGTTCTTGTAAACAGAGACGTCCCAAACATTGGGGTGGCTGTGTGTTTTTGATTTTAATTTCCATATGCTATAGGACCATAAGTGGAAGTGCCATAGGCTGTGTTGCTTTGTTTCCTATGTGTTTCAGGAAACACCATACACTTCTCCAGAGTAGCTGTTGGCAATTTACATCCCGCCCATCAGCATAGCAAGGCTCCCTGTTCTCCATGACCTGTCCTGCCTTTCTGGATTTTACACGTTTTTCAGATGGCCCTTTTGACCGCTGGGCAGTGAGACTTCATTGTAGTGCAGATTTCCTTTACACGCCGGCCTGATTGGCCAAAAAGGGCGTATGCGTTTTTTCATGAATATATTCAGGAAAAAACGCATACGCCCTTTTTGTCCAAGTGCATCATTGTCGACATTCTGCCTCTTTTCCTATGCTTTAATTGCAATTCCAGCCTACCCCCTGAAATCGTATTCCTGAAATTCTGTCCCGCTTTCAAGTCCTCTTCGAACACTTACTTCAGTACATTTTTGGACGATAGCTGTCATTCATAACTCTGCAGGTTTGTGAATTACAGTGCCCCTGAGCTCCTTTCTTCAACTCGCTTTCTTGTGAGCTGGCCGCAAAACCGCAGGATTGCTTCAGGCCCTAATCTCTTTCTGGCAGGGCATGCTGAGACTTTGGTTAATTCCTCTTCCTGGTGGGAAATGAGCGTTCCATTTGCCCATGCAGACACCTACAGCTAGTCTCTCATTGGTTCTCCCTATTCCTGTTCATCTTTCGCAGAAATTGCAAACTGTGCCAAACAGGAGGTTAAAGTCCCTGACTCTCCAAGTGGGGAGAGTGTTAGTAAAGCGTCTGGAATGGTGAACCCGAGCACCAGGGTTCGAAAACTGAGATGCATTTGGAAACGTTTCCCAATCACACGGTGGACCATATTCTGGGTTTCCCATGCATGTTTTAGCTGAAGGAAGAATCCCATAAACCTGGAGAGTTGGGACCCATGGAATGGGTACCATGCAGTATGACTGCAATGGGTCTGCGTTTGCTCACCGAACCTCACCAATGCTATCAGCCCGAAGTGTCCAGCCTTATGTCTCACCCAGTTCTGGTTGTAGATGTGGTAAATCCAGGTTGCATCACAAGCCCTCAATGAATTATTTAAGAATTGCTCTCTATTTCACTGTCATTGTGTTTTGTTTTTGAAATTTATTTTGATAATGGGAATTATCGGATTTTCACTGCTGGGTTTAGGCCGCTGTACACACGCCTGATGTCCTTATGGAGACATATAAATCCATGGGTTTTAAGATTCTTAATTGTCAGGTATATTCCCAGTCGTTGAATATGGGGTGTTGAGTCCATTTCGTTGAGCAAGGAGTAGGTATTGTCTATTATATATTTGGCTTACGGAATGGTATCTGTGCTAATTTCAATCTCTGCTTTTATGCAGCACCCCAACTCACCTTTCCCCATAAGCAAGCATCAGTTGGTTTTCTCAATTTGAGACCCTGTTCTGTTTTGTAATTCAGTTCATGTGTGGCCAAGTTTACATTCCGTGTATTAGTGATATCTTATGATGTTTCTTTTTCTGTGTGACTTATTTCTCGTAGAATCATCGTACCTGAATCCACTCATTATGCCGCTACAGGCCTGATGACGTAGATTTCATTGCTGAGTGATATTCCATTGTACGTGCGTACCAGAACTTCTTTATCCATTTTTTGCTTTCTCGGACATTTAGCTTGTAACATAGACGAGGTTCTTGTAAACAGCGCCGTCCCAAATTTTGGGGTGGCTGTGTGTTTTTGATTTTAATTTCTCTAAGCTATAGGACCATAAGTGGAAGTGCCATAGGCTGTGTTGCTTTGTTTCCTACGTGTTTCAGGAAACACCATACACTTCTCCAGAGTGGCTGTTGGCAATTTACATCCCGCCCATCAGCATAACAAGGCTCTCTGTTCTTCATGACCTGTCGTGCCTTCCTGGAATTTACACTTTTTTCAGATGACCCTTTGGACCGGGGGGCAGTGAGACTTCATTGTAGTGCAGATTTCTTTACACGCTTGCTTGGTTGGACAATAAGGGCGTATGCGTTTTTTCCTGAATATATTCAGGAAAAAACGCATACGCCCTTTTTGGCCAAGTGCATCATTGTCGACATTCTGCCTCTTTTCCTATGTTTTAAGTGCAATTCCAGTCTACCCCCTGAAATCGTTTTCCTGAAATTCTGCCCCGCTTTCAAGTCCTCTTCGAAGACTTACTTCAGTACATTTTTGGACGATAGCTGTCATTCATAACTCTGCAGGTTTGTGAATTACAGTGCCCCTGAGCTCCTTTCTTCAACTGGCCTTCTTGTGAGCCTGCCGCAAAACCGCAGGATTGCTTCAGGCCCTAATCTGTTTCCGGCAGGGCATGCTGAGGCTTTGGTTAATTCCTCTTCTTGGAGGGAAATGAGCCTGCATTTGCCCGTGCAGACACCTACAGCTAGTCTCTCATTGGTTCTCCCTATTCCTGTTCATCTTGCCCAGAAATTGCAAACTGTGCCAAAGAGGAGTTTAAAGGCACTGACTCTCCAAGTGGGGAGAGTGTTAGTAAAGCATCTCTAATGGTGAACCCGAGTACCAGGGTTCGAAAACTCAGATGCATTTGAAAACGTTTCCCAATCACACGGTGGACCATACTCTGGGTTTCCCATGCATGTTTTAGCTGAAGGAAGAATCCCTTAAACCTGGAGAGTTGGGACCCATGGAATGGGTACCATGCAGTATGACTTCAAAGGGTCTGCATTTGCTCATCGAACCTCACCAATGCTATCAGCCCGAAGTGTCCAGCCTTATGTCTCACTCAGCTCTGGGTGTAGATGTGGTAAATCCAGGTTGCATCACAAGCCCTGAATGAATTATTTAAGAATTGCTCTCTATTTCACTGTCATTGTGTTTGTTTTTGTAATTCATTTTGATAATGGGTTTTATCGGATTTTCTCTGCTGCATTCATGCCGCTGTACACACACTTGAGTCTCTTATGGAGACATATAAATCCATGGGTTTGAAGGTTCTTACTAGTCATGTGTAATCCTAGGCGTTGAATATGGGGTGTTTAGTCCATTTCGTTGAGCAAGGGCTAGGTCTTGACTATTACATATTTGGCTTATGGAAAGGTATCTGTGCTAATTTCTATCTCTGGTTTTATGCAGCACCACAACTCACCTTTCCCCTTAAGCAAGCATAAGTTGGTTTTCTAAATTTGAGACCCTGTTCTGTTTTGTAATTCAGTTCATGTGTAGCCAAGTTTACATTCCGTGTATTAGTGATATCTTATGATGTTTCATTTTCTGTGTGACTTATTTCACTTAGAATCATCGTACCTGAATCCACTCATTATGCCGCGATGGGCCTGATGACATAGATTTCATTGGTGAGTGATATTCCTTTGTACGTACGTACCACACTTCTTTATCCATTTTTCGCTTTCTGGGATATTTAACTTGTACCGTAGACGAGGTTCTTGTAAACAGAGCCGTAAACAGAAAGTTTGCGGTGGCTGTGTGTTTTTTATTTTAATTTCCCTAAGCTATAGGAAAATATGTGGTAATGCCGTAGGCTCCGTTGCTTTGTTTTTTAGGTTTTTGAGGAAACACCATACACATCTCCAGAGTGGCTGTTGGCAATTTACATCCCGCCCATCAGCATAACAAGGCTCCCTGTTCTCCATGGCCTGTGCTGCCTTTCTGGATTTTACACTTTTTTCAGATGGCCCTTTTGAACGGGGGGCAGTGAGACTTCATTGTAGTGCAGATTTCTTTAACATGCTTGCTTGGTTGGCCAAAAAGGGCGTATGCGTTTTTTCCTGAATATATTCAGGAAAAAACGCATACGCCCTTTTTGGCCAAGTGCATCATTGTTGACGTTCTGCCTCTTTTCCTATGCTTTAAATGCAATTCCAGTCTACCCCCTGAAATCGTTTTCTTGCAATTCTGACCCGCTTTCAAGTCCTCTTCGCAGCCTTCCTTCAATATATTTTTGGGTGATAGCTGTCATTTATAACTCTGCAGGTTTGTGAATTACAGTGCCCCTGAGCTCCTTTCTTCAACTCGCTTTCTTGTGAGCTGGCCGCAAACACGCAGGATTGCTTCAGGCCCTAATCTGGTTCCGGCACGGCATGCTGAGCCTTTGGTTAATTCCTCTTCCTGGTGGGAAATGAGCGTTAAATTTGCCCGTGCAGACACCTTCACACGAGTCTTCATGGTGCCACTTTGCCCCGGTTATCTCTATGGAGGTTGGAGTTGGAGGGCCTCCTCACTCAAGGTCAGTGTGCCCATGGAGCCAACCCTGCAACTTCAGGGCATGGTTGGGTGTTAGAATCACCACGTGGGGTCCTTTTCCCTTAGGAGGGAGGTGGCCTTTTGGGCTGCTGATTTCCAGGTTTTCAGATACTGCCAGTATCTTGGCCAGATGTGGCGGTGGGCCAAGCCCCTTGGTGACCGTAGTTTATCCTACCTGGAGCGCATTCTTGCATTGTTCCATTTCAAGTGGTCCCAGGTTTTGCACTAATACTCCAATGGCGATTCACCATTCGCCAGGAATGTAAAGGTCAAAGGGTTTAGCTAAATTAGGGAGTTCCAGGGCAAGGGTCTGAATTGACTGCTCTTTCCATTCTTGAAAGGCCACTTCTGCATTCTATTCAAAAGGATCATCATCTTTTCCTTTCAGTGTTTCATATAGAGGCCCAGCTAGTAGACTGTAGTTAGGGATCCAGAAGCAGCAAACCCTGGCCTCCCCAGGAACCCCTAAGCTGTCTTCTAGTTTCAGAAATGGGTAAGGCTGTAAATTGTTTCTTCCCTTTCCTGGGATGGGCTTCTCCGACCTTCTGTGAGAATGAAGCCCAGGCAGGTCACCGTAGTCTGTGATATTTGAGCTTTTTCTTGGACAACTTGTATCCTTTATTGGCTTGGTAGTTCAGAGGTCTCCTTAGTAGGGCTGGCGATCAGAATGTCATCTGCATATTGAAGGAGTGTTTCCTTTTCCAGAGGTAGAACTTTTAGTTCTTTAGCTGAGCTTTCCCCAAAGATGGTGTGGGAATTTTTGAACCCTTGGGGCAACACGGCCCGGAAGTATTGTTTTAGTTGTATGTTGAGTCCTGCCACTCACAAGCCAAAATTTCTTGTGACTCTGGGACTAATAGAATACAAAAGAAGGCATCATTGAAGACTAATACAGAATACCATGTCCTGGTGGTTGGTAGAATGACCAGCAGGGTGTAGGATTTAGGAACTACTGGAGGTATATCCTCGGTGGCTTCACTGACTGTCCTGACATCCTTTACCAGGACTCCAGCAGCCCATGGGGCTCTCGAGGTCAGGCCAATCCCAGGATATGGAGCTCACCTGGGCAGGTACCCCACCCCCACCCCAGCCCATGGGGCTCTCGTGTTCAGGCCCCTCCCAGGATATGGGGTTCCCTGGGCAGGTTCCCCTGCAGCCCATGGGGCTCTCGTGGTCAGGCCCCTCCCAGGATACAGAGCTACCCTTGCAGGTACCATGGCAGGGCTGGGAACACAGGAACCGTGCATATCGCCCTCATTGCAGAGCACTCCCAGCTCACCTGTCACTCAGATCTGACACAGAGCACCTCAGAGCAGGACTTGAACTAACAAACAGCAGCTCCGACAGGTCTGTGACCCTGGGCATCACTCTGTGTGGCCTCCCTCCACCTGGTCTTCCAGAGACTTCCACTGCACCCGGGGCACCAGGCCTCTGTCTCCCCCACCAGCCACCCCTCCTCTCCCTGACTCCTGGGTTCCTCTCATTAGGAGAGGGTTTTCTTGAAGTTGTCTCCCACTCATGGGCCAGATAATATAATTAGAAAACAAGCCAGAGCTGCAGCCCCTTGTCTATCCTGACTCTCAGGAGCCCACACCTGTTCCTTGGACCTGGCCGATACAGCAAGTTCCAGTTTCTGCAACTGTGAGCCCCTGAGGGGTGATTATTGGCTGGCCTGGGAAGCCCGACCGTGCCGGCCAGCCCTCCCCAGGTGTGCCTGGGTTCAGATCAATATAAACACCGCTCCAGGCAGCAAGAGCCCCTGCAGCTGTGCCTGACGCCATTTTCTCTGCCCTGTCAGCAGTCTTGGGGCTGGACTGGTGGGAGGGAGTGAGAGGCCACGGCTTTGTGGGTGGCCCAGTGTGAGTGGGGCTCTGCTGGACTTTCTGCAGCAGTTGCCAAGATGCCACCTGCTAAAGAAGAGGATGTGTCACCCATACCTGCCGCTGGAATTTCTCCCTGGGCAGAGGTGAGTGAGGAAGAAAGCAGTGGGGGCCGGGACAGCATGGATATCTCAGGCAGGGAAATGGAAAGCTTCCAGAAGAGCACCCAGGGCCAGGACCATCCTGGCTGGCCTGCAGGCACCAAGTCGGCTGGCATGCTGTCACTCATGTGGCTCCATGGCCCTTCCTCTAGGCTTTCAAGTCCTTGTACATATTCAGGTGTTTTACCTGGGAAGGGTGGGAACATTTCAGCAGCAGCTGGCCTGGGGCTCAGCACACGTTTACTCACAGATGCCTCGGCACGGTCCCCCAGCTTTGCAATGAGGACGCTTGTTGCGTGGGGCCTGCTGGCTGAATGTGGGATGATTCCCCACCACTGACCAACTTCAGAATTGTTTACAACTGGAGCAAGTGCCCTGATACGGATTTCCTCTGTGTAACTGGTGGGTTCTGTTTTTTTTTCGTTTTTGTTTCAAGGTAGATTTTATTCCTCTTTTTTGTATTTACAGATATAAGCATGGAAATAATTTATTCATATAAATACATGTATGTGAAGGGAAGAATATTTTTTCTGTTTTACTTTTTGTAATTTGAATTTTATTTTATTTTTTTATACAGCAGGTTCTTTTTGGTTATCTATTTTATACATATAAAGGTATACATGCCAATCCCAGTCTCTCAACTCCTCCCACCACCACACCCCAACAGCTTTCCCCCCTTGGTGTCCATACGTTTGTTGTCTACATCTGTTGCTCTATTTCTGCCTGGCAAAACGGTTCATCTGTACAATTTTTCTAGGTTCCCCATATAGGCATAAATAGACAAGATTTGTTTTTCTCTTTCTGACTTACTTCACTCTGTATGACAGTCTCTAGATCCATCAACATCTCTACAAATGACCCAATTTCATTCCTTTTTATGGCTTAGTAATATTCCATTTTATATATGTACCACATCTTTATGCATTCGTCTGTCTGTGGGCATTTAGGTTGCTTCCATTACCTGGATATTGTAAATAGTGATGCAATGAACATTGCGGTGAATGTCTCTTTTTGATTTATGGTTTTGTCTGGGTATATGCCCAGTAGTGGGATTGCTGTATCATATGGTAATTCTATTCTTAGTTTTATAAGAAACTCCATAATGTTCTCCACAGTGACTGTATCAATTTACATTCCCAACAATAGTGGAAGAGGGTTCCTTATCTCCACACCCTTTCCAGCATTTGTTGTTTGTAGATTTTCTGATGATGCCCATTCTAACAGGTGTGAGGTGATACACCATGGATGAGTCTATTTCGTTGAGCAAAGAGTAGGTCTTGTCTATTACATATTTGGCTTATGGAACGGTATGTGTGCTAATTTCAATCTCTGGTTTTATACAGCACCCCAACTCAACTTTCCCCTTAAGCAAGCATAAGTTTTTATCTAAATGTGAGACTCTGTTCGGTTTTGGAATTCAGTTTATGTGTAGCCAAGTTTACACTCTCTCTATTAGTGATATCTTATGATAATTATCTTTCTCTGTGTGACCTATTTCTCTTAGAATCATCATACTTAAATCCACTCAATTTGGTGCTACAGGCCTGATGACATTGATTTCATTGCTGAGTGATATTCCGTTGTACGTAAGTAGCACAACTCCTTTATCCATTGTTTTCTTTCTGGGATATTTAATTTGTACTGGACTCAAGGTTCTTGTAAACACAGCAGCCCTAAATTTTGTGTTGGCTGTGTCTTGTTGATTTTAATTTTCCTAAGCTATAGGGCCAAAAGTGGAAGTGCCCTAGGGTCTGTAGCTTTGTTTTTCAGATGTTTCAGGATACACCATAAACATCTCCAGAGTGTCTGTTGGCAATTTACATCCCGCCCATCAGCATAACAAGGCTCCCTGTTCTCCATGGCCTGTCCTGTGTTTCTGGTTTTTACACTTTATTCAGATGGCCCTTTTGACGAATGGGAAATGAGACTTCATTGTAGTGCGGATTTCCATTTCTCGAGTGCTTGGTTGGCCAAAAAGGGCATATGTGTTTTTTCCTGAATATATTCAGGAAAAAATGTTTACGCACTTTTGTCCAAGTGCATCAGTGTCAAAGATCTGCCGCTTTTCACATGCTTTAAATGCAATTCCAATCTACCTCCTGAAATATGATTCCTGCAATTCTGCCTCGTTTTCAAGTCCTCTTTGCAGACTTACTTCCATATAATTTTGCCAATAACTGTCATTTATAACACTGCAGGTTTGTGAATTACAGTGCCCGTGATTTCCTTTCTTAACTCGTTTCCTTGAAAACTGGCCACAGAACCGCAGGTTTGCTTCAGGCCGTAATCAGGGTCTGGCACGGCACTCTGAGACTTTGGTTCATTCCACTTCCTGGTGGGAAATTAGAGTTAAATGTGCCCCTCCAGACACCTGCCTCACTCCTAGCCCGTTGGTGATGTGTGTCCTCTGGTTTGAGGCCACATGTGCTGGGTTCCTCACCTTTGGCTGATGTGGCCCCACTGGGGTGAGGACACTCCTGCCTGGTTCCCATCCCCTTGGTGATGTGGGCCCTCCGGTGAGAGTCTGATCCTGGTTGGGTTCCTCACACTTCTGTGAGGTGGGCCCTCTTCTCTGAGGTCACTCCTGCCTGGCTGGCACACCCCGCCTTGGCGACGTCGGCTCTCTGGTGGGATTTGGTGCCTGCTGGGTGTCTCCTCCCCTCGGTAATGAGGGCCCTCTGGCGTCAGGCCCTAACTCCTGGGCTCCCAATATTTTCTGATATGCACCCTGTGGTTCGAGTACACTCCTGCCAGGTTCCCAACCCCATGGGAATGTGGGACTTCTGCTCTGAGGTCCCAACCGTGGGTTGCTCAGTTTCATGATGAGGGCCCTCTGCTGTGAGTTCTCTCCGGCTTGGATCCCATAGCCTCGCTGCTCCTGGCCACCTGCTGGGAGGTTCCAACTGCGGGATTCCTCACCTGTTTTCTTCTATGGACCCTCTGTTTTGAGACTCCTCCTGCCTGCCTCACTCCCAGCCCCTTGGTGATGTGTGTCCTCTGGTTTGAGGCCATGTATGCTGGGTCCCTCGCCTTTCGATGATGTGGCCCCACTGGTGTGAGGACACTCCTGCCTGGTTCCTATCCCCTTGATGATGTGGGCCCTCTGGTGAGAGTCTGATCCTGGCTGGGTTCCTCACCCTTCTGTGAGGGGGGCCCCCTGCTGTGAGGTCACTCCTGCCTGGCTGGCACACCCCACCTGGGCAACATCGGCCCTCTTGTGGCAGTTGGAGCCTGCTGGGAACCTCCCCTCGGTGATGGGGGCCCTCTTGCCTCAGGCCCTAACTGCTGGGTACCCACATTTTCTGATACGTGCTAAGTGGTGCGAGGACACTCCTGCGAGGTTCCCATCCCCATGGGCATGTGGGCCTTCTGCTCTAAGGTCCCAACACCTGTGTTGTTCACCGTTTCATGATGTTGGCTCTCTGGTGTTAGTTCACCCAGGCCTAGATCCCATAGCCTCTGTGCTCTGAGCGGCCTGCTGGGAGGTTCCTACTGCTGGATTCCTTACCTTTTTTATTCTTTGGGTCCTGTGTTTTCATGCTCCTACTTCCTGACTCACTCCCAGCCCATTTGTGATGTAGGTCCTCTGGTTTAAGGCCACATGTACCGGTTTCCTCACCTTTATTGATGTGGCCCCACTGGTGTGAGGACACTCCTGCCTGGTTCCCATCCCCTTGGTGATGGGGGCCCTCTGGTGAGAGTCTGATCCTGTCTGGATTCCTCACACTTCTGGGAGGTGGGCCCTCTGCTGTGAGGTCACTCCTGCCTGGCTGGCACACGTCACCTTGGCGATGTGGGCCCTCAGTTGGGAGTTGGTGCCTGCTGGGAGTCTCCTCCCCTCGGTAATGAGGGCCCTCTGGCGTCAGGCCCTAACTCATGGGCTCCCAAAATTTTCTGATGTGCGCCCTGTCGTGCGAGTACACTCCAGCCAGGGTCCCATCCCCATGGGGATGTGGGCTTTCTGCCCTGAGGTCCCAACGTCTGGGTTGCTCACAGTGTCAGAATGTGGGCCCTCTGCTGTGAGTTCACTCCGGCATGGATCCCATAGCCTCGGTGCTCTGGGCCACCTGCTTGGAACTTCCAACTGCGGGGTTCCTCACCTTTTTTATTCTATGGGCGCTCTGTTGTGAGTCTCCTCCTGCATGCCTCACTCCCAGCCCTTTCGTGATGTGTGTCCCCTTGTTTGAGGCCACATGTGCTGTGTTCCTCACCTTTCGCTGATGTGGCCCCACTGGTGTGAGGACACTCCTGCCTGGTTTCCATCCCCTTGGTGATGTGGGCGCTCTGGTTAGAGTCTGATCCTGTTTGGGCTCCTCACACTTCTGTGAGGTGGGCCCTCTGCTGTGAGGTAACTCCTGCCTGGCTTGCTCCCATTGCCTTGGTGACGTCGGCCCTCTGGTGGCATTTGGAGCCTGCTGGTAGCCTCCTCTCCTCCGTGATGAGGGCCCTCTGGCGCCAGGCCATAACTGCTGGGTTCCCACATTTTCTGATACGTGCTAAGTTGTGCGAGGACACTCCTGCGAGGTTCCTATCCCCATGGGGATGTGGGCCTTCTGCTCTGAGGTCCCACTGGCTGGGTTGCTCACAGTTTCATGATGTGGGCCCTCTGCTGTGAGTTCACTGTGGCCTGGATTCCATAGACTCCATGCTCTGGGCCACCTGCTGGGAGGTTCAAACTGCTGGATTCCTCACATTTTTTATTCTGTGGGCCCTGTGTTGTTAGGCTACTCCTGCCTGCCTCACTCGGAGCACCTTGGAAATGTGGGTCCTCTGGTTTAGGCCACATGTGCTGGGTTCCTCACCTTTCTATAATGTGGCCACACTGGTGTGAGGACACTCCTGCCTTGTTCCGATCCCCTTGGTGATGTGGGCCCTCTGGTGAGAGTCTTATCCTGGCTGGGTTCCTCACCCTTCTGTGAGGTAGGCCCTCTGCTGTGAGGTCACTCCTGCCTGGCTGGCACACGTCAACGTGGCGACGTGGGCCCTCAGTTGGGAGTTGGTGCCTGCTGGGAGTCTCCTCCCCTCGGTAATGAGGGCCCTCTGGCTTCAGACCCTAACTCCTGGGCTCCCAAAATTTTCTGATGTGCGCCCTGTGGTGCGAGTACACTCCTGCCAGGATCCCAACCCCATGGGAATGTGGGCCTTCTGCTCTAAGGTCCCAATGGCTGGGTTGCTCACAGTTTCATAATGAGAGCCCTCTGTTTTGAGTTCAGTCAGGCCTGGATCCCATTGCCTCGCTGCTCCTGGCCACCTGCTGGGAGGTTCCAACTGCGGGATTCCTCACCTTTTTTACGCTATGGGCCCTCTGTTTGGAGGCTCCTCCTGCCTGCCTCACTCCCAGCCCCTTGGTGATGTGTGTCCTGTAGTTTGAGGCCACGTGTGCTGGGTCCGTCACATTTCGGTGATGTGACCACACTGGTGTGAGAACACTCCTGCCTGGTTTCCATTCCCTTGGTGATGTGGGCCCTCCGGTGAGAGTCTGATCCTCTTTGGGTTCCTCACACTTTTGTGTGGTTGGCCCTCTGCTCTGAGGTCACTCCTGCCTGACTGGCACACCCTGCATTGGCGACGTCGGCCTTCTGGTAGGAGTTGGAGCTTGCTGGGAGCCTCCTCTCCTCAGTGATGAGGGCCCTCTGGCGTCCGGCTCTAACTGTTGGGCTCCCCACCTTTTCTGATGTGTGCCCACTGGTGCGATGACACTCCTGCTTGGTTCCCTTCCCCATGGGGATGTGGGCCTTGTGCTCTGAGGTTACAACGGCTGGGTTGCTTACAGTATCACGATGAGGGCCCTCTGTTGTGAGTTCATCACTGCCTGGATCCCATAGCCTCGGTGTTCTGGGCCGCCTGCTGGGATGTTCCAACTGCTGGATTCCTCACCTTTTTTATACAATGGGCCATGTGTTTTGAGGTTAATCCTGCCTGCCTCGCTCCGAGACCCTTGGTGATGTGGGTCCTCTGGTTTGAGGCCACATGTGCTGGGTACCTCAACTTTCGATGATGTGGCCCCACGGGTGTGAGGACACTCCTGGCTGGTTCCCAGCCCCTTGCTTATGTGGGCACTCTGGTGAGAGTCTGATATTGACTGGGTTCCTTACCCTTCTGTGAGGTGGGCCCTCTGATGTGAGGTCACTCCTGCCTGGATGGCTCATGTCGCCTTGGCGACGTAGGCCCTCTGTTGGCCACTGAAGCATGCTGGGAGCCTCCTACCCTCTTTAATAAGGGCCCTGGAAGGAACGCATATGCCCTTTTTGACCAAGTGCATCATTGTCGAGGTTCTGCCTGTTCTCCTATGCTTTAAATGCAATTCCAGTCTACCCCCTGAAATCGTTTTCTTGCAATTCTGCCCACTTACAAGTCCTCTTCGCAGCCTTCCTTCAATATATTTTTGGACGATAGCTGTCATTTATAACTCTGCAGGTTTGTGAATTACAGTGCCCCTGAGCTCCTTTCTTCAACTCGCTTTCTTGTGAGCTGGCCGCAAACACACATGATTGCTTCAGGCCCTAATCTGGTTCCGGCACGGCATGCTGAGCCTTTGGTGAATTCCTCTTCCTGGTGGGAAATGAGCGTTAAATTTGCCTGTGCAGACACCTCCAGCTAGTCTCTCATTGATTCCCCCTATTCCTGTTCATCTTGCGCAGATATTGCAAACTGTGCCAAACAGGAGGTTAAAGGCACTGAGTCTCCAAGTGGGGAGAGTGTTAGTAAAGGGTCTGGAATGGTGAACCCGAGTAAAAGGGGACGAAAACTGAGATGCATTTGAAAACGTTTCCCGGTCACATGGTACACCATACTTGGGTTTTCCATGCATGTTTTAGCTGAAGGAAGAATCCCTCAAACCTGGAGAGTTGGGACCCATGGAATGGGTACCATGCAGTATGACTTCAAAGGGTCTGCATTTGCTCATCGAACCTCACCAATGCTATCAGCCCGAAGTGTCCAACCTTATGTCTCACTCAGCTCTGGGTGTAGATGTGGTAAATCCAGGTTGCATCACAAGCCCTGAATGAATTATTTAAAAATTGCTCTCTATTTCACTGTCATTGTGTTTTGTTTCTGTAATTCATTTTGATAATGGGATTTATCGGATTTTCTCTGCTGCATTCTTGCAGTTGTACACACGCTTGATTCTCTTATGGAGACATATAAATCCATGGGTTTGAACATTCTGATCAGTCAGGTGTATTCCTAGGCTTTGAATATGGAGTGTTTAGTCCATTTCGTTGAGCAAGGGGTAGGTCTTGAGTATTATATATTTGGCTTATGGAAAGGTATCTGTGCTAATTTCTATCTCTGGTTTTATGCAGCACCCCAACTCACATTTCCCCTTAAGCAAGCATAAGTTGGTTTTCTAAATTTGAGACCCTGTTCTGTTTTGTAATTCAGGTCATGTGTAGCCAAGATTACATTCCTTGTATTAGTGATATCTTATGATGTTTCATTTTCTGTGTGACTTATTTCACTTAGAATCATCGTACCTGAATCCACTCATTATGCCGCAATGGGCCTGATGACATAGATTTCATTGGTGAGTGATATTCCATTGTACGTACGTACCACAATTTCTTTATCCATTTTTCGCTTTCTTGGATATTTAACTTGTACCGTAGACGAGGTTCTTGTAAACAGAGCCGTCCGAAACTTTGGGGTGGCTGTGTGTTTTTGATTTTAATTTCACTAAGCTATAGGACCATAAGTGGAAGTGCTGTAGGCTCCGTTGCTTGGTTTTTTAGCTATTTGAGGAAACACCATACACTTCTCCAGAGTGGCTGTTGGCAAATTACATCCCGCCCATCAGCATAACAAGGCTCCCTCTTCTCCATGGTCTGTGCTGCCTTTCTGGATTTTACACTTTTTTCAGATGGCCCTTTTGACCGGGGGGCAGTGAGACTTCATTGTAGTGCAGATTTCCTTTACACGCTTGCTTGGTTGTCCAAAAAGGGCGTATGCGTTTTTTCCTGAATATATTCAGGAAAAAACGCATACGCCCTTTTTGGCCAAGTGCATCATTGTCGACGTTCTGCCTCTTTTCCTATGCTTTAAATGCAATTCCAGTCTACCCCCTGAAATCGTTTTCTTGAAATTCTGCCCCACATTCAAGTCCTCTTCGCAGCCTTCCTTCAATATATTTTTAGACCATAGCTGTCATTTATAACTCTGCAGGTTTGTGAATTACAGTGCCCCTGAGCTCCTTTCTTCAACTCGCTTTCTTGTGAGCTGGCCGCAAACCCTCAGGAATGCTTCAGGCCCTAATCTTGTTCCGGCACGGCATGCTGAGCCTTTGGTTAATTCCTCTTCCTGGTGGGAAATGAGCGTTAAATTTGCCCGTTCAGACACCTTCACACGAGTCGTCATGGTGCCCCTTTGCCCCGGTTATCTCTATGGAGGTTGGAGTTGGAGGGCCTCCTCACTCAAGGTCAGTGTGCCCACGGAGCCAACCCTGCAACTTCAGAGCATGTTTGGTGGTTAGGATCACCACGTGGGGTCCTTTTACCTTAGGAGGGAGGTGGCCTTTTGGGCTGCTGATTTCCAGGTTTTCGGATACTGCCAGTATCTTGGCCAGATGTGGCGGTGGGCCAATCCCCTTGGTGACCGTAGTTTATCCTACCTGGATCGCATTCTTGCATTGTTCCATTTCAAGTGGTCCCAGGTTTTGCACTAATACTCCAATGGCGATTCACCGTTCACCAGGAATGTAAAGGTCAAAGGGTTTAGCTAAATTAGGGAGTTCCTGTGCAAGGGTCTGAATTGACTGCTCTTTCCATTCTTGAAAGGCCACTTCTGCATTCTATTCAAAAGGATCATCACCTTTTCCTTTCAGTGTTTCATATAGAGGCCGAGCTAGTAGACTGTAGTTAGGGATCCAGAAGCAGCAAACCCTGGCCTCCCCAGGAACCCCTAAGCTGTCTTCTAGATTTAGAAATGGGTAAGGCTGTAAATTGTTTCTTCCCTTTCCTGGGATGGGCTTCTCCGACCTTCTGTGAGAATGAAGCCCAGGCAGGTCACCGTAGTCTGTGATATTTGAGCTTTTTCTTGGACAACTTGTATCCTTTATTGGCTTCGTAGTTCAGAGGTCTCCTTAGTAGGGCTGGCGATCAGAATGTCGTCTGCATATTGAAGGAGTGTTTCCTTTTCCAGAGGTAGAACTTTTAGGTCTTTAGCTGAGCTTTCCCCAAAGATGGTGTGGGAATTTTTGAACCCTTGGGACAACACGGCCTGGAAGTATTGTTTTAGTTGTATGTTGAGTCTTGCCACTCACAAGCCAAAATTTCTTGTGACTCTGGGACTAATAGAATACAAAAGAAGGCATCATTGAAGACTAATACAGAATACCATGTCCTGGTGGTTGGTAGAATGACCAGCAGGGTGTAGGGTTTAGGAACTACTGGAGGTATATCCTCAGTGGCTTAACTGACTGTCCTGACATCCTTTACCAGGACTCCAGCAGCCCATGGGGCTCTCGAGGTCAGGCCAATCCCAGGATATGGAGCTCACCTGGGCAGGTACCCCAACCCAGCCCACGGGGCTCTCATGTTCAGGACCCTCCCAGGATATGGTGTTCCCTGGTCAGGTCCCCCTGCAGCCCATGGGGCTCTCGTGGTCAGGCCCCTCCCAGGATACAGAGCTACCCTTGCAGGTACCATGGCAGGGCTGGGAACACAGGAACCGTGCATATCGCCCTCATTGCAGAGCACTCCCAGCTCACCTGTCACTCAGATCTGACACAGAGCACCTCAGAGCAGGACTTGAACTAACAAACAGCAGCTCCGACAGGTCTGTGACCCTGGGCATCACTCTGTGTGGCCTCCCTCCACCTGGTCTTCCAGAGACTTCCACTGCACCCGGGGCACCAGGCCTCTGTCTCCACCCACCAGCCACCCCTCCTCTCCCTGACTCCTGGGTTCCTCTCATTAGGAGAGGGTTTTCTTGAAGTTGTCTCCCACTCATGGGCCAGATAATATAATTAGAAAACAAGCCAGAGCTGCAGCCCCTTGTCTATCCTGACTCTCAGGAGCCCACACCTGTTCCTTGGACCTGGCCGATTCAGCAAGTTCCAGTTTCTGCAACTGTGAGCCCCTGAGGGGTGATTATTGGCAGGCCTGGGAAGCCTGACGGTGCCGGCCAGCCCTCCCCAGGTGTGCCTGGGTTCAGATCAATATAAACACCGCTCCAGGCAGCAAGAGCCCCTGCAGCTGTGCCTGACGCCATTTTCTCTGCCCTGTCAGCAGTCTTGGGGCTGGACTGGTGGGAGGGAGTGAGAGGCCACGGCTTTGTGGGTGGCCCAGTGTGAGTGGGGCTCTGCTGGACTTTCTGCAGCAGTTGCCAAGATGCCACCTGCTAAAGAAGAGGATGTGTCACCCATACCTGCCGCTGGAATTTCTCCCTGGGCAGAGGTGAGTGAGGAAGAAAGCAGTGGGGGCCGGGACAGCAGGGGTATCTCAGGCAGGGAAATGGAAAGCTTCCAGAAGAGCACCCAGGGCCAGGACCACCCTGGCTGGCCTGCAGGCACCAAGTCGGCTGGCATGCTGTCGCTCATGTGGCTCCATGGCCCTTCATCTAGGCTTTCAAGTCCTTGTACATATTCAGGTGTTTTACCTGGGAAGGGTGGGAACATTTCAGCAGCAGCTGGCCTGGGGCTCAGCCCACGTTTACTCACAGATGCCTCGGCACGGTCCCCCAGCTTTGCAATGAGGACGCTTGTTGCGTGGGGCCTGCTGGCTGAATGGGAGATGATTCCCCACCACTGACCAACTTCAGAATTGCTTACAACTGGAGCAAGTGCCCTGATACGGTTTTCCTCTGTGTAACTGGTGGGTTCTGTTTTTTTTTCTTTTTTTCGTTTTTGGTTCAAGGTAGATTTTATTCCTGTTTTTTGTATTTACAGATATAAGCATGGAAATAATTTATTCATATAAATACATGTATGTGAAGGGAAGAATATTTTCTCTGTTTTACTTTTTGTAATTTGAATTTTATTTTATTTTTTATACAGCAGGTTCTTTTTGGTTATCTCTTTTATACATATAAATGTATATATGCCAATCCCAATCTCTCAACTCCTCCCACCACCACCCCCCAACAGCTTTCCCCCCTTGGTGTCCATACGTTTGTTGTCTACATCTGTTGCTCTATTTCTGCCTTGCAAAACGGTTCATCTGTAAAATTTGTCTAGGTTCCACATATAGGCATTAATATACAAGATTTGTTTTTCTATTTCTGACTTACTTCACTCTGTATGACAGTCTCTAGATCCATCAACGTCTCTACAAATGACCCAATTTCATTCCTTTTTATGGCTTAGTAATATTCCATTTTATATATATACCACTTCTTTATGCATTCGTCTGTCTGTGGGCATTTAGGTTGCTTCCATTACCTGGATATTGTAAATAGTGATGCAATGAACATTGCGGTGAATGTCTCTTTTTGATTTATGGTTTTGTCTGGGTATATGCCCAGTAGTGGGATTGCTGTATCATATGGTAATTCTATTCTTAGTTTTATAAGAAATTACATAATGTTCTCCAAAGTGACTGTATCAATTTACATTCCCAACAATAGTGGAAGAGGGTTCCTTATCTCCACACCCTTTCCAGCATTTGTTGTTTGTAGATTTTCTGATGATGCCCATTCTAACATGTGTGAGGTGATACACCATGGATGAGTCTATTTCGTTGAGCAAAGAGTAGGTCTTGTCTAGTACATTTTTGGCTTATGGAACGGTATGTGTGCTAATTTCAATCTCTGGTTTTATACAGCACCCCAACTCAACATTCCCCTTAAGCAAGCATAAGATTTTATCTAAATGTGAGACTCTGTTCGGTTTTGTATTTCAGTTTATGTGTAGCCAAGTTTACACTCCCTCTATTAGTGATATCTTATGATATTTATCTTTCTCTGTGTGACGTATTTCTCTTAGAATCATCATATTTAAATCCACTCAATTTGCTGCTACAGGCCTGATGACATTGATTTCATTGCTGAGTGATATTCCGTTGTACGTAAGTAGCACAACTCCTTTATCCATTTTTTTCTTTCTGGGATATTTAATTTGTACTGGACTCGAGTTTCTTGTAAACACAGCAGCCCTAAATTTTGTGCTGGCTGTGTCTTGTTGATTTTAATTTTCCTAAGCTATAGGGCTAAAAGTGGAAGTACCCTAGGGTCTGTAGCTTTGTTTTTCAGATGTTTCAGGATACACCATAAACATCTCCAGAGTGTCTGTTGGCAATTTACATCCCGCCCATCAGCATAACAAGGCTCCCTGTTCTCCATGGCCTGTCCTGTGTTTCTGGTTTTTACACTTTTTTCAGATGGCCCTTTTGACGAATGGGAAATGGGACTTCATTGTAGTGCGGATTTCCATTGCTGGAGTGCTTGGTTGGCCAAAAAGGGCATATGCGTTTTTTCCTGAATATATTCAGGAAAAAATGTTTACGCACTTTTGTCCAAGTGCATCAGTGTCAAAGATCTGCCGCTTTTCACATGCTTTAAATGCAATTCCAATCTACCTCCTGAAATATGATTCCTGCAATTCTGCCTCGTTTTCAAGTCCTCTTTGCAGACTTACTTCAATATATTTTTGCCAATAGCTGTCATTTATATCTCTGCAGGTTTGTGAATTACAGTGCCCGTGATTTCCTTTCTTAACTCGTTTCCTTGAAAGCTGGCCACAGAACCGCAGGTTTGCTTTAGGCCATAATCAGGGTCCGACACGGCACTCTGAGCCTTTGGTTAATTCCTCTTCCTGGTGGGAAATTAGAGTTAAATGTGCCCCTCCGGACACCTGCCTCACTCCCAGCCCCTTGGTTATGTGTGTCCTGTAGTTTGAGGCCACATGTGCTGGGTTCCTCACCTTTCGCTGATGTGGCCCCACTGGTGTGAGGACACTCCTGCCTGGTTCCCATCCCCTTGGTGATGTGGACCCTCCGGTGAGAGTCTGATCCTGGCTGGGTTCCTCACACTTCTGAGAGGTGGGCCCTCTTCTCTGAGGTCACTCCTGCCTGGCTGGCCCACCCCGCCTTGACGACGTCGGCTCTCTCGTGGGAGTTGGTGCCTGCTGCGAGTCTCCTCCCCTTGGTAATGAGGGCCCTCTGGCGTCAGGCCCTAACTCCTGGCCTCCCAAAATTTTCTGATGTGCGCCCTGTGGTGCGAGTACACTCCTGCCAGGTTCCCAACACCATGGGAATGTGGGCCTTCTGCTCTGAGGTCCCAACGGTGGGTTGCTCAGTTTCATGATGAGGGCCCTCTGGTGTGAGTTCACTCCGGCCTGGATCCCATAGCCTCGCTGCTCCTGGCCACCTGCGGGGAGGTTACAACTGCGGGATTCCTCACCTTTTTTCTTCTATGGGCCCTCTGTTTTGAGACTCCTCCTGCCTGCCTCACTCCCAGCCCCTTGGTGATGTGTGTCCTCTGGTTTGAGGCCACGTGTGCTGGGTCCCTCACCTTTCGATGATGTGGCCCCACTGGTGTGAGGACACTCTTGCCTGGTTCCTATCCCCTTGATGATGTGGGCCCTCTGGTGAGAGTCTGATCCTGGCTGGGTTCCTCACCCTTCTGTGAGGTGGGCCCTCTGCTGTGAGGTCACTCCTGCCTGGCTGGCACACCCCGCCTGGGCAACATCGGCCCTCTTGTGGCAGTTGGAGCATGCTGGGAGCCTCCTCCCCTCGGTGATGAGGGCCCTCTTGCGTCAGGCCCTAACTGCTGGGTACCCACATTTTCTGATACGTGCTAAGTGGTGCGAGGACACTCCTGCGAGGTTCCCATCCCCATGGGGATGTGGGCCTTCTGCTCTGAGGTCCCAATGGCTGGGTTGCTCACAGTTTCATGATGTGGGCCCTATGCTGTGAGTTCACTGCAGCCTGGATCACATAGATTCGGTGCTCTGGGCCGCCTGCTGGGAGGTTCCCACTGCAGGATTCCTCACCTTTTTTATTCTATTGGCCCTGTGTTGTGAGGCTACTCATGCCTGCCTCAATCCGAGCCCCTTGGAGATGTGGGTCCTCTGGTTTAGGCCTCATGTGCTGGTTTCCTCACCTTTCTATGATGTGGTCACCCTGGTGTGAAGACAGTCCTGCCTGGTTCTGATCCCCTTGGTGATGTGGGCCCTCTGGTGAGAGTCTTATCCTGGCTGGGTTCCTCACCCTTCTGTGAGGTAGGCCCTCTGCTGTGAGGTCACTCCTGCCTGGCTGTCACACGTCACCTTGTCGACATGGGCCCTCAGTTGGGAGTTGGTGCCTGCTTGGGGTCTCCTCCCCTTGGTAGTGAGGGACCTCTGGCGTCAGACCCTAACTTCTGGGCTCCCAAAATTCTCTGATGTGTGCCCTGAGGTGCGAGTACACTTATGCCATGTTTCCAACCACATAGGAATGTGGGCCTTCTGCTCTGAGGTCCCAAAGCCTGGGTTGCTCACAGTTTCATGATGAGGGCCCTCTGTTTTGAGTTCAGTCAGGTCTGGATCCCATAGCCTCGCTGCTCCTGGCCGCCTGCTGGGAGGTTCCAACTGCGGGATTCCTCACCTTTTTTCTTCTATGGGCCCTCTGTTTTGAGACTCCTCCTGCCTGCCTCACTCCCAGCACCTTGGTGATGTGTGTCCTCTGGTTTGAGGCCACGTGTGCTGGGCCACTCACATTTCGTTGATGAGGTCCCACTGGTGTGAGGACACTCCAGCCTGGTTCCCATTCTCTTGGTGATGTGGGCCCTCTGGTGAGAGTCTGATCCTCCTTGGGTTCCTCACACTTTTGTGAGGTGGGCCCTCTGCTCTGAGGTCACTCTTGCCTGGCTGGCACACCCCGCATTCGCGACGGCGGCCCACTGGTAGCAGTTGGAGCCTGCTGGGAGCCTCCTCTCCTCGGTGATGAGAGCCCTCTGGTGTCAGGCCCTAACTGCTGGGCTCCCCACATTTTCTGATGTGTGCCCACTGGTGCGATGACACTCCTACTTGGTTCCCTTCCCCATGGGGATGTGGGCCTTGTGCTCTGAGGTCACAACGGCTGGTTTGCTCACAGTTTCATGATGAGGGCCCTCTGTTGTGAGTTCATCACTGCCTGGATCCCATAGCCTCAGTGCTCTGGGCCGCCTGCTGGGATGTTCCAACTGCTGGATTCCTCACCTTTTTTATACAATGGGCCATGTGTTGTGAGGTTAATCCTGCCTGCCTCGCTCCAAGACCCATGGTGATGTGGGTCCTCTGGTTTGTGGCCACATTTTCTTGTTACCTCAACTTTTGATGATATGGCCCCACGGGTGTGATGACACTCCTGCCTGGTTCACAGCCCCTTGCTGATGTGGGCACTCTGGTGAGAGTCTGATCCTGGCTGGGTTCCTTACCCTTCTGTGAGGTGGGCCCTCTGATGTGAGGTCACTCCTGCCTGGCTGGCTCACGTCGCCTTGATGATGTGGGCCCTCTGTTGGCCACTAAAGCATTCTGGGAGCCTCCTACCCTCTTTAATGAGGGCCCTGGAAAAAACGCATATGCACATTTTGACCAAGTGCATCATTGTCCAGGATCTGCCTCTTCTCCTATGCTTTCAGAGCACTTCCCGTCTACGTCCTGAAATCATATTCCAGGAATACTGCCCCGCTTTCAAGTCCTCCTCGCAGCCTTACTTCAATATATTTTTGTATGATACCTGTCATTAATAACTCTGCAGGTTTGTTAAATACAGTGTCCCTGAGCTCCTTTCTTCAACATGCTTTCTTGTGAGCTGGCCGCAAAACCGCAGGATTGCTTCAGGCCGTAATCTGGTTTCGGCACGGCACGCTGAGCCTTTGGTAAATTCCTCTTTCTGGTGAGAAATGAGCATTCAATTTGCCCGTGGAGACACCTACAGCTAGTCTCTCATTGGTTCTCCCTATTCCTGTTCATCTTGTGCAGAAATTGCAAACTGTGCCAAACAGGAGGTTAAAGGCACTGACTCTCCAAGTGGGTAGAGGGTTAGTAAAGCATCTGGAATGGTGAACCCGAGTACCAGGGAACGAAACCTGAGAGCCATTTAAAATGGTTTCCCAGTCTCACAGTGGACAATACTCTGGGTTTCCCATGCATGTTTTAGCTGAAGGAAGAATTCCTTAAACCTGGAGATTATTGACCCATGGAATGGGTACCATGCAGTATGACTAAAAAGGGTCTGAATTTGCTCACCGAACCTCACCAATGCTATCAGTTCGAAGTGTCCAGCCTTATGCCTCACCCAGCTCTGGGTGTAGATGTGGTAAATCCAGGTTTCATCACAAGCCCTGAATCAATTATTTAAGAATTGCTGTCTCTTTCACTGTCATTGTGTTTTGTTTTTGTAATTTAGTTTGATAATGGGATTTATCGGATTTTCACTGCTGCATTCATGCCGCTGTACAAACGCTTGATTCTCCTACAGAGACATATAAATCCACGGGTTTTAAGATTCTTACTAGTCAGGTATATTCCTAGGCGTTGAATATGTGGTGTTGAGTCCATGTCGTTGAACAAGGAGTACGTCTTGACTATTACATATTTGGCTTATGGAACGGTATCTGTGCTATTTTCAATCTCTGGTTTTATGCAGCACCCCAACTCACCTTTGCCCTTAAGCAAGCATAAGTTGGTTTTCTAAATTTGAGTCCCTGTTCTGTTTTGTAATTCAGTTCATGTGTAGCCAAGTTTACATTCCGTGTACTAGTGATATCTTATGATGTTTCATTTTCTGTGTGACTTATTTCACTTAGAATCACTGTAGCTGAATCCACTCATTATGCCGTGATGGGCCTGATGACATAGATTTCATTGCTGAGTGATATTCCATTGTACGTACGAACCACAACTTCTTTATCCATTTTTCACATTCTGGGATATTTAACTTGTACCGTAGATGAGGTTCTTGTAAACAGAGCCGTCCGAAAATTTGGGGTGGCTGTGTGTTTTTGATTTTAATTTCCCTAAGCTATAGGACCAAAACTGGAAGTGCCGTAGGCTCCGTTGCTTTGTTTTTTAGGTGTTTCAGGAAACACCATACACTTCTCCAGGGTGGCTGTTGGCAATTTACATCCCGCCCATCAGCATAACAAGGCTCCCTGTTCTCCATGGCCTGTGCTGTCTTTCTGGATTTTACACTTTTTTTAGATGGCCCTTTTGACCAGGGGGCTGTGAGACTTCATTGTAGTGCATAATTCTTTAACATGCTTGCATGGTTGGCCAAAAAGGGCGTATGCGTTTTTTCCTGAATATATTCAGGAAAAAACGCATACGCCCTTTTTGGCCAAGTGCATCATTGTCGACGTTCTGCCTCTTTTCCTATGCTTTAAATGCAATTCCAGTCTACCCCCTGAAATCGTTTTCTTGCAATTCTGCCCACTTACAAGTCCTCTTCGCAGCCTTCCTTCAATATATTTTTGGACGATAGCTGTCATTTATAACTCTGCAGGTTTGTGAATTACAGTGCCCCTGAGCTCCTTTCTTCAACTCGCTTTCTTGTGAGCTGGCCGCAAACACACATGATTGCTTCAGGCCCTAATCTGGTTCCGGCACGGCATGCTGAGCCTTTGGTGAATTCCTCTTCCTGGTGGGAAATGAGCGTTAAATTTGCCTGTGCAGACACCTCCAGCTAGTCTCTCATTGATTCCCCCTATTCCTGTTCATCTTGCGCAGATATTGCAAACTGTGCCAAACAGGAGGTTAAAGGCACTGAGTCTCCAAGTGGGGAGAGTGTTAGTAAAGGGTCTGGAAAGGTGAACCCGAGTAAAAGGGGACGAAAACTGAGATGCATTTGAAAACGTTTCCCGGTCACATGGTGCACCATACTTGGGTTTTCCATGCATGTTTTAGCTGAAGGAAGAATCCCTCAAACCTGGAGAGTTGGGACCCATGGAATGGGTACCATGCAGTATGACTTCAAAGGGTCTGCACTTGCTCATCGAACCTCACCAATGCTATCAGCCCGAAGTGTCCAACCTTATGTCTCACTCAGCTCTGGGTGTAGATGTGGTAAATCCAGGTTGCATCACAAGCCCTGAATGAATTATTTAAAAATTGCTCTCTATTTCACTGTCATTGTGTTTTGTTTCTGTAATTCATTTTGATAATGGGATTTATCGGATTTTCTCTGCTGCATTCTTGCAGCTGTACACACTCTTGATTCTCTTATGGAGACATATAAATCCATGGGTTTGAAGATTCTGATCAGTCAGGTGTATTCCTAGGCTTTGAATATGGGGTGTTTAGTCCATTTCGTTGAGCAAGGGGTAGGTCTTGAGTATTATATATTTGGCTTATGGAAAGGTATCTGTGCTAATTTCTATCTCTGGTTTTATGCAGCACCCCAACTCACCTTGCCCTTAAGCAAGCATAAGTTGGTTTTCTAAATTTGAGACCCTGTTCTGTTTTGTAATTCAGTTCATGTGTAGCCAAGTTTACATTCCTTGTATTAGTGATATCTTATGATGTTTCATTTTCTGTGTGACTTATTTCACTTAGAATCATCGTACCTGAATCCACTCATTATGCCGCAATGGGCCTGATGACATAGATTTCATTGGTGAGTGGTATTCCATTGTACGTACGTACCACAATTTCTTTATCCATTTTTTGCTTTCTTGGATATTTAACTTGTACCGTAGACGAGGTTCTTGTAAACAGAGCCGTCCGAAACTTTGGGGTGGCTGTGTGTTTTTGATTTTAATTTCCCTAAGCTATAGGACCACAAGTGGAAGTGCCATAGGCTGTGTTGCTTTGTTTCCTACGTGTTTCTGGAAACACCATACACTTCTCCAGAGTGGTTGTTGGCAATTTACATCCCGCCCATCAGCATGACAAGGCTCCCTCTTCTCCATGGTCTGTGCTGCCTTTCTGGATTTTACACTTTTATCAGATGGCCCTTTTGACCGGGGGGCAGTGAGACTTCATTGTAGTGCAGATTTCCTTTACACGCTTGCTTGGTTGTCCAAAAAGGGCGTATGCGTTTTTTCCTGAATATATTCAGGAAAAAACGCATACGCCCTTTTTGGCCAAGTGCATCATTGTCGTCGTTCTGACTCTTTTCCTATGCTTTAAATGCAATTCCAGTCTACCCCCTGAAATCGTTTTCCTGAAATTCTGCCCCACTTTCAAGTCCTCTTCGCAGCCTTCCTTCAATATATTTTTAGACCATAGCTGTCATTTATAACTCTGCAGGTTTGTGAATTACAGTGCCCCTGAGCTCCTTTCTTCAACTCGCTTTCTTGTGAGCTGGCCGCAAACCCGCAGGAATGCTTCAGGCCCTAATCTGGTTCCGGCACGGCATGCTGAGCCTTTGGTTAATTCCTCTTCCTGGTGGGAAATGAGCGTTAAATTTGCCCGTTCAGACACCTTCACATGAGTCGTCATGGTGCCCCTTTGCCCCGGTTATATCTATGGAGGTTGGAGTTGGAGGGCCTCCTCACTCAAGGTCAGTGTGCCCACGGAGCCAACCCTGCAACTTCAGGGCATGTTTGGTGGTTAGGATCACCACGTGGGGTCCTTTTACCTTCGGAGTGAGGTGGCCTTTTGGGCTGCTGATTTCCAGGTTTTCGGATACTGCCAGTATCTTGGCCAGATGTGGCGGTGGGCCAATCCCCTTGGTGACCGTAGTTTATCCTACCTGGATCGCATTCTTGCATTGTTCCATTTCAAGTGGTCCCAGGTTTTGCACTAATACTCCAATGGCGATTCACCGTTCACCAGGAATGTAAAGGTCAAAGGGTTTAGCTAAATTAGGGAGTTCCTGTGCAAGGGTCTGAATTGACTGCTCTTTCCATTCTTGAAAGGCCACTTCTGCATTCTATTCAAAAGGATCATCACCTTTTCCTTTCAGTGTTTCATATAGAGGCCGAGCTAGTAGACTGTAGTTAGGGATCCAGAAGCAGCAAACCCTGGCCTCCCCAGGAACCCCTAAGCTGTCTTCTAGTTTTAGAAATGGGTAAGGCTGTAAATTGTTTCTTCCCTTTCCTGGGATGGGCTTCTCCGACCTTCTGTGAGAATGAAGCCCAGGCAGGTCACCGTAGTCTGTGATATTTGAGCTTTTTCTTGGACAACTTGTATCCTTTATTGGCTTCGTAGTTCAGAGGTCTCCTTAGTAGGGCTGGCGATCAGAATGTCGTCTGCATATTGAAGGAGTGTTTCCTTTTCCAGAGGTAGAACTTTTAGGTCTTTAGCTGAGCTTTCCCCAAAGATGGTGTGGGAATTTTTGAACCCTTGGGACAACACGGCCCGGAAGTATTGTTTTAGTTGTATGTTGAGTCCTGCCACTCACAAGCCAAAATTTCTTGTGACTCTGGGACTAATAGAATACAAAAGAAGGCATCATTGAAGACTAATACAGAATACCATGTCCTGGTGGTTGGTAGAATGACCAGCAGGGTGTAGGGTTTAGGAACTACTGGAGGTATATCCTCAGTGGCTTAACTGACTGTCCTGACATCCTTTACCAGGACTCCAGCAGCCCATGGGGCTCTCGAGGTCAGGCCAATCCCAGGATATGGAGCTCACCGGGGCAGGTACCCCAACCCAGCCCACGGGGCTCTCATGTTCAGGACCCTCCCAGGATATGGTGTTCCTTGGGCAGGTCCCCCTGCAGCCCATGGGGCTCTCGTAGTCAGGCCCCTCCCAGGATACAGAGCTACCCTTGCAGGTACCATGGCAGGGCTGGGAACACAGGAACCGTGCATATCGCCCTCATTGCAGAGCACTCCCAGCTCACCTGTCACTCAGATCTGACACAGAGCACCTCAGAGCAGGACTTGAACTAACAAACAGCAGCTCCGACAGGTCTGTGACCCTGGGCATCACTCTGTGTGGCCTCCCTCCACCTGGTCTTCCAGAGACTTCCACTGCACCCGGGGCACCAGGCCTCTGTCTCCACCCACCAGCCACCCCTCCTCTCCCTGACTCCTGGGTTCCTCTCATTAGGAGAGGGTTTTCTTGAAGTTGTCTCCCACTCATGGGCCAGATAATATAATTAGAAAACAAGCCAGAGCTGCAGCCCCTTGTCTATCCTGACTCTCAGGAGCCCACACCTGTTCCTTGGACCTGGCCGATTCAGCAAGTTCCAGTTTCTGCAACTGTGAGCCCCTGAGGGGTGATTATTGGCAGGCCTGGGAAGCCTGACCGTGCCGGCCAGCCCTCCCCAGGTGTGCCTGGGTTCAGATCAATATAAACACCGCTCCAGGCAGCAAGAGCCCCTGCAGCTGTGCCTGACGCCATTTTCTCTGCCCTGTCAGCAGTCTTGGGGCTGGACTGGTGGGAGGGAGTGAGAGGCCACGGCTTTGTGGGTGGCCCAGTGTGAGTGGGGCTCTGCTGGACTTTCTGCAGCAGTTGCCAAGATGCCACCTGCTAAAGAAGAGGATGTGTCACCCATACCTGCCGCTGGAATTTCTCCCTGGGCAGAGGTGAGTGAGGAAGAAAGCAGTGGGGGCCGGGACAGCAGGGGTATCTCAGGCAGGGAAATGGAAAGCTTCCAGAAGAGCACCCAGGGCCAGGACCACCCTGGCTGGCCTGCAGGCACCAAGTCGGCTGGCATGCTGTCGCTCATGTGGCTCCATGGCCCTTCCTCTAGGCTTTCAAGTCCTTGTACATATTCAGGTGTTTTACCTGGGAAGGGTGGGAACATTTCAGCAGCAGCTGGCCTGGGGCTCAGCCCACGTTTACTCACAGATGCCTCGGCACGGTCCCCCAGCTTTGCAATGAGGACGCTTGTTGCGTGGGGCCTGCTGGCTGAATGGGAGATGATTCCCCACCACTGACCAACTTCAGAATTGCTTACAACTGGAGCAAGTGCCCTGATACGGTTTTCCTCTGTGTAACTGGTGGGTTCTGTTTTTTTTTCTTTTTTTCGTTTTTGGTTCAAGGTAGATTTTATTCCTCTTTTTTGTATTTACAGATATAAGCATGGAAATAATTTATTCATATAAATACATGTATGTGAAGGGAAGAATATTTTCTCTGTTTTACTTTTTGTAATTTGAATTTTATTTTATTTTTTTATACAGCAGGTTCTTTTTGGTTATCTCTTTTATACATATAAATGTATATATGCCAATCCCAATCTCTCAACTCCTCCCACCACCACCCCCCAACAGCTTTCCCCCCTTGGTGTCCATACGTTTGTTGTCTACATCTGTTGCTCTATTTCTGCCTTGCAAAACGGTTCATCTGTAAAATTTGTCTAGGTTCCACATATAGGCATTAATATACAAGATTTGTTTTTCTATTTCTGACTTACTTCACTCTGTATGACAGTCTCTAGATCCATCAACGTCTCTACAAATGACCCAATTTCATTCCTTTTTATGGCTTAGTAATATTCCATTTTATATATGTACTACTTCTTTATGCATTCGTCTGTCTGTGGGCATTTAGGTTGCTTCCATTACCTGGATATTGTAAATAGTGATGCAATGAACATTGCGGTGAATGTCTCTTTTTGATTTATGGTTTTGTCTGGGTATATGCCCAGTAGTGGGATTGCTGTATCATATGGTAATTCTATTCTTAATTTTATAAGAAACTCCATAATGTTCTCCACAGTGACTGTATCAATTTACATTCCCAACAGTAGTGGAAGAGGGTTCCTTATCTCCACACCCTTTCCAGCATTTGTTGTTTGTAGATTTTCTGATGATGCCCATTCTAACATGTGTGAGGTGATACACCATGGATGAGTCTATTTCGTTGAGCAAAGAGTAGGTCTTGTCTAGTACATATTTGGCTTATGGAACGGTATGTGTGCTAATTTCAATCTCTGGTTTTATACAGCACCCCAACTCAACATTCCCCTTAAGCAAGCATAAGTTTTTATCTAAATGTGAGACTCTGTTCGGTTTTGTATTTCAGTTTATGTGTAGCCAAGTTTACACTCCCTCTATTAGTGATATCTTATGATACTTATCTTTCTCTGTGTGACGTATTTCTCTTAGAATCATCATATTTAAATCCACTCAATTTGCTGCTACAGGCCTGATGACATTGATTTCATTGCTGAGTGATATTCCGTTGTACGTAAGTAGCACAACTCCTTTATCCATTTTTTTCTTTCTGGGATATTTAATTTGTACTGGACTCGAGTTTCTTGTAAACACAGCAGCCCTAAATTTTGTGCTGGCTGTGTCTTGTTGATTTTAATTTTCCTAAGCTATAGGGCTAAAAGTGGAAGTACCCTAGGCTCTGTAGCTTTGTTTTTCAGATGTTTCAGGATACACCATAAACATCTCCAGAGTGTCTGTTGGCAATTTACATCCCGCCCATCAGCATAACAAGGCTCCCTGTTCTCCATGGCCTGTCCTGTGTTTCTGGTTTTTACACTTTTTTCAGATGGCCCTTTTGACGAATGGGAAATGAGACTTCATTGTAGTGCGGATTTCCATTGCTGGAGTGCTTGGTTGGCCAAAAAGGGCATATGCGTTTTTTCCTGAATATATTCAGGAAAAAATGTTTACGCACTTTTGTCCAAGTGCATCAGTGTCAAAGATCTGCCGCTTTTCACATGCTTTAAATGCAATTCCAATCTACCTCCTGAAATATGATTCCTGCAATTCTGCCTCGTTTTCAAGTCCTCTTTGCAGACTTACTTCAATATATTTTTGCCAATAGCTGTCATTTGTATCTCTGCAGGTTTGTGAATTACAGTGCCCGTGATTTCCTTTCTTAACTCGTTTCCTTGAAAGCTGGCCACAGAACCGCAGGTTTGCTTTAGGCCATAATCAGTGTCCGACACGGCACTCTGAGCCTTTGGTTAATTCCTCTTCCTGGTGGGAAATTAGAGTTAAATGTGCCACTCCAGACACCTGCCTCACTCCCAGCCCCTTGGTTATGTGTGTCCTGTAGTTTGAGGCCACATGTGCTGGGTTCCTCACCTTTCGCTGATGTGGCCCCACTGGGGTGAGGACACTCCTGCCTGGTTCCCATCCCCTTGGTGATGTGGACCCTCCGGTGAGAGTCTGATCCTGGCTGGGTTCCTCACACTTCTGAGAGGTGGGCCCTCTTCTCTGAGGTCACTCCTGCCTGGCTGGCCCACCCCGCCTTGACGACGTCGGCTCTCTCGTGGGAGTTGGTGCCTGCTGCGAGTCTCCTCCTCTTGGTAATGAGGGCCCTCTGGCGTCAGGCCCTAACTCCTGGCCTCCCAAAATTTTCTGATGTGCGCCCTGTGGTGCGAGTACACTCCTGCCAGGTTCCCAACACCATGGGAATGTGGGCCTTCTGCTCTGAGGTCCCAACGGTGGGTTGCTCAGTTTCATGATGAGGGCCCTCTGGTGTGAGTTCACTCCGGCCTGGATCCCATAGCCTCGCTGCTCCTGGCCACCTGCGGGGAGGTTACAACTGCGGGATTCCTCACCTTTTTTCTTCTATGGGCCCTCTGTTTTGAGACTCCTCCTGCCTGCCTCACTCCCAGCCCCTTGGTGATGTGTGTCCTCTGGTTTGAGGCCACGTGTGCTGGGTCCCTCACCTTTCGATGATGTGGCCCCACTGGTGTGAGGACACTCTTGCCTGGTTCCTATCCCCTTGAAGATGTGGGCTCTCTGGTGAGAGTCTGATCCTGGCTGGGTTCCTCACCCTTCTGTGAGGTGGACCCTCTGCTGTGAGGTCACTCCTGCCTGGCTGGCACACCCCGCCTGGGCAACATCGGCCCTCTTGTGGCAGTTGGAGCATGCTGGGAGCCTCCTCCCCTCGGTGATGAGGGCCCTCTTGCGTCAGGCCCTAACTGCTGGGTACCCACATTTTCTGATACGTGCTAAGTGGTGCGAGGACACTCCTGCGAGGTTCCCATCCCCATGGGGATGTGGGCCTTCTGCTCTGAGGTCCCAATGGCTGGGTTGCTCACAGTTTCATGATGTGGGCCCTCTGCTGTGAGTTCACTGCAGCCTGGATCACATAGACTCGGTGCTCTGGGCCGCCTGCTGGGAGGTTCCCACTGCAGGATTCCTCACCTTTTTTATTCTATTGGCCCTGTGTTGTGAGGCTACTCATGCCTGCCTCAATCCGAGCCCCTTGGAGATGTGGGTCCTCTGGTTTAGGCCTCATGTGCTGGTTTCCTCACCTTTCTATGATGTGGTCACCCTGGTGTGAAGACAGTCCTGCCTGGTTCTGATCCCCTTGGTGATGTGGGCCCTCTGGTGAGAGTCTTATCCTGGCTGGGTTCCTCACCCTTCTGTGAGGTAGGCCCTCTGCTGTGAGGTCACTCCTGCCTGGCTGTCACACGTCACCTTGTCGACATGGGCCCTCAGTTGGGAGTTGGTGCCTGCTTGGAGTCTCCTCCCCTTGGTAATGAGGGCCCTCTGGCGTCAGACCCTAACTTCTGGGCTCCCAAAATTCTCTGATGTGTGCCCTGAGGTGCGAGTACACTTATGCCATGTTTCCAACCACATAGGAATGTGGGCCTTCTGCTCTGAGGTCCCAAAGCCTGGGTTGCTCACAGTTTCATGCTGAGGGCCCTCTGTTTTGAGTTCAGTCAGGTCTGGATCCCATAGCCTCGCTGCTCCTGGCCGCCTGCTGGGAGGTTCCAACTGCGGGATTCCTCACCTTTTTTCTTCTATGGGCCCTCTGTTTTGAGACTCCTCCTGCCTGCCTCACTCCCAGCCCCTTGGTGATGTGTGTCCTCTGGTTTGAGGCCACGTGTGCTGGGTCACTCACATTTCGTTGATGAGGTCCCACTGGTGTGAGGACACTCCAGCCTGGTTCCCATTCTCTTGGTGATGTGGGCCCTCTGGTGAGAGTCTGATCCTCCTTGGGTTCCTCACACTTTTGTGAGGTGGGCCCTCTGCTCTGAGGTCACTCTTGCCTGGCTGGCACACCCCGCATTGGCGACGGCGGCCCACTGGTAGCAGTTGGAGCCTGCTGGGAGCCTCCTCTCCTCGGTGATGAGAGCCCTCTGGTGTCAGGCCCTAACTGCTGGGCTCCCCACATTTTCTGATGTGTGCCCACTGGTGCGATGACACTCCTACTTGGTTCCCTTCCCCATGGGGATGTGGGCCTTGTGCTCTGAGGTCACAACGGCTGGTTTGCTCACAGTTTCATGATGAGGGCCCTCTGTTGTGAGTTCATCACTGCCTGGATCCCATAGCCTCGGTGCTCTGGGCCGCCTGCTGGGATGTTCCAACTGCTGGATTCCTCACCTTTTTTATACAATGGGCCATGTGTTGTGAGGTTAATCCTGCCTGCCTCGCTCCAAGACCCATGGTGATGTGGGTCCTCTGGTTTGAGGCCACATTTTCTTGTTACCTCAACTTTTGATGATATGGCCCCACGGGTGTGATGACACTCCTGCCTGGTTCACAGCCCCTTGCTGATGTGGGCACTCTGGTGAGAGTCTGATCCTGGCTGGGTTCCTTACCCTTCTGTGAGGTGGGCCCTCTGATGTGAGGTCACTCCTGCCTGGCTGGCTCACGTCGCCTTGATGATGTGGGCCCTCTGTTGGCCACTAAAGCATTCTGGGAGCCTCCTACCCTCTTTAATGAGGGCCCTGGAAAAAACGCATATGCACATTTTGACCAAGTGCATCATTGTCCAGGATCTGCCTCTTCTCCTATGCTTTCAGAGCACTTCCCGTCTACGTCCTGAAATCATATTCCAGGAATACTGCCCCGCTTTCAAGTCCGCCTCGCAGCCTTACTTCAATATATTTTTGTATGATACCTGTCATTAATAACTCTGCAGGTTTGTTAAATACAGTGTCCCTGAGCTCCTTTCTTCAACATGCTTTCTTGTGAGCTGGCCGCAAAACCGCAGGATTGCTTCAGGCCGTAATCTGGTTTCGGCACGGCACGCTGAGCCTTTGGTAAATTCCTCTTTCTGGTGAGAAATGAGCATTCAATTTGCCCGTGGAGACACCTACAGCTAGTCTCTCATTGGTTCTCCCTATTCCTGTTCATCTTGTGCAGAAATTGCAAACTGTGCCAAACAGGAGGTTAAAGGCACTGACTCTCCAAGTGGGTAGAGGGTTAGTAAAGCATCTGGAATGGTGAACCCGAGTACCAGGGAACGAAACCTGAGAGCCATTTAAAATGGTTTCCCAGTCTCACAGTGGACAATACTCTGGGTTTCCCATGCATGTTTTAGCTGAAGGAAGAATTCCTTAAACCTGGAGATTATTGACCCATGGAATGGGTACCATGCAGTATGACTAAAAAGGGTCTGAATTTGCTCACCGAACCTCACCAATGCTATCAGTTCGAAGTGTCCAGCCTTATGCCTCACCCAGCTCTGGGTGTAGATGTGGTAAATCCAGGTTTCATCACAAGCCCTGAATCAATTATTTAAGAATTGCTGTCTCTTGCACTGTCATTGTGTTTTGTTTTTGTAATTTAGTTTGATAATGGGATTTATCGGATTTTCTCTGCTGCATTCTTGCAGCTGTACACACGCTTGATTCTCTTATGGAGACATATAAATCCATGGGTTTGAAGATTCTGATCAGTCAGGTGTATTCCTAGGCTTTGAATATGGGGTGTTTAGTCCATTTCGTTGAGCAAGGGGTAGGTCTTGAGTATTATATATTTGGCTTATGGAAAGGTATCTGTGCTAATTTCTATCTCTGGTTTTATGCAACACCCCAACTCACCTTTCCCCTTAAGCAAGCATAAGTTGGTTTTCTAAATTTGAGACCCTGTTCTGTTTTGTAATTCAGTTCATGTGTAGCCAAGTTTACATTCCTTGTATTAGTGATATCTTATGATGTTTCATTTTCTGTGTGACTTATTTCACTTAGAATCATCGTACCTGAATCCACTCATTATGCCGCAATGGGCCTGATGACATAGATTTCATTGGTGAGTGATATTCCATTGTACGTACGTACCACAATTTCTTTATCCATTTTTCGCTTTCTTGGATATTTAACTTGTACCGTAGACGAGTTTCTTGTAAACAGAGCCATCCAAAACTTTGGGGTGGCTGTGTGTTTTTGATTTTAATTTCCCTAAGCTATAGGACCATAAGTGGAAGTGCCATAGGCTGTGTTGCTTTGTTTCCTACGTGTTTCTGGAAACACCATACACTTCTCCAGAGTGGTTGTTGGCAATTTACATCCCGCCCATCAGCATGACAAGGCTCCCTCTTCTCCATGGTCTGTGCTGCCTTTCTGGATTTTACACTTTTTTCAGATGGTCCTTTTGACCGGGGGGCAGTGAGACTTCATTGTAGTGCAGATTTCCTTTACACGCTTGCTTGGTTGTCCAAAAAGGGCGTATGCGTTTTTTCCTGAATATATTCAGGAAAAAACGCATACGCCCTTTTTGGCCAAGTGCATCATTGTCGTCGTTCTGCCTCTTTTCCTATGCTTTAAATGCAATTCCAGTCTACCCCCTGAAGTCTTTTTCCTGAAATTCTGCCCCACTTTCAAGTCCTCTTCGCAGCCTTCCTTCAATATATTTTTAGACCATAGCTGTCATTTATAACTCTGCAGGTTTGTGAATTACAGTGCCCCTGAGCTCCTTTCTTCAACTCGCTTTCTTGTGAGCTGGCCGCAAACCCGCAGGAATGCTTCAGGCCCTAATCTGGTTCTGGCACGGCATGCTGAGCCTTTGGTTAATTCCTCTTCCTGGTGGGAAATGAGCGTTAAATTTGCCCGTGCAGACACCTTCACACGAGTCGTCATGGTGCCCCTTTGCCCCGGTTATCTCTATGGAGGTTGGAGTTGGAGGGCCTCCTCACTCAAGGTCAGTGTGCCCACGGAGCCAACCCTGCAACTTCAGGGCATGTTTGGTGGTTAGGATCACCACGTGGGGTCCTTTTACCTTCGGAGGGAGGTGGCCTTTTGGGCTGCTGATTTCCAGGTTTTCGGATACTGCCAGTATCTTGGCCAGATGTGGTGGTGGGCCAATCCCCTTGGTGACCGTAGTTTATCCTACCTGGATCGCATTCTTGCATTGTTCCATTTCAAGTGGTCCCAGGTTTTGCACTAATACTCCAATGGCGATTCACCGTTCACCAGGAATGTAAAGGTCAAAGGGTTTAGCTAAATTAGGGAGTTCCTGTGCAAGGGTCTGAATTGACTGCTCTTTCCATTCTTGAAAGGCCACTTCTGCATTCTATTCAAAAGGATCATCACCTTTTCCTTTCAGTGTTTCATATAGAGGCCGAGCTAGTAGACTGTAGTTAGGGATCCAGAAGCAGCAAACCCTGGCCTCCCCAGGAACCCCTAAGCTGTCTTCTAGTTTTAGAAATGGGTAAGGCTGTAAATTGTTTCTTCCCTTTCCTGGGATGGGCTTCTCCGACCTTCTGTGAGAATGAAGCCCAGGCAGGTCACCGTAGTCTGTGATATTTGAGCTTTTTCTTGGACAACTTGTATCCTTTATTGGCTTCGTAGTTCAGAGGTCTCCTTAGTAGGGCTGGCGATCAGAATGTCGTCTGCATATTGAAGGAGTGTTTCCTTTTCCAGAGGTAGAACTTTTAGGTCTTTAGCTGAGCTTTCCCCAAAGATGGTGTGGGAATTTTTGAACCCTTGGGACAACACGGCCCGGAAGTATTGTTTTAGTTGTATGTTGAGTCCTGCCACTCACAAGCCAAAATTTCTTGTGACTCTGGGACTAATAGAATACAAAAGAAGGCATCATTGAAGACTAATACAGAATACCATGTCCTGGTGGTTGGTAGAATGACCAGCAGGGTGTAGGGTTTAGGAACTACTGGAGGTATATCCTCAGTGGCTTAACTGACTGTCCTGACATCCTTTACCAGGACTCCAGCAGCCCATGGGGCTCTCGAGGTCAGGCCAATCCCAGGATATGGAGCTCACCGGGGCAGGTACCCCAACCCAGCCCACGGGGCTCTCATGTTCAGGACCCTCCCAGGATATGGTGTTCCCTGGGCAGGTCCCCCTGCAGCCCATGGGGCTCTCGTGGTCAGGCCCCTCCCAGGATACAGAGCTACCCTTGCAGGTACCATGGCAGGGCTGGGAACACAGGAACCGTGCATATCGCCCTCATTGCAGAGCACTCCCAGCTCACCTGTCACTCAGATCTGACACAGAGCACCTCAGAGCAGGACTTGAACTAACAAACAGCAGCTCCGACAGGTCTGTGACCCTGGGCATCACTCTGTGTGGCCTCCCTCCACCTGGTCTTCCAGAGACTTCCACTGCACCCGGGGCACCAGGCCTCTGTCTCCACCCACCAGCCACCCCTCCTCTCCCTGACTCCTGGGTTCCTCTCATTAGGAGAGGGTTTTCTTGAAGTTGTCTCCCACTCATGGGCCAGATAATATAATTAGAAAACAAGCCAGAGCTGCAGCCCCTTGTCTATCCTGACTCTCAGGAGCCCACACCTGTTCCTTGGACCTGGCCGATTCAGCAAGTTCCAGTTTCTGCAACTGTGAGCCCCTGAGGGGTGATTATTGGCTGGCCTGGGAAGCCTGACCGTGCCGGCCAGCCCTCCCCAGGTGTGCCTGGGTTCAGATCAATATAAACACCGCTCCAGGCAGCAAGAGCCCCTGCAGCTGTGCCTGACGCCATTTTCTCTGCCCTGTCAGCAGTCTTGGGGCTGGACTGGTGGGAGGGAGTGAGAGGCCACGGCTTTGTGGGTGGCCCAGTGTGAGTGGGGCTCTGCTGGACTTTCTGCAGCAGTTGCCAAGATGCCACCTGCTAAAGAAGAGGATGTGTCACCCATACCTGCCGCTGGAATTTCTCCCTGGGCAGAGGTGAGTGAGGAAGAAAGCAGTGGGGGCCGGGACAGCAGGGGTATCTCAGGCAGGGAAATGGAAAGCTTCCAGAAGAGCACCCAGGGCCAGGACCACCCTGGCTGGCCTGCAGGCACCAAGTCGGCTGGCATGCTGTCGCTCATGTGGCTCCATGGCCCTTCCTCTAGGCTTTCAAGTCCTTGTACATATTCAGGTGTTTTACCTGGGAAGGGTGGGAACATTTCAGCAGCAGCTGGCCTGGGGCTCAGCCCACGTTTACTCACAGATGCCTCGGCACGGTCCCCCAGCTTTGCAATGAGGACGCTTGTTGCGTGGGGCCTGCTGGCTGAATGGGAGATGATTCCCCACCACTGACCAACTTCAGAATTGCTTACAACTGGAGCAAGTGCCCTGATACGGTTTTCCTCTGTGTAACTGGTGGGTTCTGTTTTTTTTTCTTTTTTTCGTTTTTGGTTCAAGGTAGATTTTATTCCTCTTTTTTGTATTTACAGATATAAGCATGGAAATAATTTATTCATATAAATACATGTATGTGAAGGGAAGAATATTTTCTCTGTTTTACTTTTTGTAATTTGAATTTTATTTTATTTTTTTATACAGCAGGTTCTTTTTGGTTATCTCTTTTATACATATAAATGTATATATGCCAATCCCAATCTCTCAACTCCTCCCACCACCACCCCCCAACAGCTTTCCCCCCTTGGTGTCCATACGTTTGTTGTCTACATCTGTTGCTCTATTTCTGCCTTGCAAAACGGTTCATCTGTAAAATTTGTCTAGGTTCCACATATAGGCATTAATATACAAGATTTGTTTTTCTCTTTCTGACTTACTTCACTCTGTATGACAGTCTCTAGATCCATCAACGTCTCTACAAATGACCCAATTTCATTCCTTTTTATGGCTTAGTAATATTCCATTTTATATATGTACCACTTCTTTATGCATTCGTCTGTCTGTGGGCATTTAGGTTGCTTCCATTACCTGGATATTGTAAATAGTGATGCAATGAACATTGCGGTGAATGTCTCTTTTTGATTTATGGTTTTGTCTGGGTATATGCCCAGTAGTGGGATTGCTGTATCATATGGTAATTCTATTCTTAATTTTATAAGAAACTCCATAATGTTCTCCACAGTGACTGTATCAATTTACATTCCCAACAATAGTGGAAGAGGGTTCCTTATCTCCACACCCTTTCCAGCATTTGTTGTTTGTAGATTTTCTGATGATGCCCATTCTAACATGTGTGAGGTGATACACCATGGATGAGTCTATTTCGTTGAGCAAAGAGTAGGTCTTGTCTAGTACATATTTGGCTTATGGAACGGTATGTGTGCTAATTTCAATCTCTGGTTTTATACAGCACCCCAACTCAACATTCCCCTTAAGCAAGCATAAGTTTTTATCTAAATGTGAGACTCTGTTCGGTTTTGTATTTCAGTTTATGTGTAGCCAAGTTTACACTCCCTCTATTAGTGATATCTTATGATACTTATCTTTCTCTGTGTGACGTATTTCTCTTAGAATCATCATATTTAAATCCACTCAATTTGCTGCTACAGGCCTGATGACATTGATTTCATTGCTGAGTGATATTCCGTTGTACGTAAGTAGCACAACTCCTTTATCCATTTTTTTCTTTCTGGGATATTTAATTTGTACTGGACTCGAGTTTCTTGTAAACACAGCAGCCCTAAATTTTGTGCTGGCTGTGTCTTGTTGATTTTAATTTTCCTAAGCTATAGGGCTAAAAGTGGAAGTACCCTAGGCTCTGTAGCTTTGTTTTTCAGATGTTTCAGGATACACCATAAACATCTCCAGAGTGTCTGTTGGCAATTTACATCCCGCCCATCAGCATAACAAGGCTCCCTGTTCTCCATGGCCTGTCCTGTGTTTCTGGTTTTTACACTTTTTTCAGATGGCCCTTTTGACGAATGGGAAATGAGACTTCATTGTAGTGCGGATTTCCATTGCTGGAGTGCTTGGTTGGCCAAAAAGGGCATATGCGTTTTTTCCTGAATATATTCAGGAAAAAATGTTTACGCACTTTTGTCCAAGTGCATCAGTGTCAAAGATCTGCCGCTTTTCACATGCTTTAAATGCAATTCCAATCTACCTCCTGAAATATGATTCCTGCAATTCTGCCTCGTTTTCAAGTCCTCTTTGCAGACTTACTTCAATATATTTTTGCCAATAGCTGTCATTTATAACTCTGCAGGTTTGTGAATTACAGTGCCCGTGATTTCCTTTCTTAACACGTTTCCTTGAAAGCTGGCCACAGAACCGCAGGTTAGCTTTAGGCCATAATCAGGGTCTGGCACGGCACTCTGAGCCTTTGGTTAATTCCTCTTCCTGGTGGGAAATTAGAGTTAACTGTGCCCCTCCGGACACCTGCCTCACTCCCAGCCCCTTGGTGATGTGTGTCCTGTAGTTTGAGGCCACATGTGCTGGGTTCCTCACCTTTGGCTGATGTGGCCCCACTGGTGTGAGGACACTCCTGCCTGGTTCCCATCCCCTTGGTGATGTGGGCCATCCGGTGAGAGTCTGATCCTGGTTGTGTTCCTCACACTTCTGTGAGGTGTGCCCTCTGCTGTGAGGTCACTCCTGCCTGGCTGGCACACCCCGCCTTGGCGAAGTCGGCCCTCTGGTGGGATTTGGTGCCTGCTGGGTGTCTCTTCCCCTCGGTAATGAGGGCCCTCTGGCGTCAGGCCCTAATTCCTGGGCTCCCAATATTTTCTGATATGCACCCTGTGGTTCGAGTACACTCCTGCCAGGTTCCCAACACCATGGGAATGTGGGCCTTCTGCTCTGAGGTCCCAACCGTGGGTTGCTCAGTTTCATGATGAGGGCCCTCTGCTGTGAGTTCTCTCCGGCCTGGATCCCATAGCCTCGCTGCTCCTGGCCACCTGCTGGGAGGTTACAACTGCGGGATTCCTCACCTTTTTTCTTCTATGGGCCCTCTGTTTTGAGACTCCTCCTGCCTGCCTCAGTCCCAGTCCCTTGGTGATGTGTGTCCTCTGGTGTGAGGCCACGTGTGCTGGGTCCCTCGCCTTTCGATGATGTGGCCCCACTGGTGTGAGGACACTCCTGCCTGCTTCCTCTCCCCTTGATGATGTGGGCCCTCTGGTGAGAGTCTGATCCTGGCTGGGTTCCTCACCCTTCTGTGAGGTGGGCCCTCTGCTGTGAGGTCACTCCTGCCTGGCTGGCACACCCCACCTGGGCAACATCGGCCCACTTGTGGCACTTGGAGCCTGCTGGGAGCCTCCTCCCCTCGGTGATGGGGGCTCTCTAGCGTCAGGACCGAACTGCTGGGTACCCACATTTTCTGATACGTGCTAAGTGGTGCGAGGACACTCCTGCGAGGTTCCCATCCCCATGGGCATGTGGGCCTTCTGCTCTAAGGTCCCAACACCTGTGTTGTTCACCATTTCATGATGTTGTCTCTCTGGTGTTAGTTCACTCAGGCCTAGATCCCATAGACTCTGTGCTCTGAGCCGACTGCTGGGAGGTTCCTACTGCTGGATTCCTTACCTTTTTTATTCTTTGGGTCCTGTGTTTATATGCTCCTACTTCCTGACTCACTCCCAGCCCCTTTGTGATGTAGGTCCTCTGGTTTAAGGCCACATGTACCAGTTTCCTCACCTTTATTGATGTGGCCCCACTGGTGTGAGGACACTCCTGCCTGGTTCCCATCCGCTTGGTGATGGGGGCCCTCTGGTGAGAGTCTGATCCTGTCTGGATTCCTCACACTTCTGGGAGGTGGGCCCTCTGCTGTGAGGTCACTCCTGCCTGGCTGGCACACGTCACGTTGGCGATGTGGGCCCTCAGTTGGGAGTTGGTGCCTGCTGGGAGTCTCCTCCCCTCGGTAATGAGGGCCCTCTGACGTCAGGCCCTAACTCATGGGCTCCCAAAATTTTCTGATGTGCGCCCTGTCGTGCGAGTACACTCCAGCCAGGGTCCCTTCCCTAGGGGATGTGGGCTTTCTGCTCTGTGGTCCCAACGGCTGGGTTGCTCACAGTGTCAGAATGTGGGCCCTCTGCTCTGAGTTCACTCCGGCATGGATCCCATAACCTCGGTGCTCTGGGCCACCTGCTTGGAGCTTCCAACTGCGGGGTTCCTCACCTTTTTTATTCTATGGGCCCTCTGTTCTGAGTCTCCTCCTGCATGCCTCACTCCCAGCCCTTTCGTGATGTGCGTCCCCTTGTTTGAGGCCACATGTGCTGTGTTCCTCACCTTTCGCTGATGTGGCCCCACTGGTGTGAGGACACTCCTGCCTTGTTCCGATCCCCTTGGTGATGTGGGCCCTCTGGTGAGAGTCTTACCCTGGCTGGGTTCCTCACCCTTTTGTGAGGTAGGCCCTCTGCTGTGAGGTCACTCCTGCCTGGCTGGCCCACGTCACTTTGGCGACGTGGGCCCTCAATTGGGAGTTGGTGCCTGCTGGGAGTCTCCTCCCCTCGGTAATGAGGGCCCTCTGGCGTCAGACCCTAACTCCTGGGCTCCCAAAATTTTCTGTTGTGCGCCCTGTGGTGCTAGTACACTCCTGCCAGATTCCCAACCCCATGGGAATGTGGGCCTTCTGCTCTGAGGTCCCAACCGTGGGTTGCTCAGTTTCTTGA